>NC_083405.1:123615591-123924100 GCF_020745735.1 Hemiscyllium ocellatum | reverse complement strand
GGGGGGGGAAGTGTGTGTTGGGGAGGGGGGGGAAGTGTGTGTTGGGGAGGGGGGGAAGTGTGTGTTGGGGAGGGGGGGAAGTGTGTGTTGGGGAGGGGGGGAAGTGTGTGTTGGGGAGGGGGGGGGGAAGTGTGTGTTGGGGAGGGGGGGGAAGTGTGTGTTGGGGAGGGGGGGGGGAAGTGTGTGTTGGGGAGGGGGGGGAAGTGTGTGTTGGGGAGGGGGGGAAGTGTGTGTTGGGGAGGGGGGGGAAGTGTGTGTTGGGGAGGGGGGGAAATGTGTGTTGGGGAGGGGGGGGAAGTGTGTGTTGGGGAGGGGGGGGAAGTGTGTGTTGGGGAGGGGGGGGAAGTGTGTGTTGGGGAGGGGGGGGAAGTGTGTGTTGGGGAGGGGGGGAAGTGTGTGTTGAGGGGGGCAAGTGTGTGTTGAGGGAGAATGTTTTGAAGAAGGGGAAGTGATGGGGGTGAGTGTGACTGGGGGATAGAGACAGGAATGGAGATGGGAAGAATTAAAAGAGGAAAATGAAAAAGAACAAAAGAGAGTGAGAGGAGAAGCTTTAAATAACTCTGATCCAATGCCAAGTGTCCAAGCTGCCCTGTGACCTGATCCCACTTGCCCCTGGGCCAGGCTGGCGGTTGCCTGTTGGGGTGAATGCAGGAATCTCACCTTCATCCTCTAGCTCCAGCTTCTCCAGCATACCTTCCACCGAGCCTTGTACCTGCGGGAGGAGGGAGAGGAAGGGAAGGGAAGGGGGGGAAAGCAGAAACAAGAGAGATGGTTACAATATATGATTTGTACTATGGTCTGTGTGGAATGTGTCCGAGCACCGCAAATCCTCCCTCCTCCCCCGAGGCCCTCCCTCCACTCCACTGTCGGCGATCGATTCCTTCAGTCTGAGAGCAGACTTAGCAACGGAACAGACCACCCACCACGCTCAGGAGGGTGGGGGGGGGGGGGGGAGAACCTTCCGGAGAATATTTTCCTTCTTTATAGAGCAACTGCTTTATAACTAATATAATTATGTGACAATTATTCATTATTATTTTAGTTAGTTGCCGTTTACCGTTTTCGTAGGTCGACCCTTTTGGAAGAAAATAAGAATAAATGTTGTTTAATTTCCCCCCCCCCCCCGTCCACATACGACGCCGATATTGGAACAGTCCGATTTGCTGCAGTCAGAATGTGAGAAACTTTACCTGGAGCTGGCTCCTTGAGATTGAGATATATAGCATTAAATACATTGTGCATTGCATTACTTAACATTGCACACTGTGCTAAACATATTGCATGTTGCATTAAGTAAAATGTACAATACATTAGCATTGTTAATTATATTCATACATTATACACTGCATTAAATGCATTGCACCAAAATATATTGAAACTTTTTTCCACTAAGAGTGCTGAGAATATGAAACTTACCACGCAGAGTGGTGAAGGGAGTAGTAACTAGTAGTATGCAGTGTTGAATGTGGATTAGGAAAGATTAAGGGATGTTGTTAGCCAGCCCAATATTTATTGTCCCTCCGAAGTTGTCCTTCTGAGAGGTGCTGGTGATTTGTTTGAATTGTTGCAGTCCATATGGTGTAGGACCATCCATGGTGCTGTTAGGAAGGAAGTTCCAACATATTGGGTTAGCACTGCTGCCTCACAGTGCCAGGGACCCGATTCAATTCCAGCCTCAGGCGACTTTCTGTGTGGAGTTTGCACACTCTCCCAGTGTCTGCCTGGGTTTCCTCCAGGTCTTGATGAAGGGCTTATGCCCGAAACGTCGAATTTCCTATTCCTTGGATGCTGCCTGACCTGCTGTGCTTTAACCAGCAACACATTTTCAACTTTCCTCCAGGTCTTCCAGTTTCCTCCCACTGTCCAAAGATGTGCATGTTTGGTGAATTGGCCAAGCTAAATTGCCCATAGTGTTCATGGACGTGTAGGTGAGATGCAATAGTCAGTGGTAAATGTAGAGTAATAGGGTAGGAGAATGGGTCTGGGTGGGTTCTCGTCAGAGGTTGGTACGGACTTGTTGGGCCAAAGGGCCTGTTTCCACACTGTAGGGATTCTATGATATTGACTCATCCAGAAAGGAAAAAAATGGTGATATATTTCCAAGGCAGGACAATACATGGCTTGAAGGGGATCTTGCATTTTTTGGTGCTTGCATACATCAGCTACCCTTGGTATGGATTTAGAAGTTGCTGTTGAAGGACCTTAGTGAGTTCTTGCAGTGTAACCTGCAAACATTGCTGCCAAGATGAATGGAGTCAATATTTTTCATTAATGTTTAGGATGGAAGGGGTACTAAACAAGAGGTCTGATATGTATGGGTTAGTATGGAGATTCATGAGTGTTGTTGAACCTGCACTCTCCAAAGCAGGTGGGGAATATTCCATCACGTTCCTGTCTTATGCCTTGTAGATGGTGGATAACTCTGGGGAATCAAGAGGTGGATTATTTGCCACAGAGTTCCCAACCTTATAACTTCCTCTTAACTATATTATTAATATGGCTATTCCAATTCAGTTTCTGGTTAATGGCAAAACCTAGAATATTGATAGTTGGGGATTCAATGTTAATGCCGTTGAAAATCAATAAAATAAGGTTGTATTCTCTCTTGTTGAAGATGGACATTTCTTGGCACTTGTGTAGCACAGATACTATTTGCCACTCCTGAACTCAAACCTGAATATTGTCTATATCCTGCTACATGTGGAGACAAATACTCAGTATCAGAGAAGTCACAGATAGCCCATAAAAAATGACATGGACGGCTTTGATAGAATTGCCTGTTTCTGTGTCAATTGCCAAACCCCATTGCAATATTGTATAATGCATCAAATACATTTTACACTGCCTCAGATATAATAACATATTGCATTAAATATATTGTACATTTCATTTTTAAAAATTGCACCGTACACTAAGTATATGCATATAAACAATGCATTAGATGACAGAAATATAAAAGGGATTTGTTAGCTCAGATGCTTCGTGATGTGGAGTGATGCCAGCAATGTGGGTTCAATTCCTGCACCAGCTGAAGGTATCATGTGGGACTTCTTAACTTCTCCCTTACTTGAGGTGTGGTGACCCTCAGGTTAAACTATCAGTTATCTCTCTTTAGTGAGACTGTTTGGCAACTTTACCTTTTTTTAAATTCAAAGGCACTTCATTAGTGTTAGTTTATGCATTATCTACCTGAACACCAGGACCATAGACACCAAAAAGGAAATTAACAACATTATCATTTCTATGATCAGACACAGTAATGGTCAAATAACAGGCAATTTTTGCTTGATACCCATCTCTAGTTCACATCCCCTCCAAACATTGCAATCCAGCTATAAAACAATGGAATTACATTGTGGTCCTATGCAATGAGTGTAATCTATAAACATAGTCATACTAAGTCTCAGAGATTATAATTTTATTCATCGTATTGAATATCAAGCTTATTATATACATTTCAAAGCATTAGCAATGCATTATTTCCAAAAGCAGCTTTTTTCAGTGAACTCTCTCACACACATACATCATCATACATCTCACTAACTCAGTATTTCAAAGCAGCATATCTGCAGTTTCAACATACTTAAACAAATACTGTATAGTTAAGGAGGACTACATTTTCAAGCTACAGGGTAGAACCACCAAAATGGAGGACAAATACTTCCAACTTCCTACACAGCCACAAGCACTGACAGCAATATAGTGACATTCATATACTCTAACTCCAAATGGTCTCTTAAGTGACCATTCAAAATCCCTACCCTAAGAGCAGATAGCAGATATACAATCATAAATTACCTCAAGTTTGAATGCTTGGTATATCATCCAGTTATTGGCAAAAGTTCAATATTTCATTACTCTGAGAAATCATGTGTGGATAAATTGGGGATAATGTTTATTATAAATAAGAATGATATAATAAAATCACAGGTGCGTTATTCAGTACTACTAGAAATGAGGACGAACACAAATAAAACTTGGATTTGACTGAATTTATGCCTGGAAGGATCAGAACAATTTCCAATCCTCACCTCTTATATTGACCAGTATTAACAGCACACAAACAAAACCAGTAACATCAACAGGTCTGCACCTGTCCCAGGAGGATGGTTGCACGATGGTAATGTTATTGCACTGTAATCCAAAGACCCAAGCTTTTTCTTTAGAGACATGCACTTAAATTCCATCTTGGCAGCTGGTGGATCATTAAGTTAGTCTCAATAACTAAATTATCAGATTGTCATAAAAAAACCAACCTACTTCAATAATGCCTTTTAGGGAAGAAAATCTGCTATCCCGCAATACTGGTCTGGCCTACATGTCACTCCAAATCCACAATACAAAAATAGAAATCACTGGAGATACATAGCAGGAGAAAGTGAGGACTGCAGATGCTGGAGATCAGAGCTGAAAATGTGTTGGTGGAAAAGCGCAGCAGGTCAGGCAGCATCCCAGGAGCAGGAGAGTCGACGTTTCGGCCATAAGCCCTTCTTCAGGAATGAGGAAAGTGTGTCCAGCAGGCTAAGATAAAAGGTAGGGAGGAGGGACTTGGGGAAGGGGCGTTGGAGATACATAGCAGGTCTAACTGTAAGTTCTGAGGAAGGTCACTGAACCCAAAACATTAACTCTGTTTTCTCTCCACAGATCCTGCCGGACCTGCTGAGTTTCTCCAGCAATTTCTGTTTTTGTCTCAGATTTCCAGCATCTGTAGTTATAGAGTCATAGAGAGGTACAGCATGGAAACAGACCCTTTGGTCCAACCCATCCATGCTGATCAGATATCCCAACCCAATCTAATCCCACCTGCAGCACCCAGCCCATATCCCTCCAAACCCTTCCTATTTATATACCCATCCAAATGCCTCTTAAATGTTGCAATTGTACCAGCCTCCACCAATTCCTCTGGCAGCTCATTCCAGATACGTACCACCCTGTGTGTGAAAAAATTGCCCCTAGGTCTCTTTTATATCTTTCCTCTCTCACCCTAAACCTATGTCCTCTAGTTCTGGACTCCCCGACTCCAGGGAAAAGACTTTGTCTATTTTCCCTATCCATGCCTCTCATACTTTTGTAAGCCTCTATAAGGTCACCCCTCAGCCTCCGACGCTCCAGGGAAAAAAAGCCCCAGCCTGTTCAGCCTCTCCCTATAGCTCAAATCCTCCAACCCTGGCAACATCCTTGTAAATCTTTTCTGAACCCTTTCAAGTTTCACAGCATCTTTCCGATAGGAAGGAGACCAGAATTGCACGCAATATTCCAACAGTGGCCTAACTGATGTCCTGTACAGCCACAACATGACCTCCCAACTCCTGTACTCAACACTCTCACCAATAAAAGAAAGCATTCCAAACGCCTTCTTCACTATCCTATCTACCTGAGATTCCAATTTCAAGAAGTTATGAAACTGCACTCCAAGGTTTCTTTGTTCAGCAACACTCCCCAGGACCTTATCATTAAGTGTATAAAGACTACTAAGATTTGCTTTCCCAAAATGCAGCACCTCGCATTTATCTGAATTAAATTCCATCTGCCACTTGTCATCCCATTGGCCAGATCCTGTTATAATCTGAGGTAACCCTCTTCGCTGACTCCTACACCTCCAATTTTGGTGTCATCTGCAAACTTACTAACTTTACTTGTTATGCTCCCATCCAAATCATTTATGTAAATGACAAAAAGCAGAGGACCCAGCACCGATCCTTGTGGCACTCCACTGATCACAGGCCTCCAGCCTGAAAAACAACCCTCCACCACCACCCTCTGTCTTCTACCTTTGAGCCAGTTCTGTATCGAAATGGCTAGTTCTCCCTGTATTCCGTGAGATCTAACCTTGTTAATCAATCTCCCATGGGGAACCTTGTCGAACACCTTACTGAAGTCCATATAGATCACATCTATTGCTCTGCCCTCGTTAATCTGAGATACTGTTGTAGCAATACAGGCTGACTCAAAACTGCGCTCTGAAATTGCCCAGCAAGTCACTCAACAGAAGCACAATAAAGGATGGGCAACAAATGACAAATGATGGGCAAGTTTGACAAGATTTGTAGCTCAGGTTGATGTTCTGGATGTAAGTTTGCTTGGTGAGCCTTCCAAACGGACAGCATTGTTCACCTGTAAAAGAATACATAATGTCTTTTGGGAAGGAAATCCATCTTTCAGACCTGGTGCACCCTCTTGTGATTCCAGACCCACAGCAACCTGGTTAACGCCTAAATTCCCACTTTCCACATTTTCCAAAAGCTCTGAAATAGCTCCAAAAGCTATTCAGTTGTAATAAAAGTTGAGAAAAACACTGTGAACTTAGGCTGACCATCCTCTTTGCTCACAACAGGAGCCGGTACCAAAGTTCACACAGTTGCTCTTTAGACTAGGCAGGAATAGAATGATCACAGCCAGAGAAGGAATTTCTGTGCCCAGCTACCTCTGATAGTAATGTTGGTCTGGGTTTGAGTATCTCACCAAGCTTGGAAATGTTACAACCTGTATGACTTGGAGATACAGACTTTGTTGTTTTCTTTGTTGAACCAATAGCTGGTTTCAAATTTCATCACTTCATCTGTAACCTGATTAGTTCCTGTATTTTATCAGCAACAGTGGAACAAAGGAATAACATTATGTGTGGCGGGGAAGTGTATCAGGTGAAAGCCTATTATGATTGAACAAGCACAATTAGCTGAAATCCATTTTTCAATTGGAAGATCCCCAGTTTAACTACATCTCAAAGTTGAGCAAATACAACAAATTTCTGAATCTCCATTTTAGTGAACTTTCAAAATCCAGTAAACGCATAGTAACTGTGTATTTTTAAAACTGGGCAATGGATATCATAGGATGACCAGGATTTTTTTACTGTCCACGAGTTACAACAGATACATTCTTGAATATTTACAAATATTCCCTCAGACTTGAAGAGGATATTGTTGGTGTCTTTGCACTTACAGTTTTGCTGAGGAGGCTTCTGAGTAATTGCATGGAGAAGTCTGGGTTGGCTCTGTTTCAGAAACAGCTTGAGCTGCAAGTCCCCTGTTTTTATTCTGTCTGGGCAGCAGACATGAATTTCAGAGATGCAATACCATCTGCAGCGAAAGACTGCATCTCTCTCTCTAGGTAAAAACAATGACTGCAGATGCTGTATAATGCTATATTTCTGATGAAGGGCTTTTTCCCGAAACGTCGATTTTACTGCTTCTCGGATGCTGCCTGAACTGCTGTGCTTTTCCAGCACCATTCTAATCTGCATCTCTCTCTCTCTCCCTAAAGACTCTGAGATTACACCAGACTGAAACGAGGTATGAAGTTGAAGTTTTTAGATTTGCACTCATCAGAGGTAGAATATAAGAAACATACTGAACTGAACACTAATTTATAGATCATGAGAAAAAAGCTGTTTGGCTGGGCCATCATTGGCATGGAGATACAGCAAGGACATTTAACTGTCAATCCTAATTCTCAGACCAGGCAGGTGGATTCTTATTGGTCAGGCTGTTGCCATGGAAATGCAGCTGCAATTGGCCTTCTCCATGACACTCCTTCGTTTTGAAGGAGATATCAGAATAAGTGATCAAAAATTGGTAGATTTTAAGTAGTACCTTAAAGAAGGACCATGAAAAATAGTGTGTGGCAGACAGGATTAGGGTGAAAATTCCAGAGCCTAGGCTCTAGGCAGCTGAAGACCTGGCCACCAATGGTGGAATGATTGAAAATTGGGAATGCAGTAGAGTCCAACATTTGGAAGCGCTCAGATATCCCAGAAGATGCTACACTTGGATGAGATTACTGAGATAATGACAGATAAAACCATGGATTTGAAATAAATCACATTATTGCTATGGGGCAGAAAGAGGCTATTCAGACCATCATGTCTGCACCAGATCTGTATTTTAAAACAGAAGTGAAAACTGCTGTGGCACGGAACAGGATTTACTACTGAACAGAATTTCCTAGTTTTCTAGTGATTTTTTTTGTTCCTTTTTGAAGTTTGTATAGTGAAGATGTACCTGGGACACATAACTTGCACACCACTTCGCGTGTGCTCAGGCATATTGTCAGATACAAGAGATAACCCAACTCACACTTCTCATAGCTCCTATCGACCAGAGTTAAGAATGAGTCAAGATGGCTCATTCACGTAACAGGTAAATATTAAAAAGAAGAGTGTCGCGAGATTTTTCCCCATTTGTTGCTGATATTAGTTACTACTGCTGCAAATGTGTTGCTGGTCAAAGCACAGCAGGTTAGGCAGCATCTCAGGAATAGAGAATTCGACGTTTCGAGGGCTTATGCTCGAAACGTCGAATTCTCTATTCCTGAGATGCTGCCTAACCTGCTGTGCTTTGACCAGCAACACATTTGCAGCTGTGATCTCCAGCATCTGCAGACCTCATTTTTTACTCGAAGATATTAGTTACTAAACAACTGGGAAAGATAGAAAATATCTTGTTCTTTCACTTCCTCTATGTTTAAAGGGTGAATCCAAAATAATAGGCCTTAGAATGGATCGTCAAATTCCTTATTTTGTATTTTTATAAAGGAAGGCTACATATTCTTATAAACAGTCACTCAGTAAGATAAAGCTCGACTCTTGCTGATAAAAGAGACATGATGGCAAAGCTGTTTGTCTCGGCTCATCAGGACAGACACAAGAAGATCAAATACCAAAAGGGAGTAACAAGTTATACATGTGGGAAAAAGGGTGACAACATTCTGAAATTATTTCCCGTAATTGCAGTGAGGACCTGTGCTCCAGAACCAGCAATAACCCTTGGCGAGCTTTTCCAGCACAGCCACAATACTGGCAAAATATAATATGAAAAGTTGCCCAGGAATGCCTTGAATACCAAAATGTGGGAAAGTCCAACCTTACCAAGTGACTGAGAGAGGTAGATTCTTAATCTGCAGAGGAATTAAGGGCCACAGGAAATGGGCAGGAAAGTGGATTAGGGACTATCAGATTAGCCATGATTGCACAGACTTGATGGGCCGAAGGTCCTTTTGCTGTGCTGCAGACGTCTATGACTCTTGCATTTTACAATCTCCAAAATTAGACTAATCAGTCCATATTTCCCTGTTTTCTATTTACTTTTTCAAACAGTGGGGTTCAATCCATAGGAACTGTTGCAGTGGCTACTTTACTATCTTGCAGTGATAGGAACCAGGTTGATCTCATTTATGATGAGATCCTTGACTGGGGTTGTTAACCTAGGCCAATCAAGAAGCCCTGGCTGACAGTTATAAACGGGGGATTAAAAAAAAGCACTACCGCAGTTAGGCAGCAGTGTGGGGGTAATTTAAATTATATTTTAAAAAGCTTGTCAGCGGTTCTGTTCACTCTGAGAGCTGGCTCTGAGGAACAAATAAATGGGGGATTAAGAATGTCCTCAATTCAGGAGACTGATTCCAACTGGCTGGCTACAGCCAATGTGCTGTTCACAAGTAAATAAAAGGTGACTTGGACATGGGATACTGGTCTCTGTGCAGTTATTTCACTTCTAAGTGAATTGAATTGAATTTATTGTCACATACCGAGGCACAGTGAAAAGGTTTGTCTTGCGAGCAATACAGGCAGATCACAGAGTTAAATAGCATAGATAAGTAAATAATAGGTAAACAGTGGCAAAAACAAAAACACAGGCACAGGCAAATGTTAAGAGTTTGTGAGTCCATTCAGTATTCTAACAATAGTATGGGTAGAAACTGTTTTGAAACCGACTAGTGCGTGTGTTTAGGCTTCTGTATATTCTCCCCGATGGCAGAGTTTGCAGAAAAGCATGGCCAGGGTGGGATGGATCTTTGAGAAAGCTTGTGGCCTGTCCTTGACAGCGGGCCTGGTAGATGGATTTTGTTGATGGGAGGTTGGCCTTTGTGATTGTCCGGGCCGAGTTCACCACTCTCTGTAACTGTCTCCGATCTTGAATGATACAGTTGCCATACCAGGGAGTGATACATCCAGACAGAATGCTCTCAATGGCACACCTATAAAAGTTGGCAAGGGTATTCACCGTCACGCCAAATTTCCTCAGCTACCTGAGGAAGAAGAGATGTTGTTGGGCCTTTGCAACCAGTAAAGAGTCCAATGGATGTTATGGATGACCACTCCCAGGAGCTTGACACCCTCCACTCGTTCCACTTTTGTGCTGTTAATGTGTAGGGGGGGCATGAATAACATCCCGCCAAAAGTCAATAATGAGTTCCTTGGTTTTGCCAGCATTGAGAGCTAGGTTGTATTTAGTGCACCATTTTTCCAGGTCTTCCACCTCTTGTCTGTGTCTATTCGTTGCCATCTGAGATTCGACCGACTATGGTGGTGTCATCAGCGAGCATGTAAATGGCATTACTCTGGTATTTGGTGACACAGTCATGGGTATACAGTGAGAACAGTAGGGGGCTGAGTATGCACTTCTGGGGGGCTCCAGTGTTGAGTGTTAGTGAGGATGAAATATTGTCCCCAATCTTCACTGATTGTGGCCTGTGGGTCAGGAAACTTAGGATCCAGCTGCAGAGAGTGGGGCATAGTCCAACTTTAGTAATCAATCTCAAGGGGATAATAGTGCTGAAGGCTGAACTGTAGTTAATGAGAAGGATTCTTACGTAGCTGTTCTTGTTGTCAAGATGTTCTAGGGAGGAGTTCTAAGGGCAAGTGATGTGGCATCTGATGTGGTCCGATAGGCAAATCGGAGTGGGTCAAGAAAGCACTTCATGACCACTGAAGTTAGGGCCACTGGGCTGTAGTCATTGAGACATGTCTCATGAGCCTTCTTAGGCACAGGGATGATGTTGGCACTCTTGAAATAGGCAAAGACAGTGGCCTGCTGCAGGGAGAGGGTGAAGATGTCTGAGAAGACCTCTGCCAATTGATATGCGCATGCTCTGAGTGCACGGTCTGTTACTCCATCTTATCCCATTGCTTTCCTTGGATTCACATAAATTCTAATCTTGAAAGATGACCATCAATGTATCAACTATTTCTAAAGCCCACTTCTTTAAGAACTGCAGAATGCAGATTATCGAGCCCTGATGATTTGTCAACTTTTAAGCCCATCAATTTCTCCCATAATATTGATTCCTCCAATTCCTCCTTCTCAGTAGACCCAGTGTTCCCTAATATTTTGGTCTGTTACTTGTATCCTACTTTGTGAAGACAGAACCAAATTATGTATTTAATTGGTCTGCCAACTCTTTGTGCTCCATTGTAGCTTCCCCTGTTTCTGGAAGTGTAAATCATTCATGAAAGTGCTGCTTATTGGAATTTCTTTTAAGCAGAAGACCGTTTTAAAACTACTGCATATTTTCATTATAATGCTAAATAAATAGAACGTTCAATTCATGAAATATAAATGTCTAATGCTGCCCATTTCAGGGAATGGTACACACTGTACTTTCTCATGGATATCACACAAGATTTAGTTTTATAGTGGAGTATATGATTAGTTGTCGAGTGTGGGGTGCTGGAAAAGCACAGCAGGTCAGGCAGCATCCAAGGTGAAGGAAATCGAATGTTTCGGGCAAAAGCCCTTTCCTGATGAAGGGCTTTTGCCCGAAACATTCGATTTCCTGCACCTTGGATGCTGCCTGACCTGCTGTGCTTTTCCAGCACCACACTCTCGACTCTGATCTCCAGTATGTGCAGTCCTTACTTTCTCCTAGTTGTGCTGTATGACCAAGCATTCTGCTATATTAAAGGCTGGCATTGCTAATGAATCAGCGAAGTCTTACACCAAGTCCATTCGGGCCATCATGCCTGCATCAGCTCTTCAAATGAGCATCATTACCTAGTGTCAATCTCCAGCTTTACCCCATGTTCGATCCAGATATCCTCCTGAAGACTGCAATTAAACTTCTCCTCCACCAGACTCCCAGGCAGTACATTCCACTTTCTAACTTGGTGGAAGTGATAGCCTCATGGTGTTATCATCAAGACTAACAATCCAGAGACCCAGGAAATATTCTAAGGATCTGGGTTTGAATCCTGTCGAGGCAGATGGTGGTACTTGAATTCAACACAAACCTGGAATTAAGTCTAATGATGACCATAAAGCCATTGACTGAAACACCTATCTGGTTCACTAATGTCCTTTAGGGAAGGGAACAACCATCCTTGCCTTGTCTGGCCTACATGTGACACCAGACTGACAGCAATGTGGTTGACTCTTAACTGCCTTCTGGGCAATAAATACTGACCTAACCAGCAATGCCCACATCTTATGAATGAATGAAAAAGAATGACTCACTGTGTTTTCCTAGCTGAAGTGCAGCTCATGTACTAAGCTTATCTTTGCATAGGATTCAGCAAGTCTGCAAGCAGTGATATTTTTATGGTACTAGTCATAACCTGCTCAGTGAGATGCAGTATTTATAGAGTTGACTCCTTGTTTGACATGAATCCTTATCTTTAAATCTGTTTAATATCTACTGTGTCCTACATAATCAAATTTATTTCTAAATCAAATACATATCTAAGCAGATATCATTGTTATTGCTCCAATAGTGAGTATATTTAGTCATTATTTGCTGACACCAGCAACTTCAGATGCATGCTCATTAGAGAATGCATGGTTCCAAGTATTTGATGTCATCATGTAGACGTTATGTGCAATGTCATGTGCAAATTCGGCACTGCAAATGCACAGGGCAGTGCATGTGAGTTTGATCTGGGTCAGGAGAGGGGTGCTGGAGCCAAATAGGTTAAAGCTTTTGAAGTAACCTGAACATAGAGCCATAGAGAGTCATTAGATTTTTTTAACAGCATGGAGAGAGTCACCTGGCCAGAGTATCTACCAAATATTCATCTACCTTAATCCCATTTTCCACTGCTGGGCCCATAGCCTTGTAAGTTACCATGTTTTAAGTGCTCATCAATTCTTAAATGTATCGAGGGTTCCCACCTCCACCACCCTTTTAGGTAGTGAGTTTTCAATATTCTTGTTCCTTCCTCAAATCACCTCAAGACCTCCTGCTCCTTACTTTAAATTTGCACCACCTAATTAGCGACCTCTCTATGAGAGGCAAAGGCTTCTCCCTATCTATCCTGTCTATGCCCCTCAGAACCTTGTACACCTCAATCAGATGTTCATTCAGCCTTCTCTGCTCAAAGAAAAACAAATGGCCACATGGAATATTGCTTCAAAGGCTGAACAGATGACTATGCTATCAATCAATATATAAATCAAAGCACTGGATCCAGTTTACGGATTAATATCTGAATTTCACAGGTATTGAATGCCACAAGATAAAACTTTCATGCTTACAATTTTCAATAAGGTTTTCAGAATGCTGGTCGGTTTAAGGGCCAATTACCATTTGTTGGAGCAATAATCAATCACTACATCTAATTATGTGGCAAAGTTGACAACAGCTTTGGAATTTTCCTGATAAAAGGTTCCTGACTCCATAACAGACTGTTCTCACGGTTCATCACCCTTTTGCCCTGGCATGAATTGCACCATCCTTGGATGCTTTACCTATGCTGTTTGACTCCATGAAATCACCACCTGACTCTTTAAGCTGCAAACATTTACTGCACATATGTGTTCAGGAACTCCTACATCCTGCAGATTATCATATCACCTATTCTGTCATCCGTAATGTAATTGAATAGAGTACTTAATTGTTATCCAATTATTTGTTTTCCCATTTTATTACCACCAATTCCTATACATTTTTAAATCTTGGAAGTAAATAGTTCTTAATTACTTACCAGATACAAAGCAAAAATATTTAGATTATTTCACAGATCACAGAATTCCTATGGTGTAGAAAGAGGCAATTTGGTCCAACATGTCCACACCAACCCTCCGAACAGTAACCCTCCTAGTCCCATTCCCCTACCCGATTACTCAACATTTACCCCTGACTAATACACCTAACCTACATATCCCTGAACACTATGGGCAATTTAGCATGGCCAATTCACCTAAACTGCACATCTTCGGATTGTGGGAGGAAACTGGAGCACCCGGAGGAAACCCACGCAAACATGGGAAGCATGTAACAGAGGATTAACCAATCCCTATAAAGTGAAAAAGTAAATGAAAGCAAAGAGCACCTCCTTCCTTTCTTTCCAAAACCCTTGGACTCATCCAGCTCCCAGCACTCTGCTCTAAGTTGCACTCTGTCCTCAGTCCCACAAAGATGCCTCTATTTATTTATGATTTGGAGATGCCAGTGTTGGACTAAGGTGTACAAAGTTAAAAATCACACAACACCAGGTTATAGTCCAACAGGTGCAACTGGAAGCACTAGCTTTCGGAGCGCTGCCCCTTCATCAGGTGGTTGTGGAGGACACAATTGTAAGACGCAGAATTTATAGCAAAGGTTTACAGTGTGATGTAACTGAAATTTTAGTACATCACACCGTAAACCTTTGCTATAAATTCTGTGTCTTACAATTATGTCCTCCACAACCACCTGATGAAGGAGCATTGTTAACTCTATTTATTTAATCTGAATTAACTGAGCATCAAGTACAGAAAAAAAATCAGCTGGTTTCATTTTCAAATATCTTAAACTAGTATCAAGTAGTGATTGTATCTCCATGCTTAAGCCTGATGGAATTTAGAATTTAAACTGTAAATTTCAGTGAAGTATAAACAAAACTGGATTTTTAGAAGGAAATCAAGATGTCCCATATACACCAAACTCTGCTCAAAGGTGCACTCAGTGCTCTTTAGAATTTTCTTTCCTAGACATTGGGGACCCAGAGTGTTTGAATGTTCTTAAAGCAGAGGCAAATAGATTCTTACTAACCCAGAAACCAGTGGTTATCCAGATAGTGAGAACGTGACATTGAGGCCACAGTCAGATCAACCATGATCTTAATAAATGATGCAGCATGCGAGGGAAACCAAATGGCCTACTCTTGCTTCTAATCCTAAATTTCTAAATATGTACATCATAGAGTCATACAGTACAGAAACAGACCCTTCAATTCAACTCGTCTATGCTGACCGGGTAAATTAATCTAGTCCCATTTGCCAATATTTGGCCCGTATCCCTCTAAACCCTTCCTATTCATATATTCATCCAGATGCCTTTTAAATGTTGTAAGTGTACCAGCCTGCCCACTTTCTCTGGCAGCTCACTTCATGCATGCAACACCCTCTGCATTAAATCTTTTCCCACTCACCTTAAATCTAGTTTTGGATTCCCCTATTCTGAGGAAAAGACCTTGGCTATCCATGCCCCTCACAATCTTATGAACCTCTATAAGGTCTCCCATCAGCCTCCAACATTCCAGAGAAAACAGCCCCAGCCTATTCAGTCTCTCCCTATAGTTCGAACTGGGGATGTTTTCCCTGGAGTGTCAGAGGCTGAGGGGAGACCTTGTAAATGTTTATAAATATAATATCACTAGATCTCTGTTCTTCTGGCTATGTCTTTTCATGATTTGATCCTCTTTCCAGAGCAATTCTTTGTTCTTTGTTCACATGGTGCCTTTGGGTGTCTGAATCCCATGCTCTGTTGAAAATCCTCTGACCTGTATCTCCCTCTACTTCTTTAAGGCCACCTCTTCATACAAACGTCCAACTCTTCATTCAAATAATTATTTGTATGGTCTGGCATCCATTTGTTTCCTCTGCCCAAGTTAAGGAATTTCTGGCATCATAACTAGTGTAAGATGCAACACAAATAGATACAGTTCATTACTGGTGTTGCGTAATCCAAAGAAATTTCCCTATCCTTATACTTTTCAATAAATTGGGAGAAAGGATTTTTCTGACTGCACAAGAGCAGCAAACTAATCTTTCAGGGGAGGCGATAGCCTCTGGTAAATTTATAACACGAGAGGATAAATGTCCCTGACGGATTACTTAATGTATGTAATCACACTGGACTTCTTTTTGATTCATGGTTCACTAACATCTAATCTTCCTAGATTGGAATCAGAACAAAA
The DNA here is from genome assembly GCF_020745735.1 of Hemiscyllium ocellatum. Lineage (NCBI taxonomy): Eukaryota > Metazoa > Chordata > Chondrichthyes > Orectolobiformes > Hemiscylliidae > Hemiscyllium > Hemiscyllium ocellatum. The sequence goes on along the minus strand of NC_083405.1, from coordinate 123,908,208 downwards.
TAATCTGACAAGTGTGACCTTTTCAAAGAGGTCATTAAGCTCTTAACACAAATAGGTCAAGCGATTTCAACTAAACACCAATAAATAAAATGTGAATATGAGTGTCATATGCCTGGTTCTATTTGATTAAGCTGTTGCTTTGCATAGAAGAAAGTTAAAAACAAATGATCCAGTAATGGTATTCGCTAACAAATCTGATTAATCAAATGGGATGATGACATTCTGATTTGGAAAAAAAATTGTTTTCCTTTTATCTCTGTTTTCTTCAGTTACCCTTGATGGCAAAATAGCTGTTGTTGGGAAAGGTTTTACAGGGGTTTTGATGGAAATCTAAATTAGTCCAGACAGTAAATATCTGTCAGCTTTTCAACAGGGGAATAGGGACATGGTCAAAACTGACTGACAAAAATTACACCAATCTGCTCCTAGCTCAAAGTTAGTGCAGTCCAACCAATGAGATAGACAGCACATGCGGAGACCGTTTGTGCTATCATTCCTTTAAACACTCTTTGACACAGCTATCTAATTAATCATACTCTTTCCACACATCTCTTCAAATATTTCCTGATTAAGCACATCTTCAATTCCCTTTTGTAAGTTGCTCCTGAATCTGCTTCAACCATCCTTTAATCAGTGTGTTCCAGAATACAACAACTCACACTTTTAACAAAAAATAAATCTCTTCCCTCTTTCACTTTTCCAAGTACCATGGATCTTTATCCTCTGGTTACTGATCCTCCAGCCAGTGGAAACAGTTATGAGATGTCTCCTGTGTAGCTGACAGTAATGGTACTCCATTAATTAACTTTGACCTTTGAGAAGACAAATGTAAGTTGCTTCATCTTAAAATTACATTTGTGAAATAAGGGAAAAAAAGGCACTGGATTCTACTGTTCAAAAACGTTCCTTAGAGACAGAGTTACTTCGGGAATCAGAGCAACTTACTAAACCACAATGTTACAAAGCAAGGGAATAGCTGAGCAGTTAATGACTTGTTCTTTGTGATGTTGGTTATTGAGAGACAAGGCAGGTTGAACTCCCCATTGAACAGTTTTTAATGTCCTTCAATAGCATTGGACTACCAGGCTGAGCAATGATTTATTGTTGCATATAAAAACTGAGTGAAGTTGCAAATGTATTTCATGCATATCCATGAAATTGTTTAAACATCCTTGTCTGCATCCTGGATTTCATCTTTAAGTTTATGTTTGTGAAGCCAATCCTATGCATCAATCTGGTAAGTCTGGCAGTTACGTTACATGATGTGGATGGTATAATGTATAACTTCATTAGATTCAAAATTGTTAAGGAGAAGAATAAGGATGGGCCTGAAATCAAAGGCCTAAACTGGAGGAAGGCCAATTTTAATAAGATCAGATGTAATTTATCCAGAACGGACTAGCCGCAGATACTTTTAGATAATTTGTGTCACTACAGTGAGAGGCAATCAAGAGGGAAATAGGGAGAGTACAGGGCTACCATGTTCCAACAGAGATAAAGGATGAGACCAACAAATCCAGGATATTGGGGAATATACAAAATTGGATGACGAGGTAAAGGGAGGCTTATGGCAGATACCAAGGGCTCAAACAGCAGAAGTCTACAAATAGTACAGAATGTGTAAGGGGAAAGTTGAAAGGGAAATTAGGAGAGCAAAAAAGGACTTTCCTTCATTTTACTTTGTAAAGTAACTTAGCACTTTCCTTTACTTTATCAGCTATTACCTGTCTTAAATAACAATCCTAAATTACACGTAGATTAAGGGTAAAAGGTTAACTAGGAAAAGATTAGAGTCCCTTAAAGACCACAGTGTAATTTCTGTGTGGAGCTGGAGAACATTTGTGTGGGTTTTTTTTAATATTCATTTGTGGGATGGGGGCTTTGCTAGTTGGCCAGCACTTAATGCCTGTCCCTAGTTGCCATTGAGAAAGTGGTGGTCAGCTGCCTTCTTGAACCGCTGCAGTCCACCTGCTGTGGGTTGACACACAATGCCAATAAGGAGGGAATTCTACGATTTTGACTCAGCGATGATGAAGAATCAGCAATACATTTCCAAGTTGGAATGGTGAGTGGCTTGGAAGGGAACTTGAAGATGGTGGTGTTCCCATGTAGTTGCTGTGCATCTTGTAGATAGTACACACTGCTACAACTGGGCTTCAGTGGTGGAGGGAGTGGAGGCTGGAGGATGGAGTGCCAATTAAGTGGACTGCTTGACAGTTCTGACACTTCACTAATGAGAGAGACCATGTGGACATAGAAATGGGGAAGTAGGATTGTTATATAATCAAATAAACTAACATAGACAGAGAGGAGGTTCTGAGTGGACTGGCAGGCTTAAAAGTAGGTAAATCTCCAGAGTCAGATGAAATATATCCCAATCTACTTAGTAAGAGAGGGAAAAGTGGGGTGCAGGCAATAATCTTTAATTCCTCTCTGGCTACAGGAGAGATGCCAAAGGACTGCAGCACAGCCAATATGGTACTGTTATTCAGGAGGGTGCAAGAGATAAACCAGCAAATTACAGGCCAATCAGTCTAACCTCAGTGGTGGGAAAATTATTGGAAATAATTCTGAGGCACAGAATTAATCTGCACTTGTGAGGTAGGGATTATCTAAGAACAGTCAGTATGATTTTGTTAAGCAAAGATCACTTCTGACCAACTTGATTACATTTCTCAATGTATTTGATGTAGTCTACTTGGGCTTCAGCAAGGCTTTTGATAAGGTCTCGCATTGGAGACTGATAGCAAAGGTAAGAGCTCATGGGATCCAAGGAAATTCAGGTAATTAGATCCAGATTGAGCTAAGTGGCAGGAAGTAGAGGATGATGGTTGAGGGATATTTTTGTAACTGGAAGCCTATGTACAGTCCGACAGGGCCATTGTTGTTTGTGATGTATGTAAATGATTTAGACTTGAAAGTAGAAGTGCCGATCACTCAAACAGCAGAAGTTCATGGATGGTATGAAAATTGGTGAGGGAGGGATATAAACAGTGAAGAGGACAGCCTGAGATTAGAGGAGGACAGAGATGGGCTTGTCAGTAAGGATGAACAGTGGCAAATGGAATTCAATCCAGATATGTGTGAGGTGATGTACTTGGGCAGGACGAACAGGACAAGGGAATACATGATGAACAGTATGATCCTGAGAAAAGTACCGAGGATCAGAAAGACCATGGCGTGCATGTCCACTGGTTCCTGAACGTTGACAGGTAGATAAAATGCTTGAGAAAACATATGGAATACATGCCTTTACTAGCTGAGGCAGAGTTTAATTGCAAGGAGGTTATGCTGAAACTGTATAAAATGATGATTAGGCCACAGCGAGAGTATCGTGTGCAGTTCTGGAAGCCACATTAAAGGAGGAATGTGACTGCACTGGAGATGGTGCGGAGGAGATTTACCAGGATGTTGCCTGGGCTGGAGTGTTCTGGTTATGAAAAGGCATTGGATGAATTGGTGGAAGGGTCTACATCGTGCTGTGTAACTCTATGACAATGACTGAGGTGGGATCATGACTGAGATATAGATAAAATAGACAGGAAGAAACGTTTCCGTGATGGAGGGATCAATGATCAAGGGGCATAGATTTAAGATAAGGGGCCGGAGGTTTAGAGGACGTGTGAGGAAAATTATTGTCACCCAGAACTGATGGGAATCTGGAATTCACTGCGTATAAGGGTGATAGAGACAGAAACCCTCAGAAGATCTAATTAAATGTACTTTTGCATTGACAAAGCATACATGGCAATGGGCTAAGTGCTGGAAAATGGGATCAGGATACTTAGATGCTTGTTTTTGACCGGCACAGATGAGCTAAAGGGCCCTTCTCTGTGCTCTAGATCTCTATGACTTTAATTTCCTGTGTGAGGATGTCGGAGAGTCTGTGAAGGACAGGAGTTTCGAATATCTGAGGTTACACTTTTAGAATCATTCTGAATATTCATTTGCTAACTTGCTAACTTCCTGTGTTTCAATGTTGTTGATATGATAGCAACAGAGTAACCATCAGTCACTCATTGTGAATTATATTGATTTTCCTTGTGCGTAATAATAAACATAACTGTACACTGTTTAATAGCTTGCAAACAGTAACATTTTCCAATTGTGTAAATCATTACGCCACTTCACACAATCACTTAAGTACCTCGAAGTGCCAACATAGTGAGAAAACTTTTATCCTGTGGAGGCAGCATGCCAGTCTCTGGGGACAGAAGGACAGTGTTCATTCTAACCTATGGTTTACTCTTCAGGATAATAGTTGTTATGGAAGCTTGTTGTCCTGCTGATAGAAATGAATAGAGGAAGACAATTTTCTTTAAACTGCTAATAAAACTAAATTTGAAAAGATCTCATTAATCATATCAACAGCAATTTAAATAAACCAGCACTTAGTTGTACATTATGTAGAAAGTATGTCATATCATTTGGAATGATTCAGGAGGTTTCATATTCAATATAAATTTTCGAGCATTGTGCTGATGCAGTTGTGACATAATAAACTAAACAGGATCATTCTCAACACCAACTAGCATGGCTCTTGGTTAGATAATGTTTGCAAGTTGATTTCTCTGTTTGTGTACTTCACAACGAATGTGCAATTCTGGTAAAACCAATCACCCCTTTTCCTTCAATTTGTGTTGGCAAAAGTCAACCATAGAAGACACATTTAGGCATTTGATACCTTCCAGAGATCCTGGCCCAGCCAGCGATGCCAATATCCTATGACTGAATACAAAAAGTGTGTAAAATTATACAGTTCACAGAGGATTAGCAAAGTCACCTTTTAATCCAACATTGAAAGGCCATCTGATCCATCTGTGACTCAAGCCCACACAATCTGTTCCCAAAACAAAAAAAAACTCACTAAGGCATCATCAATTTTCAACCTTCAACTCCAGGGATTAGAGCAAATAATCTAGACTGACATCCTAATCAAACAGTGAAGGATTGCTGCATTGTTGCTATCATATCAACAAAATCACAAACACAGCAAGTGCAGCAATCCTTCACCATTTCATTGAGCTCTTAAACCTTCTCTCTTCAAGTGGACATGAACATTTCTGAAGGCACTATTTCAAAGAACATCAGGGGAACAAAAACAGAAATTGATGGAAAAGCTCAGCAGATCTGGCAGCATCTGCGGAGAAAACTCAGAGTTAATGTTTCAGGTCCAGTGACTTTTCTTCAGAACTGATGATAGCTAGGAAAATGTTGGTTTTTATGCGGAAGCTAGGGTTGGAGGAGGGGTAGGAAGTATACAATAGGTGGGGATAGAGATGACAAATAGCACCTCGTTTTCCGCTTGGGAACTCTACATCCTTCTGGACTCAATATCAAGTTCAACAATTTTGAGGCTTGTGCTTTTTCTATGTCCTTACCCCAATCTCCACACTCTATGCATTGTTATCACCTGATCTGCTGTTATACACAACCCATTGTTAGCCTCAAACAGTTCTCATTAATAGCTGATCATTGTACTAGCCTGACTGTTACTCACTGCTTTGTTTGACCAACCGTTACTGGACTGAAATGTTAACTGATTTCTCTCCACAGATGCTGCCAGATCTGCTGAGGTTTTCTAGCAATTTCTGTTTTTATTTCTGATTTCCAACACTCACAGTTCTTTTGGTTTTTAAAATCAGGGGAGCTTTCACTGATGTCCTGGTCAATATTTAGTTCTCAACAACAATATTAAATGCACATTACCTGGTCATTATCTCACTTCCTTTTGTGGCAACTTTCTGCAAGGACTTCCTACAGAACACCAGTGATTACACTTCTAAAGAATTTCACTGGTTGCAAAGCAATTTAGGTCATCTTAGGATTTTGAAAGGTGCTATATAAATACAAGTCTTTTCGTCTGATCTCAGGCTGCTTTAGTCAAACTGCAGGTTTCTTTAGGGATAAACTCAGCTGTTTCAATTAAAGTACACAACTGCATTGCACAACTTCACTACAAAACATTTTGTTGAATCAGAGAGTTTCAGAATGATTTATATCATGAAGTTAAACTGTTTGCTTTCAATAAAGTGCATTGTATTATTTTTAATCAGTCCTCACTGCCAGCAAATCACAAAAGTAGTAGATAACGACTTAATTTTAATCATGTATAGGAAAGCACATCGAATGACAACAGTAAGGTTACACCGCCACCATCCCACCCCCATCTCCCCTCTGTAGATAGTGGCTGATTTACAAGGTCAAGCTCCAGATCACTTCTCCTCTAAGTACAAAATCTCAAAGCTTAAGTGTTAGACCTGCCCTTTGTATGAACTGCTTTGCTTCAGTGCCAACATTGCCTTTTTTTTTGCCTGGTTGAGTGAATAAATGGAGCAATCTGCAAAGCCAAAGGGTGACAATGCAAAAACAGAGCGTACTCTTTCATTTATTCGCAAATGAACTCTGCACAAATGATCAGTGGAAAAAAGCCTGGAACCTTTCAATAAACAATGCAATCACATCCTTCTCCTAGTTTAAGGAGAATCACTACTTATGCAATTGGATTCCTCCATGAAATCATTGAATAGAATTATCGAGTCAAAATAAAACTGCCTCTTGAATGCTGGTGTGGGTCACAGAAATATGAACATACTCATTGGTGATTCCTCGTAGACAAGGAAGATTCTCTTCCACTCTCAGGGTGAGTCCGTAGGTGGCTTTACAGACCAGTGCAGCTAACACATGAATCAGAAGTAGGCCTTTCAGACCCTGATGCCTGCTACACCATTCAATAAGTTAATGGCTGATCTAAGTGTAACATCAAATCCACACTCCCACATAACCTGATAACCTTTCAGCTCTTGTCCAAAAATGACCTTTCTACCTCTGCCTTAAAAGTACTCATGGACTGCGTTTCAGCCACCTTTTTGGAAAAAAGACTTATGATTGTGAAAGAGAAAAAAAATTTGCTTAACCTCTGTTTAATGGGCAACATCAGTTTTTAGCTCACAGAGGATTACATTGAATGAATTACAATAGGTTAGTATGGAGATACAGTAAGTAATTAGGAAAGAGGAAGCATCCTGCCCTTGTTAAGATTGTTCAGGATTTTATGTTTCAGTGCCTTTTACCCTTCCAAACTCCAGCAGATGTAAGCCCAGCCTGTCCAACTTATGATAACCGAGCTATTCCAGGGATAAGTTTCACAAACCTTCTTTGAACTGTGTCCAGTGCATTTATGTCCTTCCTTAAATAAGGTGACCAACACTGTGCACATTATACAGAACTAGTCTTATCAGTGTCTTGTACAATTGAAGAATAACCTTACTACATTTGTATTCAACACCCCTCATGATAAATGACAACATTAGTAACATTCTATTAGCTTTCCTAATTACTTACTGTATCTCCATACTAACCTATTGTAATTCATTCATGAGGACACCCCGATCCCCCTGCATATGAGACCTCTGAAATCTCCCACCATTTAGATAATTGGGTTCCTTTTTCACCTTCGTGCCAATATGGATAACTTCATATTTTCCCACAGTGCACCCCATTTGCCAGTCCTTTTTGCCTACTGACGTACTCCACTGATATCATATTTGGCACCCACTTGCATTTTATTCACAAGTTACTTCATCCACAAATTTAAAAAGCATACTTTTGATCCAAATTATTTATCTACACTTTAAACAGTTGAGGTTCCAGTACTGATCTCATTACATCTTGCCAATCTTACCTACTCCCTGCTGTCTGTTAGTCAGCCAATCTTCCAACTATGCCAATATGGTAATTCCTACACCACGACCCTTTTCTTCCACAATAAGTTTTAATATGGCTCCTTATCAAATGCCTCCTTGAAATCTAAGTACAGTACATTCATCAATTCTTCTTTACTCAAAGCACAAAGAGCATAGAACATAGTAAAGGTACAGGCCCTTCAGCCCACGATGTTGTGCCAAGGATTAATCCTAATCTAAAATAAAATAACCTAACCTACGCTCCCCTCAATTCACTGCTCTCCCTGTGCATGTCCAGCAGTCACTTAAATGTCTCTAATGAGTCTGCTTCCAACACTACTGCTGACAATGCATTCCATGCGCTCACAACGCTCTGCATGAAGAACCTATCTCTGACGTCTCCTCTATACCTTCTTAACACCTTAAAACTATGACCTCTCGTGACAGTCAATCCTACCCTGGGGAAAAGTCTCAATGCTATCCATGCCTCTCATTACCTTGGTTAGCACTGCAGCCTCACAGTGCCAGGGACCCAGGTTCGATTCCAAACTTGGGTGACTGGGTGGAGTTTTCCCTGTGTTCTGTGAGTGTTGCCTCTGGGTGCTCTGGTTTCCTCTCACAGTCCAAAGATGTGAGATCAGGTGAATTGGCCATGCTAAATTGCCCATAGTGCTGAGTGCATTAGTCAGAGGGAAATGCATCTGGGTGGGTTCCTCTTCGGATGGTCGGTATGGACTTGGTGGGCCAAATGGCTTGTTTCCACACTACAGGGAATCTATTCTAATCCAGTCTTGTACAGCTTGATTTGATCACCTCTCTTCTTCCTTGTCTCTAGAGCGAAAAGTCTGACATCAATCAATCTCTCCTCTTAAGACAAGCCCTCCAGTCCAGGCAGCATCCTGGTAAACCTCCTTTGCACACCCCTCAAAGCCTCCACATCTTTCTTATAATAGGGCAACCAGAACTGGACACAACATTCCAAGTGTGATCTCACCAGGGTTTTGTAGAGCTGCAGAAATACCTCGCGACTCTTAAACTCAATCCCCTGTTAATGAAAGCCGAAACACCATATGCTTTAACAAACCTATCCACTTGGGTGGCAACTTTGAGAGATCTATGCACTTGAACACCAAGATCCCGCTGTTCCTCCACACTGCCAAGAACCCTGTCTTTAATCCCATATTCAGCATTCAAGTTCGACCTTCAAAATGCATCACTTCGCAGTTATCCAGGTTGAACTCCATCTGCCATTACTCAGCCCAGCTCTGCATCCTGAGTATTTCACGCTGCAGCCTGCAGTAGTCCTCTATACTATTAATGGTAGCTCCAACCTTTGTGTCATTGACAAACTTACTAACCCACCCCTCAACCTCCTCATCCACGTCATTTATAAAAGCTACAAAAAGCAGAGACCCAAGAACATAGCCCTGCAGGACTCCACTCCGCACTGACCTCCATGCAGAATACTTTCCACCTATAACCACTCTCTGCCTTCTGTCAGCCAGATAGCCAAATCTCCCTCAATCCACATCTCCTTTATGAATGAGCCTACCATGGGGAACCTTATCAGATGCCTTGCTGAAGTCTATGTACACCACATCCATTGTTCGACATTCATCGACCTGTCTTGTCACCTCCTCAAAGAACTCAATAAGATTTGTGAGGCATGACCTGCCCCTCACAAAGCCATACTGACTGCCTTTAATCACGCTATGCTTTTCCAAATAGTCATAAATCCTATCCCTCAGAATTCTTTCCAAAACCTTGCTGACCACAGATGCAAGACTGACCTGTCTGTAATTGCCAGGGATTTTCCTATTACCGTTCTTGAACAGAGGAACAACATTCGCCCCCCTCCATTCCTCCGGTATGATTCCTGTGGAGACTGAGGAAGCAAAGATCTTCGCCAGCAGCTTAGCAACCTCCTTTCTCGCTTCCTGGAGCAATGTAGGATAAATCTGGTCTGGCCCTGGGGACTTATCAATCTTAATGTTTGCAAAAAGTTCCTGAATATCAACTTGCTCAATCTTGATCTGTTTAAGCCTGGGAGTAAAAAGTGAGGTCTGCAGATGCTGGAGATCAGAGCTGAAAATGTGTTGCTGGTTAAAGCACAACAGGTCAGGCAGCATCCAAGGAACAGGAAATTCGACGTTTCGGGCCAGAGCCCTTCATCAGGAGGCCCTCCATTCCTGATGAAGGGCTCTGGCCCGAAACGTCGAATTTCCTGTTCCTTGGATGCTGCCTGACCTGCTGTGCTTTAACCAGCAACACATTTTCAGCTGTTTAAGCCTGGTTCTAGCTCCTCAAAGTTCTCATTCACAACATGGTCCCTTTCCTTAGTGAAAACTGAAACAAAAAAACTCATTTAGGGTTTCCCCTATCTGCTCAGACTCCATGCACAGGATCCCTACGCTATCCCTGATCAGTCCTACCTTCACCCTGATCATTCTCTTATTCCTCAGGTATGAGTAAAACACCTTTGGGTTCTTCCTAATCTTTCCTGCCAAACCTTTCTTCTGCCCCCTCCTGGCTCTCCTCAGTCCATTTTTGAGCACATGCTGTCTCCTTAAAGATGACAGATGGATTTTAATTTTGATAAACGTGAGGAGTTGCATTTTGTAAGGCAAATCAGGGCAGGACTTATACAGTTCATGTTAGGGCCCTGGGGAGTGTTACCGAACAGAGAGATTGATGGGTGCAGATGCATAGTTCCTTGAAAGTGGAGTCACAGGTAGTCAGGGTGGTGAAAAAGGCATTTGGCACACTTGCCTTCATTGATCAGAACACTGAGTATAGGAGTTGGGATGTCATGTTGCAACTGTACAGGACATGGGTGAGGTCACTTTTAGAATAATGAATTCAATTCTAGTCTCCCTTCTACAGGAAGGATGTCTTTAAACCTGAGAGGGTGCAGAAAAGATTTATAAGGACTTTGGCGGGACTTGAGGGATTGAGTTATAGGAAGAGGCTGGATAGACTGGGGCTTTTCCCCAACTGTTGGAGGCTGAGGAGCAACATTGTAAAGATTTATAAGATCAAGAGGGGAATGGATAGGGTAAAGAGCCAAGGTCTTTTTCCTAGGGTGGGGGGAGTCCAAAACCAGGTGGCTTGGGTTTAATGTAAGAGGGGAAAAATTTAAAAAGGACCTGAGGGTAACTTTTTCAGGCCAAGGGCGGCTCCTGTATGGAATGAGTTGCCAGAGGAAATGGTGGAGGCTGGGACAATTGCAACAGTTTAAAGGGATTTGGATGCGTACATGAATAAGGTGAGTTTACAGGGATATGGACCAAATCTTGGTAAATAGGACTAGGTCAGAATGGGATGTTTGGTTGGCACAGAAGAGTTGGACTGAAGTGTTTGTTTTCATGCTGTTTCTCAGCTCTATGACTCTACAGACATCAAGAAAAGGTCAAAGCATTGTCTTTCACAAAACCATGTTGACACTGCCTGATTAATTTGAACTTTTCCAAGTTCCTGCTATAACTTAGAGTTATAGAGAGGTACAGCATGGAAACAGACCCTTCAGTCCAACCTGTCCACGTCGACCAGATATCCGATCCCAATCTAGTCCCACCTGCCAGCACCCAGCCCATATCCTTCCAAACCCTTCCTATTCATATACCCATCCAAATGACTTTTAAATGTTGCAATTGTAACAGCCTCCACCACTTCCTCTGGCAGCTCATTCCATACACATACCACCCTCTGTATGAAAAAAGCCCCTTAGGTCTCTTTTATAACATTCCCCTCTCACCCTAAACCTATGCCCTCTAGTTCTGGACTCATTGATCCAAGGGAAAAGACTTTGTCTATTTACCTATCCATGCCCCTCATAATTTTGTAAACCTCTATAAGGTCACCCCTCAGCCTCCAGGGAAAACAGCCCCAGCCTGTTCAGCCTCTCCCTATAGCTCAAATCCTCCAACCCTGGCAACATCCTTGTAAATCTTTTCTGAACCCTTTCAAGTTTCACAACATCACTTCTACCAAAGATGCTAAGCTACTAGCATGTAATTTCCTGCCTTGTTTCCCTCTCCCTTTGAAATAAATGAGCAACATTTGTTATCTTCCAGTCTAACAAGACTATCTGTGAATCAAGAGAGCTTTGGAAATTTAAAACTAGCACATTAATAATCTCATTAGCCATTTCATTTTAGATCATAGGATGAAGTCCATCAAGACATAGGACATCAGTCCAGAGCTCCAGCAATTTACTAAGTGGCACTTGTCTGGTGATTGTGATTTTCATTTCCATTTTTCCTGATTTATTGCTGTTTCTGAGATGTTACTTATCTCCTCTATAGAGAAGACAAATGCAAAGAAAAACCATTCAAATTGACTGCCATTTCCTTATTTTTCATTATTAATTCTTCAGTCTCGCTTCCTATAGGACCAACGCTCACTTTGTTATATCCTTTCTCCTTCAGATATTTATAGAAACCTTTACTATTTGTTGTTTTTTTAAAATTTCTAGTTGATTTTCTCTAAACTCTGATATTTTCAAGTTTATAAAATGTTTGGTAATACTTGATTTTTGAGTGTGACCTAACTGCGATAGTTCAACAAGATAACGAGATGTTTCCCACATTTTGGAAGGTGGGGGCAGGCAGGGATTGGCTGTCATGTCCAGAACAAGAGGGCATACCTTTAAAATCACATCTGGGTCTCCCAGAGATAAGTGCTGGATGTAGGTCTTCTTCACACAGAGGGGAAATCGGAATAACTGACTCATCCAAAAAAAGCTGTTGAGCCTAGGTTCAGCTGAAGTGTTCTGAAGAAGGGTCACTAGATCCGAAATGTCAACTCTGCTTTCTCTCCCAGATGCTGCCAGATCTGCTGAATTTTTCCAGCCATTTCTGTTTTTGTTTCTAATTTTCAGTACCAAAAGTTCTTTGTTATTTTTGTCATTCTCTCTCCCTGGGCTCTATCTCTGCCTGTCTGCTCACTCTTCTCCATTTCTTCAGCCTCACCGCCCCCCCCCGTGTAGCTCACCTTCAGCAGAAATACCACCTTTTCCTTGTTAATATCAGTTCTGATGAACCTGAAACATTAACTTTCTTGTCTCTCCTCAGATGCCGCCAGACCTGCTGAGTTTCTTCAGCATTTCTGTTTTTGTTCCGTACAGATACATATACATTCTGTCACTCTTCATGCTTTGTACTGCCACTTCATTTAAATTCAGCTGTATAAAGAAATCCAATAAATTCTCTATCTCAATTCAAAGGAAAAATCTTTCGCCACATTAAAACAGATTTGCAAGTTGGATCAGAACAATGATAGCACGAGCCTCACATAAGAAGGCTTTAGAAAGAGAGCAGAATAGAAGACGTTTCTGCTATAATGCAGTAGTTCCGTTCTTGTGCAACTTTGTGTTATAAGAAAATTGTGTAATATCAGCACCACTTAAATTGATGGGACTGGAATCACATTATAACCAGTACACGCTTTTAAAGGTTTGCACTACTGAAACAGTGTCTCCTGTGCGTCAACCTTGTTATAGTGAATTCACACTAATGAAACCTGCATTATAGCAGAACAACCTATATATGTAATTGAAATTCATCCCCAACGGTTTTGAGTCTTGGATTCCTTACTTATGAAAGAAGACAAGATGGCTTCTTGCAGGTAACTTTAAAGAAAATATGGATGTCTCATGCACCTCTCCATTGTGAGAAGAAACTTTTTCACTCAGCAAGTAGTTAGGAAATGCGCTGCCTGGAAATGTCGTGGAGGCAGGTTCTATTGAGTCACTGAAGAGGGCATTAGATGATTACTTGGACAGAAACAGTGTGCAAGGACATGAGGAAAAGGGCAGAGATTGGCACTAGGTAGCAGAACTGGTGCGGGCACGATCGGCTGGGTGGCGTCTGTCTGCACTATAATAATTCTGTAAATCCTTTCAGAATGGATAAGAATCATAGTTCAGGGAAAGGCAACTTGATAAAATATGGTGAAACAAAAGAAAACCCAGAACATTTCCAAGGCATGATCTGCACCCAGTTCTGCTACCTAGTGCCAATCTCTGCCCTTTTCCCCATGTCCTTGCACACTGTTTCTGTCCAAGTAATCATTTAATGCTATCAGTGCTAGTGTACCCTGTAAGAATTTATATCAAGCAGTTCTTAACATGTCAGCAACACCCACAAGACCAATCTTGATTGACCTAAATGCAAGTAAAGGTGATGGTGAGCCTTTACTTGAACCACTGTGACTCCCATGAGCTGATGGTATTAGGAGCACAGAAATAGATTTAAGTCATTTGCAAGAGATGTAGCAGGTTGCTAGGAAGAACATCTGAATGTAGTAGGTGGCAATGCTCTGTAAATCACTGCCCACAAGGGGTTAGAAGGAGAGATCAAGGTTTCAAAAGGAAATTGGATAGACTCCTCAGGTACATAAACTTGCGGGGAGATATAAATAGAAAAGGAAAAGAAATTTATTGCAGTGCTCCATCGAGAGTCAGCACAGATTAAATGGATCAAATGGCCTTCTGAGCCATAATGAAACTATGGTAGTAACCTCGAATTGGGAAATCTTCTTCCCTTTACGTAACTTGGCTTGGTACATGGTGCTCTGGCATAGAGGATACTTGCTTGAGGAAGGTGGGGCCAGGTTTGATTTAGATCAGCCAACCTGAAAAGCTCTTTGTAGGTGTCTACTGGGACAGATGAATTAGAATTATAATCCCTACAGTGCAGAAACAGGCCCTTCAGCCCAACAGGTCCACACCGACCCTCCAAAGAGTAACCCACTCAGACCCATTCCCCTACCCTATATTTTTCCTGACTAATGCACCTACCCTGTACACTATGGGCAATTTAGCATGGCCAATCCACCTAACCTGCATATCTTTGGATTGTGGGAGGCAACTGGAGCACCTGGAGGAAACCCAAGCAGACAAAGGGAGAATGTGCAAACTCCACACAGACAGTCACCCGAGGCTGAAATCAAACCTGGCTCCCTGGCCCTGTGAGGCAACGGTGCTAACCACTGAGCCATTGTGCTGCCCTAAACTAGCGCCAAACTAGGTAGACAGTCTCTCTCAGTTTTCCGGGACATTGTTCAAGCTGTTATTAAAGTTGTTCCATCTCTCTCCCCTCACAGCCCACCTACTCGCCATGACCCTTCTGTAACACATCATACTACTTTCTTAGCTACTCACCCAGTATCCACCCTGGTCCTCAGGCTGAGATGAAAGAAAACTCCTAAAAACCTAATATAGCACTCACTTACACACAGGTGAGACTGAAAGAACACTCATTCGTGAAACTTATGAATCTTGAAAGGGTTCAGAAAAGATTTACAAGGATGTTGCCAGAGTTGGAGGGTTTGAGCTATAGGGAGAGGCTGAATAGGCTGTGGCTGTTTTCCCTGGAGCATTAAAGGCTGAGGAATGACTTCATAGAGGCTTATAAAATCATGGATAGGGTGAATAGTCAAGGACTTTTCCCTAGGGTAGGGGACTTCAAAACTGGAGGCCATAGATTTAAGATATGAGGGGCAATATTTAAAAAGGACCTAAGAGGCAACATTTTCCCACAGAAGATGGTGCATGTATGGAACGAGCTGGCAGAGGTGGTGGAGGAGGCTGGTACAATTACAATATTTAAAAGGCAACAGGATGGGTTTATGATTAGGAAGGATTTAGAGGGATATGGGCCAAATGGAACTAGATTAATTTAGAATATCTGGTCAGTACGGATGAGTTGGACTTAAGGGTCTGTTTCCGAGCTGTACATCTCTATGCATGAAACACATTCAAATGGTGAAATTTTAACTGTGGCAACGCGTTCCCAATGATTCGACAAGAACTGGATACCACTTTCACTCTCTTGGGTTTTTTTTCTGGTTCCCAAGATATTACAATTAAAGTTTCAGGTGTCAGCAGCATGCATAGGAGATAAATACGATCCCACAGAGGGGAATATCTGATGAAATCCTCAGCCTACTGACAATGCAGCAAGTACCGGCTATAGAAGTACTTCCTGAATAAATACGGAGGCTCTTAATCATGGACAAACCTGTCCTGCCCAGTTCCATTACCACTAGGCTGACATTTACTATAGTAGCCACCACCTCAACCCCGAAGATTTTAAATGCCCCCGACTAATTACAAAAGCAAACAAACTTCTATTCACTAACCGCGAAAATATGAGCTCAACTGTCCCCGCTGGGATAAATACTTTTAGAAATTTAACTAAACATTCATATTGGGCTCAGCTGTAACAACAGCCTTTGAAAAATGTTTGTAATGAACTTTTTTCAAACTGCAGGATGAGATTATTTTTTAAATAAGCCTACCAGACAGCCAATCAGTCAATCTGCTCCAACAGCAGCTTGTTTTTTTTTACACTTACTGACAGGTGCAGCCTTTTCATCAATGATTAAAAGGATACAAATCCCACATTAAGCAGACCATATCTATATTTAAAAAAGGGTTGCATCTCAGCCAGAGATCAGGACTCCCACACTATGGGTTAAAACTCTTGCAAAAATGAATATGAAGTCTGTTTGAAATTAACATGCGTTACGAAGTGCTCAGTTCTCGGTTTATATCTGAGATTAATGCTCCAATCCCTTCTCCTTTAGTCCACTGTCCCTTCAACAACAAGTTTTTGTGGGGGAAAGAAAGAGAGAGAGTGTGTGTGTGTGTGTGTGTGTGTGTGTGTGTGTGTGTGTGTGTGTGTGTGTGTTTTCACATGCCATTTCAAATCTCTGCAATCATCAAAAATCCTGCCCTAAGACTCTTTAACCCTGTCATAATCTTGTACATCTTCAGTGAATCTCTACTCAACAACCTTTGCTTCAAGGAAAACATCATCCAACAGGTTAGGTGAATTGGCCATGCTAAATTGCCCATGGTGTTAGGTGCATTAGTCAGAGGAAAAAGAGGTTTGGGTGGGTAACTCTTCGGAGGGTCGGAGTGGACTTGCTGGGCCGAAGGGCCTGTTTCCACACTGTAGGGAATCTAATCTAATCTCAAAGTTAATCTGATAGCTAGAATTCCTCATCCCTGGACCCACTCTAGTAAATGTTCTCTGCACCCACTCCAGGACCTTCAGACCTCCTAAAGTGTGATGACTAGCACTGGACATGATACTCTTGTGCGTTAATCAGAATTTTAGAAAGATTCAGCATAACTTCCCAGTTTAGTCATCAATATCCTTACTGACGAAACAAGCTTCCTCAGTGTCATGCTCCGACAGCAAACAAACAATGAGCCATTTTTTTTCACTTTCCCCAGTGGAAACAGAGACACAGACTTATGGATCAAGGAACCAATTTAAGATTGATTATTGATTAATTTCACATTGTACTCTCAGCAGCATATGAAGAGACACATTTTTTGCGTTGAGGAATGGAAAACGTAAGGAGTGTTGAACAAGGTCCTTGTGACACCAGTCAAAAGACAAGCTTTGAACTACCATGCTGTGACTGGTCCTTGCTGAACAATAATTGACAAACCAGATCCCTTTGCAGCCAACCTCCAGCAAGGTACCAACAATCCCTTTATGCACTTACAAAGAGACTAACAACATTGCAATTTACTGAGGTGTGTTCCCTCTACAGACTGAATGACAGATTAACCGCCTTAAACTCAGAAAACAAGGAGGCTATCGCTTGTCTCTGGAGATTAAGAAATGGGTGAATGGACAGTGCACTAACCATTCCCCTATAAACTTAGTGCTTGCAGTTGGTGTCTCTGGTTCATGCACGGTCCACAGTAATTTGAGCCTCAGCCTTTCTGCTTGCTCTGTTATGAGTTCCTTCATAAAATGGATAGGATGCTGACACATGTTCAATCACTCCTTGGCACTCCCACAATGTGAGTAATCCTTTTGCTGTTAATAAGATTAAAGGCATTAACTAACATTTAACATTTAACCTTTAATCTGCTTTCACAAAGTAATAGACTTATTCAGGTTAAACCATTAGCAACAGCAGCCAAGTTTATCTTTTAAACAAACAGTCATTTCCATTTTTGGCTCTCCCTACAGTTGGGCTGAGGGTCACATCTCAAACTGCCTGAAAAGGAAAACCCAGTACAAGTAGCATCAAGAAGCTGATGGTGCATTTCATCTATTACGTCTCTCAATTTAATTTGCTTGAAAATGAGAAAAATAGGAGCAGGAGTAGGCCATTCCGCCCTTCAAGTCTGCTCCACCATTCAACATAATCCTTTAATCCCTTTAGCCCTAAGATCAATAGCTAACTTTCTCTTGAAAACACTCAACGTTTTGGCTTCAACCACTTTCTGTGGCAGAACATTCCACAGGCGCAGCACTCTATGAGTGACGACATTTCTCTTTATCTCAATCCTAAATGGTCTACATTAGACTGTGACCCCTGGTTCTGGATTCCCTGTTCATCGGGAATATCCTTCCTGTGTTTACTCTGATGTTTGTTGAAGTCAGTCACAAATATAAAATGGCCCAGACTGTCTCTACGGATGGCAGAAATGACTCATTCGAATGAAAGAGGAGAAAGTGAGGACTGCAGATGCTGGAGATGAGAGCTGAAAACGTGTTGCTGGAAAAGCGCAGCAGGTCAGGCAACATCCAAGGAGCAGGAGAATCGACATTTCCGGCATGATTTCTGAAGAAGGGCTCATGCCCGAAACGTCGATTCTCCTGCTCCTTGGATGCTGCCTGACCTGCTGCGCTTTTCCAGCAACACATTTTCAGCTCATTCGAATGATACCATTGAGTGCTCTTTACTATTGCTGGGGGCCATCCATGCTGGTATGGTGGTTAGACATCCCAGGCACAGTGCAGGCCCAGAACTCTTCAGTAACAGAAATGGTGCAGGAAGACTGCGGTCACCAGCCAAGAAGACACATAACGGCTGTCAAGGCAGGACAGTCCTGATTATGGTTTGAAGCATCACTGAACTTGGACCTCCAATTTGCCATGATCATATGTCCCAAGGTCTCTTTATTAAAAAAAAAATCCCACATAGGCTTCCAGAAAGGTCCATTTGCCAAGTCCTGTTGCGGTGGGGAATTGGTGATGAGGAAAGGGCTGAGAACATGGGACTCCTTTTTCAAGAATCTGCACCCAGGTGATAATTGCATGAAGGTTTTGGGCCAGAGGTATCTTCATATTGTAGCATCTGTAATTGAACAGGCATCTTCAGGATCTCCTCTACTCGCACCAAATGGGGAAATGCTCCTAAAGGGGCCCAAAAAAATGCACTGCCCAACTTCTTCCTGGCAGTGGATCCACAACTTGAGGGATCACTATATTGGGGGTGTTGGGGAGGTGGGGGGAGGCGGGTTGGAGGTGGTTGCATGGGGAGACAAAATTCTAAATCTTACAACTTGGATAGTTCATCACTGATAATCTCAGGATTGACAAGCCAGGAAGAAGAAGTGCAGCTCTGTCGTGGGAACTATGACCTCTCCAAATTGTTATTACTGTCCTTGGTAAGACTCCCCCTCCTGGGGAGGACAGCTAAAGGTTGGCGATAAACCTTCTACCATACAGGAAATGCTGACAACAAACAATGTGTCCACGGAATAGATTTTGCCCACAACAGGATCTTGGGTGCACTTCCAGAACTCTGCAATCTTCTAACTGAAAGGCTCATGACTCTTCACTTAGAAATTAATCAATATGTTATCATCTATACAGTCATAGATACCTACATACACAACTAACTATACTCTCACTCACATATATTGACACACACTCATGTATACACCTGCACTTTCACACTCACTCATACACATACCTTCACACACATTCACTCATTTACACTAACAGATTGACTGACTGGTACAGTGGGGATTAGAGTGGTGATAGAAAAGCACAGATCAGGCAGCATCTGAGGATCAGGAAAATAGACGTTTCAGGCAGGAGCCCTTCATCAGGAAGGGTTGATGAAGGGCGCCTGCCCAAAATGTCCATTTTCCTGCTTCTCAGATGCTGCCTGATCTGCTGTGTGTTTCCAGCACCATTCTAATCTTGACTCTAATCGCCAGAATCTGCAGTCCTCACGTTCGCCGCCTGACTGGTACAGTGAGTCACTCACTCACACACGTATTGACTCATTCTATTACACTCACGCGCCTTCTCCTACATCCCCCCACTTCCCCCTGAAGTGAATCAAAGAGATTAATAACACTGTAGTAAATTTTGTGACTACTCGCCATTAACATGCATAGACAATATTGATTCTGGTCTGCAGCAAAATGGCACAAAATGTTACCAAAGCCAGTTGTTTTGTACTTACTGGTTTCGGGGTAGCATTTGAGCTGGTCTGGGGGACTAGTGGCTTGATTGCCACCACAGGAGGGGCTACTGGAACAGAGAATCTCTGGCCTGTGTCTGGCGGTGAAGAGTAGGAACGAGATCGAGCATCCAAACGTTCAGGTTCCTGTTTGTATGATTCCAGAGGAAAGGCTGGTTTGGTGGATTGCACTGGGGTGGAGGGAGTAGAGAGTCCTGAGGCTGTGGAGGGGAGATAGAGGAAAAAGTTATTAAAATAAGTCAAAACAGAAATTATAATAGAAATGTATTTCTACCCTCAGAGATATAAAATGGATGTAAATGAAGGTGTGAAGAGGAGACAGTTTAAGTGCATAATCTCTGTCCTTTGTCTTTCTTACATTTTTCCCTCCACCCTGGCTGTAGTTTTTTTTTTGTCTTGTTGACTTTGCTGTCAGTAAAGTGGACCCATTTCACACCTTAACCTACACCCATTTTTCATCTGTATTTCCCCTTGACCACCATTAGCACTCTTCTTGCCTTTTGTTCTGGGCATCCTCACCATCTGTACCAATCACACTTCATCCCCTTCTGTCAACAGCATAAAAATCACCATTTTCCAGCCCACTTCTGAGGAAGTCAGGAAGTTGACAGTTACTCTTCCCATCGATGCTGCCAGATCTGCTGGATTTCTCCAACATTTTGTTTTATTTCAGATTTCCAGCATCCTCAATATTTTGCTTTTTTTTTTGTAGATATTTTTATTGAAATTTAACATTTTTGCAAATTTACAAAAATAAACAAAACTCTCAAATACAAACATTGATGTACAATTAAATCATATATACAATAGTCATAATTTAACAAAGAAAAGAGAAAGAAAGAAAACAAAAAAAGAAAAAAAAAGAAACGAAAAAAGAAAGAAAAAAAAACTCAACTTTCTACTAATCTAACCTATAACTAACCAGAGTGTATACCTAAGTCTCTTACATGCTCGGAATGTATAAACATCAAATATAATAAAACCCGTATTCGCGCAGGATTCCTCTCCCAAGGGGCCCCGGAGCAGCCCGGTCTGAAATCTTCACTAAATAAAAGCCCTTGTTAGGATAGCCGAAATATCTGCATTTATATAATTCAAAAAGGGCTGCCATATTTTATAAAATAATTCAGTCTTTCGGTGCACCATATTTGTGAGGAAGTCAAGGGGGATATATTCCATAATTAATCTGTGCCAATTTGAAAGTCCAGGGGGGCCCTCAGCCACCCAGTTCACCAAAATATTTTTCCTTGCACAGAAAGAGAGAATAGAAAATAGTCTCTTCCCATGCATATCCAGAGATGAGAGGTTTGAAAAGCCCAAAAGGAGAGATACAGGGTCCACCCTAATTTCCGTTCCTAAAATTTCTGTCAGGGTATTTGCCACTTTAGTCCAGTATCTGCGGATTTTCTGACAAGTCCACAGACAATGTACAAGAGTACCCACCTCTATTTTGCATTTGGGACACATTGGAGATGCTCCTGCCTTAAATTTTGCCAGTCGAGCCGGAGCTATATGGGCCCTATGAAGTATCTTTAGTTGGATAGCCTGAGTTCTGTTACAGATAGCAATTCTTCTAGCATTTTCCCAAATGTCATTCCACATATCCTCAGAGATTTCTAGCCCCAAGTCCTGCTCCCATGTTTTAAGCAGGTCATCCATGTCTCCTGAGACTCCATCATGTAGCAAATGGTATATAGTACTAACGGAGGATGCCCCCGCTGGTCGTAAGACATTATGTTCTCTGTCTGATTTATAAAGACTATCTATTAATGTAGTCTTCCTCTGTATATAATCTCGAACTTGGAAGTATCGAAAGAGATCCCCATTAGGTATTCCGAATTTCAGACGCAGCTGCTCAAAGGACATCAGGATCCCATCTTTAAATAGGTCCCCTAAGCATGAGATGCCCCTGGATCTCCAGAGTTTAAAGGTGGCATCTGTAATCCCCGGTTGGAATCCCCATGTGCCTACTATTGGTGCATTGGGGGATGTTTTATGTGAGTTACCCTCATTTTGCCGCATTATATTCCAGGCCTTAATTGTGTTTAATATTATGGGATTTTTACAGTGGTCTGTAATGATTTTCCTCTTATCTGAAAATAAAAGGTTAATAAGTGGGTATTTTACTTGGGAGGCTTCGATATCCAGCCAAATTGATTGTGGATCAGATGAAACCCAATCAGCTATGTAACTTAGTAGGGAGCTTAACTGATATTTCCTAAAGTCTGGGAAGTCCAGTCCTCCTCTTGCCTGTGGAAGCTGTAGCTTCTTCAGCTTAATAAGGGGCCGTCTATGGTTCCAAATAAAGGAGCCCAACCAGCCATATAATTTACGTAGGGCTAGCCTTGGCAGCATCAGCGGGAGCATTCTCATAGGATATAAGAGACGGGGCAGAACATTCATTTTAATTAATGCTATTCTCCCTAGCCAGGAAATCGGAAGGTCTCTCCATCGCTGGAGGTCCTGCCTTATCCTTTCCATTAATTGTACAAAATTAGCCCTATACAGCTGATCAAATACTGGCGTGATAAAAATACCTAAATATAAGAAGCCCTCCAGGGACCAACGGAAGGGAAAAGGGGATCCGTCCATTAAGTGGGGTATCATAGCCAGACCACCCATTGGCATGGCTTCCGATTTTGAAAAATTAATTTTATAGCCTGAGAATGCACTAAATGTATTAATAACTTGAATTAGACGAGGCACTGACATTAAAGGATTACTGAGGAATAAGAGAACGTCATCTGCATAGAGGGTAATTTTGTGTTTACCTGTACCAATCCTCGGGGCCATTATATTAGGATCAGTCCGGATGGCTTCTGCTAATGGTTCGATTATCAGTGTAAACAACAATGGTGAGAGAGGACATCCTTGACGGCAGCCCCTACCCACACTGAAGCCATCCGATCTTAACCCATTAGTAATAACAGCTGCTTTGGGGTCATTATACAATGTTGAAACCCATTTGGTAAACACCTGTCCAACGCCAAACCTTTCCAATGTGTAAAATAAATATGACCATTCAACCCTATCAAATGCCTTTTCCGCATCCAATGAAATTACTACTCCTGGTATCTTTCCCTGATGACAGGCTTGGATCATATTCAAGACCCTTCTGATATTATTGGATGATCTGCGGCCCTTAATAAATCCCGTCTGGTCCTCCTTTATAATATATGGCAGTACCCTTTCTAGTCTTAGTGCTAACATTTTTGAGAGAATTTTAAAGTCTACATTTAGTAAGGATATTGGTCTGTAAGATGCACAATCTTCTGGGTCTTTTCCTTTTTTGAGGATAAGAGAAATATTTGCTTCTTTCAGCGTGGGCGGGAGACAGACCTGACTATGCGCAAAATTATACATATCCATAAGTGGGTCAACCAATATTCCTGTAAATTCTTTATAGAATTCAGCTTGAAAACCATCCGGGCCCGGTGCTTTTCCGCTCTGAAGTTGCCTAATTGCCTCAAGTATTTCTTGGACTGTTAAAGGGGTATTTAGGGCCGATACCTGTTCCGGAGTCAGGCCCGGGAAGGTCAAATTTTTAAAAAATGACTGCATCCTCCTAATCCTATCTTCACAATCCTGCGATCTATATAGTTCAGAATAAAATTCTTTAAAGGTCGCATTGATCTTTTTATGATCATGAGTCAGGGTACCTGTACTTTCCTTGATGGTCGGAATAGTTTGAGGGGCTTTCTTTTTCTTTGCAAGAAATGCTAAGTATCTACCCGGTTTGTCGCCATATTCATATAATCTTTGTTTCGCAAATAATATTTCCCTTTTAGCCATTTGAGTAAGCGCGGTGTTTAAAGCTGTCCTAAGAGCTGTAATCCTCTGCAATTTTGTGATAGAAGGTCTATCAGCGTATGCTGTTTCGGCTGCTTTTAGGCGAGCTTCGAGCAGACGCTGTTGCTCTCCCTTCATTTTCCTCTGGGTCGCTGAATAGGAGATGATCAAACCTCGTGCATAGGCTTTGATGGTCTCCCACATCATTGACGGATTGCTAGCCGTACCAGTATTAATTTCTAAAAAAGTTTTAAGTTCTTGGGAGAAGTACTTTAAAAATTTGCTATCTTTTATCAGGAAGGGGTCCATACGCCAATGCCGAGCAGATGTCCCATTGTTCTTTACCTTAGTTTCCATGTATACAGCGGCATGGTCAGAGATTGCTATAGTACCTATTTTACAGGTTGCTATAGAGTTTAGAAAAATCGATGGGGCAAAAAACATATCAATTCTTGTGTGACATTTATGTGGATTAGAGTAGAAAGAAAAATCTCTACCCTGTGGATGGAGACATCTCCATACATCTACCAATCCTAATTCTTTATTCAGGTCCGCCAGTTGTCTAGATCTGGGAGATACTCCAGCGGCACTCTTGGGAATCCTGTCTATTTCCGGATCCATAATACAATTAAAGTCTCCCCCTATAATTGTATGACGGGCACCAAAGGCCATCAGTTTTGAAAAAGCTTCCGTTATGAATTTAAAGGGGTGTGCCGGGGGGCAGTATACATTTAAGATCCCATATTCCTCTCCATTTATGAGGGCTTTAATCAAAATATATCGTCCAGATTCGTCTTTTATCTGATTTAGAATTTTCAAAGGGAAGTTCTTCCGGACAAGGATAACGACTCCCCTGCTTTTTGAATTAAAAGAGGAAAAAAAGGCCTGATCAAATCCGCCCTGTCGTAATTTTAAGTGTTCTTTATCCGACAGGTGTGTCTCCTGTAGGAGAGCTATATCAACTCTCTCCTTCTTAAGATTTGATAATATTTTCTTCCTTTTAACTGGCGAATTACTCCCCCTGACATTCCAGGTGCACCACTTAACCGACTGTTCAGCCATAATCATCTGGACAGATCCGAGACCCCTCGGGAGGGGAAACCCTATCTAGAACATCCCGAGCATGGAGCATACAAGATTTACAAAAGTAAAGATTCTCTGATACACTCAAAACAATATAACAAAAAACTCTTTCTAAGTATAAAAAATATAAAACATTCCGAATTGGAGATTTTCTCCCTTGTTCCCAGGGAGCGTCACTTCCTCTCCCACAGTCCATCTTACCCTCTTCCAACCAGTGCCCCACCCTTGACCCAGGTGTTCCTCAATAAAATGAGGAGAATTCAAATATAATATAAAGCTAGAGTTAACAGTGAACACCCCACCCCCACCCACACCCACATCTAAATATATTTGGGAATATTAATACCATATATAACTATAAGATTACAATCTCAACACGTAATACTTAAATATAATACCACAAAATAACAGGGGAAAGAAAAACAACCCCGCTCCTAAAAACAGAAGTAAAATAGAATAAGGTAACCACCTCCCCCCATCAACATTAACCAAACGCCCCAACATATACATATATATATATATATATATATATATACACACACACATACACACATAGGGGGAAAGATAAGAAAAGATGAAGGGATATAAACCAAAATAATGGGAAAGGCAGACCAGCGTCCACAATCTCTTACAGCTTATTTAAGAGAGTCCAAGAATTCCTTAGCCTTCTCCGGTGATCCGAAGTTATATATGGATCCTTCGTGGCTAAGGCGTAGCGTCGCTGGATATCGTAAGGAGTACTGGATATTTAAGTCCCTTAAACGCTTCTTCGCCTCATCGAATGCCTTCCTCTTTCGGACCAAAGCTGGGGAGAAGTCCTGGAACAGCATGATCCTGGATCCTTTGTGGGTCATAGCTTGGGGATCTTTACCCAGATTTCTTGAGGCTTCCAGGAGCATCTGCCTCTCCCTATAGCTCTGCAGCTGGAACAGGACCGGGCGTGGGCGCTGGGTTGAGCCGGGCCCACGTACTGTGACCCGGTAGGCCCATTCCACCCTTACCTGGCCTGATCCATTATGCAGATTTAAAAGTTGTGGCAGCCAATGCTCTAAGAATGCTGTCAGCTGGCCTCCCTCTTCCTGCTCGGGAAGGCCCAACAACCGAATATTTTTTCTACGACATCGATTTTCGAGGTCATCAATGTGGTTTTCTAGGTTCTGGACTCGATTCTTGAGAAAACGGATGTGGTCGGCTGTTGATTTTATCGCAGTCTCTGAGGCTGCGGCCTTCGACTCCACCTCTCTGACTCGGCACTCCAATTCCTGAATGTCTCTGCCCTGCTTCTGCAGCTCGGCTGATAGTGCTTCTCTGCTCTGCCGAGACTCATCGATAAAAGCATCAATCTTCGCCTCCCACCTGGCAAACATCTCTTCAAAGCTCATCTTCATTGGTAAATCTCCTGAAGTAGCTGAAGACACCTTTGTTGCAGCTGAAGAGGGAGAGGGTGGGGGAGGGGTCCCTGCTTTCTTAGAGCCGCCTGTTCCCTTCCCTTTACTCATTTTCCAGCTAGTATTAGACTATTTAAATGTACTAATAGGTAACTATTTAAGGTTAACAACTATTATAAATGGTTTAGTGAGTGTGGTGGGGGTGGATAGCCCACTTTTCCCAAGTTTTGGGTAGAGCACTGTGGACTCAGTCTTGCTGGGTCGCCGCCATCTTGGATCCCCCAATATTTTGCTTTTAATGAAGTTTCAAACATTGTTTTTTTTTTCCATATGACAACAGGAGCATCTTTAATATTTACTGTACAATCATTCTTAGTGATGGTTAAGATTTTATAGTAGACTGTAGAATTTGCAGGAAGTTACTCGGAACAGCAGACGAATACAGGAAGAGAGTGTAATGATTACCTTTCTAGAATATACTTTGCAAAGTTTTGCCCTTTTTAATATTCTCAAGAGGACATAATTTAATCTTCCTTTACTGTTTACAAAACTATAATGTACATTCAAATGCATTACTACAAGGGCTGTAGTGAATGAGTAGAGTTCATAAGTCAATACAAAAGCTCAAGGTTGTAAAGGAAAAGTCATTTGGTGTAGTGAATTAACACGGCAGAATGCAAGACTACCAATAGACTCATACTATTGGTACAAAAGCTGTGAGAAAAGCATCTCAAGCTAAACAAAAGTAAAAGCAAACTTGCCATAAATTGTACATTTTTTTGTTCCTCAACAGAGTAGAAAGAACCAGTTACAGAGTCATACAGCACAGAAATATACCCTTCAGTGCAATTCCTCCACGCTGACCAGACAACCCAATCTGACCTGGTCCCATTTGCCAACATTTGGCCCATATCCCTCTAAACCCTTCCTATTAATATACTCATCTAGATGCTTTTTAAATGTTGTAATTGTACCAGTCTCCATCATTTCCTCTAACATAAATGCACCACCCTCTGCGTCAAAAAATTAACCTTTTTGCCCCCTCTCACCTTAAACTTATGCCCTCTAGTTTTGAACTCCCATCCTGGGGAAAAATAACTTGTCTATTCACTCATGCATGCCCCTCATGATTTTATGAATCACTATAAGGTAATCCCACAGTCTCCGACGTGCCAGGGAAAAAAATCCCCAGCCGATTCCGCTTCTCCCTATAGTTCAAACTCTTCAGTCCCAGCAACATCCTTGTAAATTTTTATTGCACCCTCTCAAATCTAACATCATCCTTGTTACAGAAGAGTGACCAGCCTTGAACGCAGTATTCCAAAAATGTCTTCACCAATATTCTGTGCAACCGCAATATGACAGCCCAAGCCCTATACTCAATGTTCTGACCAATGAAAGCAGGCGTGCTAGATCCCTTGTCTACCTGCAACTCCACTTTCAAGGAACTATGCATCTGTATCTCTATGTTTCTTTGTTTGATAACACTCCGCAGGAGCTTACCATTGAGAGTAGAAGCCCTGCCCTGATTTGCCTTATCAAAATGCAACATCTCTTATTTATATAAACTTCATGTGCCACTCCTCAGCCCACTGGCCCACCTGATCAAGGTCCTATTGTACTCTGAGATAACCTTCTTCACATATGGGATCTCGGCTTTCATTAACAGAATCACAATCACTGCAACACAAGGGGAAGCCAATCTTCCCAGTCAGTCCATGCTGGGTCTCTATGGAGCAATCCCAGTCAGTCCCATTCACCACATCCCTAACCCATTGTTCTGCAAGGTGATTTTCCCTCAGGGTTGTAACAGCTGAAATACCAATCTTCTTCGTAAAGCAGCTCAATCTCTAAAACATTGATATTTTCTTCATTCATTTTGAAGCTGACTGTGAATGTATTCCCTAACAACTGAATGTTGACAAATAATACGTACAGTCTACTAACCATTCAAAGTTTTTTTTTAATCTGGCATCTAATATGCACTTCTTACTCCCTCCCCACAAATTATATCGCAGCAAGAACTAATTTGAACGTATCGATGCAGGAGGTGGACTTTTTTCTTCTCCTCTGGCACAATTCCATTTGAAGAGGCAGATAATTCAAACTAAGCTTCTAGTCAGCCCTCCGCAGATCCCCTTTCAACTGCAATTTTTATTTTGCCTTATAAGCTTTTGCAAAGAGCCATGGAATGTTTTCCAATGTTCAATGTGCTGTATAGAGGCAAGGTGACATTGAGCACCTTCGAAACAAAACAAAATTCGACCCTGCATTGGTGATACAGGTAGTTACAGGTTCCAGCCCCACTCCAGTAACTTGAGCATAAATCTCAAAGGTGACACTCCACACTTAACACTGATTAAATACTGTGGGATGAATTTAAAAAGGAAAACATATGATAAGGATTAATTTGTAAAATCTGCATGACTCTGAACTTTCAATGATTGCAATTTATGACCAAGGTGGCATTGACCACTGCCATATCTGAAATAATTAAATATTTACCAGTGTTGAGGGCTCCGACTGTAAATTATTGACCATGGTGGTCAAAATGCATTTGTAATTACTTTGCTGATTGTGGATCAGAAAACTGCAACTAAACCACAGCAACAACTTGCATTTAGACAGTTCTTTTCAAAAAGACTTACATTTTTATAGCAACTTTTATAACTTCCCACAGCCAATGAGATACCTTATGAAGTGTAGTCATTGTTATAATGCTGAAGATGTGGTCGTCAATTAGTGTACAGGCCAGCTCCCAGAAAGCTGTGCACATATGAGCAGATAATCTTTTTTTTAGTGATGCTGATGACAAGGTCGCTAGGGACAGCTCCCCTGATATTGTGATAATGAGAAGGGAACTTTTATTTCCACTTAATAGTGGAAAAGGGGGCCTTGATTTAACATCTCATCTGAAAGATGGCTCCTCCAATAGCAATAACACCAGAGCGTCACCTTTGAGTTTTGTGCTAAAGTCATTGGAATGGAAGTGACACCCATAACCTGTTGACCCAAAGCAAGGGTGCAACCAGCTTAATCATGACTGGCACTGCATTGAATGATACCAAGGCACTTACTAGAAAAAGTCTGATGTTGAACCACATAATAGCTTATTCAGGCAGGTTACCCATAGTTTGGGCAACAGGATTAGCTTCAAGGAGGAAAAAAAATCGCAGGAATTGCTGGAAATCCAAAACTAAAACAAAAATTGCTGGAGAAGATTAGCAAGTCTGGACAGAGAGCAGAGTTAATGTTTCGGGTCCAGTGACCCTTTACCGGAACTGGAATGTGTCTTAAAGGGAAAGACAGATGTAGAGGGGAAGATAGGCTTAGTGAGGGTCTTCCATAAGGACCAGGGTTGAGGCAGCAGAAAACATGTCTGCCAATCATGGATTAATGCAAATCAAGGACGGACAAGACGCTGCAAAAGGAAGAGTGCAGAGACATTGGTACTCACTTAGGTTGAGGAGGTTACAGAAATGCAGAAGATTGAGGCCACAGAGGGATTTAAAAACAAAGATAATTTTTAAATCAAGGCATACTGTGCGGAACTGTTACACAATAATCTGCAAGACAATAAATCTCCACGGCCAGCCCTGCAATCCAATCCCAAAGATAGCAATAATATTGCCCTAAAACACACACTGGATATGTTAGCCCTTGAAGCACAGATCCTCAAATCAGTCAACTGTAATCTTAAAATAAGCCTGCTGACTTCAATAAATTGTGGTGTGTTTGATCTGGTGAATGAATGGGCCAGGAGCTGCAGCTTAGTTTAGGATTAAAGCAATTTAAATCACTTTCAGATACTTTAAGCAAGCTTTGAGCATTTACACAGCATTAATCTATTTGATGCCCACAGATACCACAAACATAAAACTATCCTGCTACCACTGATTAGGACAGAACTAGTAGTAATCTTTTACTCACACACAGATCTTTGGCCGGACATCTCCAGTGTCCCTGCTCAGAGGGCTCAGTATAGCACACAAAAGCAGAACAGCTCTATGGCCTTCCTGTAATTTAGAACTGCATTGGCCCGCAGAAATTTTCCATGATCACGTGAACATGATTGCTTAAGTAGCTGCAAACTAAATATTTTCTTCTCAAACATTTCCATCAGAATTCCTTTTCTTAAGAATAATTAGTCACTTTTATTTTCCTGCCTGATTATGGTAAATTTGTGTCTGACTTGGACAAAACACATTTTTTCTAATGTGTTTTAATAAAAACATCAATATGAAGTTATTGCTAGATGAGGTCATTGCAAATCGTGCAAACAACTACATTTACAATTTTATTGTAGTTTTACATAGAAAAGAAAACCAAGAAAAAGAATTGCTAATCCAAAAGAGAAATCAGGATTTGGGTCAATAAGGATAAAAGCAGAATTTGTCTGTCGAAGGCTGCAACGTATTTGAGGACATCCTGAAGATGTACTTGGCCATAATGTAAATGCAAATAAAGAAAACAGAAAGCGCTGAAGAAAAGAAGCAGGTTTGACAGCATCTGGAAAGAGACAAATAGAGTTAATACTTTGGACCCAGAAGAGCCATGCTGGATTTGAAACATGAACTCTGTTTTACCTTCTCCACAGATACTGCCAGACTTGCTGAGTTTCTCCAGCATTTTGCTGTCATTTTCAGATCTCTAGTATCTGCAATACTTTTATTTTACATAAAGGGATGTCTCTTTTTTCCCCCAGATAACACAAAGAGGACAGCAATAATTAAGAGTGGCTGAAAAGAAAAACAGGTTCCAGCAACAAAAGGTGACAATAGGAGCACATGAAAGCAATTGATGAATAACTTGGTTCCCACTTTCAAAAGTATCAGCCAGGTTTCAGGCTGCTGTTTACTAGGTTAATCTGTAACTGCAGGTTGATGACAATTTACAACTATCTGCAGTTTATAACCATGTAGCATTGATACAACCTATTGTGTCCATCTTAATCCTACTCCACTCTTCTCAAAACCATGTGAAATATAGCCCGGTCAGGTTTTTTTTTAATCAAAGTCTCTTTTTGAAAGTTACGCTCTCACTACCTTTTCAAATAGTGGATTTTGGATCATCATAACTTGCTGAGTAAAAATAAAACCATCACACCTTGTTTAAATCTTCGCCGTCTGGTTGCCCTTCTCCAACAGTAAATAGCTTCTCCTCATCTACTTTGTCAAAACCCTCACCATTTCGAAAGCCTCTGTCAAACATTCACTAAAGTTTCTCTGCCCCAAAGAGAACAATTCCAGTCTCTCCGGTGTTTTCACATAACTGAATCTTAGGGCTGGATGTACACTCCCCAGGGGATGGGGGGGGTTAGTGGGGGAGGACACTCAAACCCCAGTGGGTGCTGTGCCTTCTGCCTAGCCCTGTCCTCATTGCCAATTTACCAACAGCTGGCTGGGCACTGGGAGGCTCACCATCAGACCCAAGTGGGCAATAAATGCCCCTTTCAGAGAACCACCCTGCTGTGTGTTGGTGGTGGTGGTTGGGCCTGGTATGTGGGGTGCAGGGCTGGGACATGGGAGATTTTGGACTCTTGGGTTGTTGAGTTTGGTGTTGGGGCTGGAGGGCTGCGGAATCCCCAGGTGGCGGGTGGGGTTTGTTCTCCCAACTTGTCCTGGGCTTCGCTAGGGTGCAGCAGCACGTTGTGGGTGGGTGTTGGGGCGGTGGGCAACTGGAACTCAGGGTTTCTTTTGCGGCCAAAATATAGATCATCAGCCATCATTTCCACCACCTCCAGTGAGATGCCACCATCAGACACATGTTCGTGTCCACTCCCTTGTCCACTTACTGTAGGGACCATTCCCGATGGGACATCTTGGTCAACTGCTTCTTTATTCCCAACATCTCCCCACAGCACCTTCCCCAACAACCATTAAAGGTGTAACATCTGCCCATTTACCTCCTCCCTCCTCAGTATCCACAGGCCCAAACATACCATCTAGGTGAAGCATCACTTTGCCTGCAATTCTGACAATGTAGTTTACTGCATTCGCTGCTTTCAATGTAATCTCTGGGGAAACAAAGCATAGACTGGGTGACCTCTTCACGATTGCTGCAGTGTTCTGGTGGGGTCCAGTGTAGGCTGGAAGCACATAACCTTGTTTTCTGCTTGGAGACCCTGCAGCCTTCTGGACTCAATACTGAGTTCAAGAATTTTAGGGCCTGAATTCTTCTATGTCCTAGCCTCCCATCCCGTACACCAGGCCTTGACATCACATAGTCTGCCATTAAAATACTACTTGGCTACCATAATGACAGTAGGTGTACATTAAAGAAAGGCAAAAAGGGGACATGAGATAACTTTGGCAAATAGGGTTAAGGAGAATCCAAAGGGATTTTATAAACACCTGAAGGACAAAAGGATAACTAGGGAGAGAATAGGACCCCTCAAAGATCAGCCTGTGTGTGAACCACAGGAGGCAGAGGGAGACACTAAACGAGTATTTTGCATCAGTGTTTACTGTGGAGGAGGACATGGAAGATATCGAATTTGGGGAAATAGATGGTGACATGTTGAAAAATGTCCAGATTACAGAGGAGGTGGTGCTGGATGTCACACATAAAACACCTAAAGGTGGATATATCCTCTGGATCTGATGAGGTGTGGGAAGGCAGGAACTGATTCCTGAGCCCTTTGTTGAAATATTTGTATCATCGATAGTCACAGGTGAGGTCCTGGAAGTTCATTAACATGGTGGCACTATTGAAGAAAGGTGCTAAGGAAAACCCAGGAAACTATAGACCAGTGAGCCTGACATCGGTGATGGGCAAGTTATTGGAGGGAATCCTGAGGGACAGGATTTACACTTATTTGGAAAGGCAAGGACTGAGTGGGATAGTTAACATGGCTTTGTGCATGGGAAATCACGTCTCACTAACTTGACTGAGTTTTCTGAAGATGTGATGAAGAGGACAGAGGAGGGCAGAGTGGTGGACTCCAGAGGCCTTGGAGTGCAGGTTCACAGTCCCTTGAAAATGGAGTCGCAGGTAGATAGGATAGTGAAGTGGCTGAGGAGTGGCAGATGGAGTTCAACCCTGTCAAGTGTGAGGTTGTCCATTTTGGAAGGACAAATAAGAATGCAGAATATAGGGTTAACGGTAGGGTTCTTAGTAAGGTGGAGGAGCAGAGGGATCTTGGGGTCTATATTCTTTGAAAGATCTTTGAAAATTGCCACTCAGGTGGATAGAGCTTGTAAGAAGGCCTATGGTGTATTAGCATTCATTAGCAGAGGGACTGAATTCAAGAGTCGTGAGGTGATGTTGCAGGACTTTGGAAAGGCCACATTTGGAGTACTGTGTGCAGTTCTGGTTGCCTCACTTTAGGAAAGATGTGGAAGCTTTGGAGAGGGTGCAGAGGAGATTTACCAGGATGTTGCCTGGAATGGAGAATAGGTCATATGTGGATAGGTTGAGAGTGCCAGGCCTTTTCTCATTGGAACGGCATAGGATGAGGTTGATAAAGGTTTATAAGATGATCAGGGAAATAGATAGATTAGACAGTCAGAGACTTTTTCCCTGGGTACAACAGAGTGTTACATGGGGACATAAATTTAAGGTGAAGGGTGGAAGGTATAGGGGGGATGTCAGGGGTAGGTTCTTTACCCAGAGAGTGATGGGGGCATGGAAGGTACTGCCTCTGGGAGTGGCAGAGTCAGAATCATTGGTGACCTTTAAGCGGCAATTGGATAGGTTCATGGATGGGTGCTTAAGTTAGGACAAATGTTCGGCACAACATCGTGGGCCGAAGGGCCTGTTCTGCGCTGTATTGTTCTATGTTCTACGTGATCAATATAGACTTCAGTATGGTTTCCCATGGGAGACTGTTTGGCAAGGTTGGATCTCACGGAATGCAGGATACACAACTGGCTCGAAGGTAGAAGACAGAGGGGGGTGATGGAGGGTTGCTTTTCAAACTGGAAGCCTGTGACCAGTGGAGTGCCACAAGGATTGGTGCTGGATCCACTACTTTTTGTCATTGATATAAATGATCTGGATGTGAACATAGGAGGTGTAGTTAGCAAGTTTGCAGATGACACCAAAATTGGAGGTATAGTGGACAGTGAAGCAGGTCACCTCTGAGTACAATGGGATCTTGATCAGATGAGCGAATGGGCCAAGGAGTGGCAGATGGAGTTTAATTTAGAAAATGTCAGGTGCAGCATTTTAGAAAGGCAAATCTTAGCAGGACTTATACACTGAATGATAAGGTCCTGTGGAGTGTTGCACGATAAAGAGGCCTGGGAGTGCAGGTTCACCGTCCCTTGAAAATGCAGTCACAAGTAGATAGGATAGTGAAGAAGGCGTTTGTTATGTTCTCCTTTATTGGTCAGAGTATTGAGTACAGGAGTTGGGAGGTCATGTTGCAGCTGTACAGGACATTGGTTAGGCCAAATGTTGGATTATTGCATGCAATTCTGGTCTCCTTCCTATCGGAAAGATGTTGTGAAACTTGAAAGGGTTCAGAAAAGATTTACAAGGATCTTGGCAGGTTTGGAGGATTTGAGCTATTGTGAGAGGCTGAACAGACTGGGGCTGTTTTCCCTGGAGCGTCGGAGGCTGAGGGCTGACCTTATAGAGGTTTACAAAATTATGAGAGGCATGGATAAGGTAAGTAGGCAAAGTCTTTTCCCTGGCGTCAGGGAGTCCAGAACCAGAGGGCATAGGTTTAGGGTGAGAGGGGAAAGATATAAAAGAGCTCCAAGGGGCAACTTTTTCACACAGAGGGTAGTATGGGTATTGAATGAGCTGCCAGAGGAAGTGGTGGAGGTTGGTACAATTGCAATATTTAAGAGGTATTTGGATTGGGTATATAAATAGGAAGAGTTTGAAGGGATATGGGCCGGGTGCTGGCAGGCGGGACTAGATTGAGTTGGGATATCTAGTCAGCATGGACGGGTTGGACCGAAGGGTCTGTTTCCATGCTGTACATCTCTATGACTCTAAAAAAACTCAATCAAGTTTGTGAGACATGATTTCCCACACACAAAGCCATGTTGACTATTCCTATTCAGTCCTTGCTTTTCCAAATACATGTACATCCTGTCCCTCAGGATTCCCTCCAACAACTTGCCTACCAATGACGTCAGGCTCACTGGTCTGCAGCTCCCTGGCTTATCCTTATCACCTTTCTTAATGCCTTACTGAAGTCCATATCGATCACCCTCATCAATCCTCTAATCTTAGCAGGACTTATACTCTTAATGGTAAGGTCCTAGGGAGTGTTGCTAAACAAAGAGACCTTGGAGTGCAGGTTCATAGCTCCTTGAAAGTGGAATCACAGGTAGATAAGATAGTGAAGGCAGCGTTTGGTATGCTTTCTTTTATTGGTCAGAGTATTGAGTACAGGAGTTGGGAGATCATGTTGCAGCTATACAGGACATTGGTTAGGCTACTTTTGGAATACTCCCTAAGACCTTACCATTAAGTGCATCTATCTAAACTAAACTCCATCTGCCACTTCTCAGTCCATTGGCCCATCTGATCAAGATCCCATTGTAATCCGAGATAACCTTCTTCACTGTCCACCACACCTCCAATTTTGGTGTCATCTGCAAACTTACTAACTATACCTCTTAAGCTCACATTCAAATCATTTATATAAATGACGATTCCTGAAGAAGGTCTCATGCCCGAAACGTCAATTCTCCTGCTCCTTGGATGCTGCCTGACCTGCTGCGCTTTTCCAGCAACACATTTTCAGCTCTGATCTCCAGTATCTGCAGTCCTCAGTTTCTCCTATAAATGACGATAGTAGTGGACCCAGCACTGACCCGTGTGGCACCCCACTGGTCATAGGCCTCCAATCTGAAAAACAACCCTCTATCACCACCCTCTGTCTTCTACCTTCAAGCCAGTTCTGTAACAAATGGTTAGTTCTCCCTATATTCCAGGAGATCTAACCTTGTTAACCAGTCTCCCATGGGGAACCTTGTCGAACGCATTACTGAAGTCAATACAGATCACCTCTACAGCTCTGCCCTCATCAATCCTCTTTGTTACTTCTTCCAAAAACTCAATCAAGTTTGTGAGACATGATTTCCCAAGCACGAAGCCATGTTGACTATCCCTAACCAGTCCTTACCTTTCCAAATACATATACATCTTGTCCCTCAGGATTCCTTCCAACGTCTTGCCAACCACCGATGTCAGGCTCACTGGTCTATAATTCCCTGGCTTGTCTTTACTGCCCTTCTTAAACAGTGGCACCACGTTAGCCAACCTCCAATCTTCTGGCACCTCACCTGTGATTATCGATGATACAAATATCTCAGCAAGAGGCCCAGAAAGCACTTCCCTAGCTTCCCACAGAGTCCGAGGGTACACCTAATCAGGCCTTGGCGATTAATCCACTTTTATGCGTTTCAAGACATCTAGCACCTCCTCCTCTGTAATATGGACATTTTTCAAGACATCACCATCTACTTTCCTACATACTGTATCTTTCATGTCCTTTTCCACAGTAAACACTGATGCAATTGTGAAACTTGAAAGGGTTCAGAAAAGATTTACAAGGATGTTGCTCGGGTTGGAGCTATAGGGAGAGGCTGAATAGGCTGGGGCAGTTTTCCCTGGAACATTGGAGGCTGAGGGCTGACCTTTTAGAGGTTTAAAAAATCATGAGGGGCATGGATAGACAAGGTATCTTCCCTGGGTTTGGAGGAGTTCAGAACTAGAGGGCATAGGTTTATGGTGAGAGGGGAAAGATATAAAAGAGACCTAAGGGGCAACCTTTCATGCAGAGGGTAGTACGTGTATGGAACGAGCTGCCAGAGAACGTGGTGGAGACTGGCACAATTGGATGGGTATATGAATAGGAAGGGTTTAGAGGGATATGGGCCAAGTGCTGGCAAGTGGGACTAGATTAACTTAGGATATCTGGAAGGCATGGATGAGTTTGACCGATGGGTCTGTTTCAGTGCTGTTCAACTATTTCTCCTTCGAATCCTCCCACTTCCTTCAGACCATTTATCTCTCAGCCGACTTGGACCATCCCCATCCCCCCGCATTCTTGATGAAGACCTTAAGGTCAAAACATCAGCTCTCCTGCTCCTCGGATGCTGCCTGACTGGCTGTGCTTTTCCAGCATCTCCAGCATCCGCAGTCCTCCCTTTCTCCCAGTTGATTATAACCTTATTGCAAAACCTCTTCCAAGGATGCTCATCTTGAAGAGGAAAAGCCATGTTAATATTGATAGATGAATGAAAGGATGTAGAACAGGGTGTGTAATTGTGGATAGGCTTACGTGCCCGGGTTGTGACTGATTTATTTTCTTAAATGGAACACACAAAGCACACTGTATGTGACTAGTTTTCTATAAAAGGAAAACAACTCTGGAGTTAGGCAGACAGTACAGCAGCAATATATCAAATGGTTCCTTGACAGTCAGTGTCTAAAAGCTTCAGTAGAGTTCAACTTCCCGAGGGAAAACTTTTTTACTCACTAGCTTACAGGAACCACTCAGCTTTAACAAATAGGGTTTATACAGCTCACATCAGGGCAGGCATTTTGAACTGGTTCACACATTTATTGCTTTCTCTGTTGGGAAAGGAATAGAAATTATTCTCAACTTCTGAGGAATAAATCAAACTCCTGCAGAGTCTAAAAGGGCTCCAGATGTACCTTTGCATCATTTAGAAGGCCTGCCCTTGGATCTTTGTGCTAAAAGCATTTCGATAAAACTGCTTCTTTCTGTCAGATACACCAGAGAGCTTCTACTACATTACTACAATGTTACCCTTAATTATTCCTGAATATAATTCAATTTTATTTCTCACATCTATTTCCTGAGAAAATGAACTTGACAATAGGCTTAGATGAAGCAAAATGAGTGAAAGCTCCTGTGGAACATAAACACAGGTACAGACCAGTTGAGATGAATGTCTAATTTGTACTGCCAAATGCTATATAATTGTCCGTAACCTCACAGTAAGAAAGGAGGTAGCGGGCAATTCTGGAAAGAGGCAGACATAACAGATGTCCTTAAGAGGTTGGCAGTGTTTGAAGTAGAAAAATCACTCAGTTTGGAGCGGATGCATCCTAGTTTACTAAGAATAAAATACTAGGGGGCATAGGTTTAAAGTCAGGGGGTAAAAATGTAAGGTTATGTACGGGGAAAGCCTTTTACCCAGAGGGTGGTAGGTTCCTGCAATGTGCTGCCAGGGTAGGTGGTAGAAGCAGATATCTTTTAAATGTTTAAGAAGCATTTAAATAGGCACATGTTGTAAAACTTGAAAAGGGTCCTAAAAAAGATTTACAAGGGCGTTGCCAGGGTTAAAGGTTTTGAGCAATAGGGAAAGGCTGAATAGACTTGTGCTATTTTACCTGGAGACTGAGAGGTGACCTAATAGAAGTTTAGTAAATCATGAGGGGTATGGATATGGTAAACAGACAAGGTATTTTCCCCAGGATAGGTGGAATCCAGAACTAGAGGGTATAGGTTTAAGGTGAGAGGGGAAAGATTTAAAAGGAACCTAAAGGGCAACTTTTTTCAAATAGAAGGTGGTATGCATATGGAATGAGCTGCCAGAGGAAATGGTGGAGGCTGGTACA
The DNA here is from genome assembly GCF_020745735.1 of Hemiscyllium ocellatum. Taxonomy (NCBI): domain Eukaryota; kingdom Metazoa; phylum Chordata; class Chondrichthyes; order Orectolobiformes; family Hemiscylliidae; genus Hemiscyllium; species Hemiscyllium ocellatum. The sequence continues at coordinate 123,869,456 of NC_083405.1, read as the reverse complement.
ATTTCAACATTTAAAAGGCTTCTGGATGAGTATATGAATAGGAAGGGTTCAGAGGTATTTGGGCCAAGTGCTGGCAAATGGGACTAGATTAATTTAGGATATCTGGAAAGCATGGACGAGTTGGACTGAAAGGTCTGTTTCCATGCTGTACAGCTCTGCAACTCTAACTTTAGCTAGTAATGTTGTGGATGGTCCTATTGACCTCTTCACCATCACAGATGCAAACAAGTAATCAATCTGATTCATCTCAACATCCTGGCAGTTTCTAGCTTATCTGTAACCTGGGATTACCTTTGCCGTACTGACTACAGTGGTTGGTGAAGGATGCCTCCCATTTCCTTCTCAAATGCCATAAGAGTTGAACTACAAATGCTGACCTGGCCCGTGAAGCTCACACTCAAAATTAAAAATATCACATGGGATCTGTGACTTTAGCCATGTTGAAATCTGGATTAGATTAAACAAAACAGGAAACAAAGTGATACAGTCATGGTTACTTTCAATCAAATTTCTAGGATAAAACGTTAGCCTGATTTATTTCTTTTTAGTTAGGATGTGGTTCACGTCCATGTTTTGTATGGACTTCAAAGCAGTGGAAGTTTGCAACATTTGTGAATGCCTATATCCTCATATATCTCAGCCCGTGTTGGCTGCAGATCCCTCTGGAGTGACCTTTTTGATGGATGGAGGGATGAGATGCCATGTCATACCCAGAAGATAGGAGACAAGGTTCGTGCACAACATGTTTGACAATGTCCATTGTTTCTTATCTCAGTCTCACATCAGTTTGTTACAGTCAATTCCTCGAGGCAAACTCTAAGTTGACACCAAAATTGGCAAAACGCATTGAGTGTTGAGCCTCCTGGTCCATTTAAAGTTAATGAATGAAAGGCATACTGTAAAAGTGTTGTAACAATGAATCACAATGCTTTATACAGCATTTTCAATATTTTACCAACCACTTGAATAAAGTTAAAAAGTACTAAGAAGCAATGAGAAACAAGCCATGACCAGAACTGTAAGGAGAAAGTGAGCCAACGTTCCTTCAGTCAAACTAGTTACCCCTCCATGCCACCCTGGCAACCTCACATCACAAATCTGGCCCAGTATATTATTGAACAACATGCATCTATAGATAGCCCTTTTAAATTAGTTAAGCTTAAAAAGTGATTTTGTAAGAGGATACCCAAGCTTGTCAGAAGATGAATTACTTTAGGGAGACCTTGCCCCATCACTTGCTCAGGGCGACTGCAGAGAAACAATAAATGAAGCCTTGCCAGGGTCAGCCTCATCCCCATGACAAATCAAAAAGCAAGGTCATGTCAGTTGTGTGTTATCATTCTTAGCAGTTAAGCACAATGAAGTTTTCCAATGTCTCACTTTAGATTGCTTCTGTCCATAATGTTCTTTCCGTTGTTATCAAGAACAAGATTTCAAAGCACAAGGTAAGTGAAAGATCTCCGAAGAGAACTGATTAATGGATTACGGAACCTCCTATGTCCTCTCAATTTGTTCACTCAGCCCAGGCTGGCACATCCAACATGTGTGATCCGCATCATTAATATGTAGTGAAGAATTTCAAAAATAAATATATTAGACCAATTGACTGTCAACATAAGGTGTCAGTTTCACCTCAATGCCAAGCCAAATAGCTATAGGTTCACGCCTGATTCAGGAGCCTTGAGACCAAACATGTAGCTTCACACCTCAGAGCAGTTCTGAAGGAGTGCTGCATAGTTGGAGATGCCAACTTTGTAACGAGATGCCAGGAAGAGGCCCTCTCGGGCAGAAGCAAAAGATCATCAGGAACAACTTCCAAGGTAAATGGGGAGTTCTTCCCTGTGTGTTCACTAATAGTTACCTTTCAGCTAATATCAAAAGACAAATGATCTGGCCTTTATTCATAGAACAGTACAGCATACAAACAGGCTTTTGGGCCCAACCTGTCTGTGCTGACCATGATGTCTTATAAACTAACCCCATCTGCCTGCACTTGGTCCCTCTATTCCTGCCTGTTCATGAACCTGCCCAGGTGCCTCTTAAAAATGACTATTGTCTCTGCTTCTACCATCTCCCAACAGTGTGTGCCAGGCACCTGCCACCCTATGGATGAAAAACTTTCCTCACACATTTAAACCTTTCCTCTCTCACTTTAAAGCTATGCCCCCTAGTATTTAACATTTCCACCCTGGGGAAACGACTCCAATAATCCACTCTGTCCATGCTTCTCATAATTCTATCAGTTCATTCCTCAGCCTACGATGCTCTCGTGAAAACAATCCAAGTCTGCCTAACCTCTAATCCAGACAACATCCTGGTGAACCTCTTTTCCACCCTATCCAAACACTTCACATCCTTCCTATAGCATGGTGACCAGAACGGCACATAGTATTCCAACGTGGCCAAACAGCTGCAACATTACTTGCCAACATTTATATTCAATGTGGTGACAAATGAAGGCAAGCATGCTATACACCTTCTTTACCACGTTATCCACTTGCATTGCCACTTTCAGGGAGATCAAAGTCAAGAGTGTGTTGCTGGGAAAGCACAGCAGTTCAGGCAGCATACAAGGAGCAAGAAAATCAATTTTTCAAGCATAAGCCCTTCATCAGGAATAAGGCTTGTGGGTTGGGGCTGAGAGATAAATGGTATGGGGTGAGATTGGGGGGAGGTAGCTGGGAAAGTGATAGGCGGATGAAGGTGAGGGAGAAGAAGATAGGTCGGGGGGAGGTGATGGACGGATCAGGAGGGCGGTGCCGAGTTGGAGGCTTGGGACTGGGATAATGTGGGGGGAGGAAAATGAGGAAGCTGTTGAAATCCACATTTATCCCATGTAGTTGCAGGGTCCTAAGGCAGAATAATGATACGTTTCTCCTCCAGGCATCGGTGCTAACGGTTTGGTGGTGGAAGAGGCCCAGGACCTGCATGTCCTAGATGGAGTGGGATGGGGAGTTGAAGTGTTCAGCTATGGGGCGGTAAGGTTGGTGGGTGCGAGTGTGCCAGAGATGTTCTCTGAAATGATCCATAAGTAGGCATCCTGTCTCCCCAATGTAGAGGAGACCACACTGGGGGTAATAGATTCAGGAGATGATACTGGTAGAGGTACAGGTAAATTTCTGACAGATGTGGAAGGATCCCTTGGGGTCTTAGACAGAGGTGAGGGGAGTGATGTGTGCACAGGTTTTGCACTTCCTGCACTGGCAGGGAAAGGTGCCAGGAGTGGGGTGTGGGCTGGTGGGGGGTTGTGGACCTAGGAGGGAGTCATGGAAGGAATGGTCTTTTCGGAATGCTGATAGGGATGGGGAGGGAAAAATATCTCTGGTGGTGGGGTGCATTTGGAGGTGGTGGAAGTGGTGGAGGATGATGCATTGTATGTGGAGATTGGTGGGATGGAAGGTGAGGACCAGGGGGTTCTGTCCTTGTTGCTTTGGGAGGGGTGGGGTTCAAGGGCAGTGGTGCATGAAGTGGAGGAGATGTGCTGGAGGGCATCGTCAACCACGTGGGAAGGGAAGTTGCGATCATGGAAGGAGGAGGCCATCTGGGACTTTCTGAGGGTCCAACACCAAACCGTTACCACTCGACACCTGTAGGAGATGAGGAAGTTAAAATGCCACAGAGGGGTCAGTTCTATGCTTTACTTCTCTTTCAGAACTCAAGGGTTCCCTACCAAAGGACTTACTGCAGTATCAACTGAAAGCCTGTACTCTTACAATACAGAGAGAACATTACAGTAGGGGGGAGGCTGACTGTATCTCAGAAATAGAGCCTAGTGGAGCCACATATGTGGATACCCCTGTAGCCTCAAACAGAGGTAATTGCCCTTCCCAGACAAGACTGACAGCCTTGGCCACAACCCTGTTAAACAGCCTCCTGCTCCCATTGTCTTGCTTTCCCTCCATATTAGCGTAGGTATGTGAATCTCCCATTGAGAACAGGCAAAACTCTTCTGTTTTAATTCCTTCCCACCAACACATGATGATGAAGGATATGATAATTAGTCCCTGTAATCCATTCACAAGTTGTTACATGATAATGACATTCATCAGGTTTTGTAAATTCATAATTACCTATATTAAACTATGTAATGGCAATCGACCATATGACTGATAAACCTTTTGTTTAATCCCTATTAAAAAATACTGTCTTTGTGTGTAGGGCAGAAATTCGTGCAGAAGTGTCACCACAAGTGGACACACAGCTACTCTGGGGACATTTTAAATCTCTCGTTGGCTGTCCGATAATAAAGCATTTACCATTGTACAGAAACTTGTGTTGTCTAGATTTGTGGAACAAAACATACATCAACAGAGGAACACCTTATATTCTGTCTTGGGACCCTGCAACCACATGGGACAAATGTGGATTTCAACAACTTCCTCATTTCCCCTTGCCCCACATTATTCCAGTGCCAAGCCTCCAACTCGGCACCGCCCTCCGGACCTGTCGATCACTCTGCCCCCACCTATCTCCTTCTCCCTCACCTTCATCCATCTATCGCTTTCCCAGCTACCTGCCCCTGAACCCACCCCCTCCCCATTTATCCTCCAGCCCTGTCCCACAAGCCTCATTCCTGATAAAGGGCGTATGCCCAAAACATCGATTCTCCTGCTCCCCAGCACTACACTGTCAACTCTGAGCTTCAGCATCTGCAGTCCTCATTTTCTCCCACTTTCAAGGAGCTGTAGACTTGTACCTCAAGATCCCTCTGTATATCAATGCTCTTAAGGATCCTGCCATTTACTGTATATTTCCCTCTTGCATTTAACCTTACAAATTGCATCATTTTCTCAGACTTGTCTGGATTAAACTTCATCTGCCATTTCTCCACCCAACTTTCCAACTGATCTATATCCTGCTGTATTCTTTGACAACCTTCTTCATTATCCACAAAGTCACTAATTTTCATTTTATCTGAACTTTGTGCAAATGAGCTGCTGTATAACAGTGTGTCCACACAAAACAATTCTCCAGCATAAAGTGATTTTGGATGTCTTGAGATTTTAAAAAAAACTAGTTTTCCTTTGCTATAATCAATTCAAACTGTTGTGCCACAACTGAATACATAGACTTTCTGTCGTTACTGAAATCCTGTAGGGACTGATTCTGACATGTACTATAATAGCATTTCACTTGACGTGTCTAAGGGAGTTGATGTAGATTGATATGCAATGTGCAGGCAATATTCTGAAAACAAATGGTAATATCTGAAGTGCTTGGTACAGAAAACTCAAATATATAATAAAAGGTGACAGCTGAGTAAAAGACTAACTCCCCTGTGAAGCAACAATAACCAGCTATGCAACGTCTTTAACAGAGTGAAAAGTCCCATGGAACTTTGGATTAGATCAGATGTCCCAAATCTCGGTTAAGGAGATAGGTTTAAGAAGTGTCAAAGGAGGAAAGTGAAGTGGTGAGGTGCAGGGTTAGGGAGGGTATTCCAAAGCTTGGGGCCAAGACGCAGAGAGTAAATTAAAAAAAACACAAACAGTGATTCCACAAGCCAGAACAGGTTTTGTCTTAATGGCCAACTTGAAGTAAACATCAACATGCCATGCTATAACAACGCTGGCTGACAAGGTCATTCCCACCTTGTTGACTGACTCTCACTTACAGTTGCTCTGGACAGGTGTTGCTTCCTTTCCCAGGTAATGGAATTGAGAGTTACTCTTTACTGTTAGGTTCATTAGAATGTGGAACTTGCCAACAGAATGAAGAAAAGATACGTTTGCGTTTACACATCATCGATCATGACCACAGTACATCTCAAAGAGCTTTAAAATCAAAAGTAGTTTTGAAATGTAAGGTCAGAAAAATGCACCTGCCAGTTTTTTGTATAGCAAGCTTGCACAAACAGCAAAGTGAAATTAACCAGATAATCTGTTTTATTAGAGTCATAGAGATGTACAGCATGGAAACAGACCCTTCGGTCCATGCCGTCCAGATATCCCAACCCAATCTAGTCCCACCTGCCAGCACCTGGCCCATATCCCTCCAAACCCTTCCTATTCACAGACCCATCCAAATGCCTCTTAAATGTTGCAATTATTGATGTTGATCATGTGAAACATATTGGAACAACTTCTCTGCTGTTCTCCAAAATAAGGTCCTGGAATCATCTGCATCCACCTGAGAGGTTGGACAGGGTTTGATTGACTGTCTCCCCTGGAAGATGACACCTGCAGTAGTGCAACACTCCGACAGCACGAACAGCAAATTTGACCTACATTAAAAGCGACCAACATTTTGACCAAAAACCTTGGCCTTAGAATTCCAACTTTTACACAAGTATATAGAGTCAATGAATGTTTCATTGATGGATGATTAAATTAATAGCCTTTTTCTCTGCCATAGACTTCATGTAATTCTATGTAATCAAAGAACAAAGATTGGTACAGCACAGGAACAGGCCCTTTGGCCCATCAAGAGTGTACCAACACATGATGCCTTTCTAAACTAAAGACCTTTTGGCTCTATGTTATCCATATCTCTCTATTCACTAGGTAAAAACAAGGACTACAGATGCTGGAAACCAGAGTCTAGATTAGAGTGGTGCTGGAAAAGCACAGCAGGTCAGGCAGTATCTGAGGAGCAGGAAAATCGACGTTTCAGGCAAAAGCCCTTCATCAGGAATAGAGGCAGGGTGGAGAGACAAATGAGAGGGGGATGGGGGTGGGGAGAAAGTAGCATAGAATACAACAGGTGTATGGGGGTGGGGATGGAGGTGATAGGTCAGAAAGGAGGGTGGGAGAAGGTAGCAAAGAGTACAATGGGTGAAAGGGGGTGGGGATGAAGGTGATAGGTCAGAGAGGAGGGTAGAGTGGATAGGTGAAAAGGAAGATATGCAGGTAGGACAGGTCATGGGGACGTGCTGAGCTGGTAGGTTGGAGCCCTCCCTCTAACCTCTATCATAATGCCTCTTAAATGTTGCTATTGTATCTACTTCTACCACCTCCTTTGGCAGCAATTCCAGACACTTTCCACCATCTGTGTAAAAAACCTGCCTCTCACATCTTCTTTAAACTTACCCCTTTTATCTTAAATCTATGCCTCTTACTAATTGGCATTTATACTCTGGGGAAAAAAAAGAGTCTGTCTATCCATTCTATCCATTGTTAAAGACAAGAAAAACTACAAAGTAGACAAACAGGAGGCTGGATCCAGGCAGCATCAGTAGGTGGTGAAGTCAACATTTCGGGTATAAGCCTTCTTCAGTGTTCTACAATCCATTCTATCCATGTCTCTTTCAGGTTTCTCTCATGAACTGATAAATAAAGCCATGAAAGCAAGTTACTGGCTTGTCTAAAGTGCATGTTTGCAGGAAGACAAATAGAGTACCTGGTCCTCAAATAAAAAGTCAACAATCACACAATATCAGGTTATAGTCCAACAGTCGTGTTGGACTATAACCTGGTGTTGCGAGATTTTTTCAAACTGCATCCACCCCAGTCCAACACCAATGCCTCCACATCATCTCAAATAAAAAGACACCTTACGTGCACTTAAGAAAGCAAGAACTAGGGACATGAGTAGGTAATTGAGTCACTCGAGCCTGCTCTAGTATGGTCATAGAAGTGGTCAGAATATACTTTGTGCTACTAAGTCAAATAGACTAAGAAGAGCCCAGATACAATCTGCAATATAAGCTGAATTAGCCAGCATCACAATGATATAGGAGCAGGGGGAGAAAAAACCCAACTTGGGTTCATGTTTCTATTTGCTGTCTTGCTGGAACTTTTGGCACTTTTCTACATAAACAACAGAAAAGCAAGACTGAATGTACTGAAAGACTTCAAGTAGTCGTGGAAACATGGTCAGATGTGAACCTTAGTTTCATATCGTTCCAGTAGAGAAAAGTATCATGGTAATGGTTTGTCCATCTACTAAAGTCCATCCAGTACAAATACTGTAGCTAATTCTTGGGATTCATTTTGCATACAGTCAGATTGAATAATTTTATCCCACAAATGTCATTTACTTGATCTATCTAAATTTGAAATGAATTTTTGACTTTTTGTAGAAATGTACTGTTAGAAATTATGTTTTTCAAAATGCACTTTGTGGAATTTCAATTATTTTTGATGAATGTGCTGCCTGGATAATGGAAGTATAGAGTAAACAGACAGCAAAGTTGATGGTTTGAAGGCAGATCTAGCACGCCATCATTTTTGTGTCTTAGTGATTACCAGGAGCGAACAGAACAATTCAAAACAAAGCACCCTAATCTAATCTTAGGGAAAATAACTGCTTCAATTTGGAAAAATATGACAAAATGGGATGAGTGAAGTCAGAACTTTGCAGATTGGTTTGGGTCAAATGGCATCACTTCTTCAAAACTCTGTCTGGCTGGATCTTGTACGTCCATTCACTTCAACAGATGGGGCTAGTGCTTAATGCCAATGGAAAAATGGCACCTATGATGTACAGTGCTCCCTCAGTACTGCACTGGAATTTTGTTCTGAAATCCTGGAGGGTGACCTGAACCCAGAAGCTTGTGACTCAGAAGTGAGAGTATTACCAACTGAGCTCCAGCTGACACAGAGAAGAACACAGGACAGTTCGTGAATACTAATAGCTCTCAAGGCAGCATTTGTAAGCAATGTCTTCAGTGAATCAGCACCAATCCAGATCTCGTCTGAAGGAAGCATGGTCTTTGATCTTGTGAACAAAGTTCAATCAAGATCCTCAAAGATATCCCTTCAGCTACCATGTTTGCAGAAATGTCATTGTCCTGCTTTCTCTCTCTCCTGCGGTATGTGACAATTGGAGGACTGGTGCTTGCAAATTAAAGTACACATTAGTAATCATATATATTGGGTGCACTACATTATCAAAACAACCACAAATGATGCCCTTTGATCAAGTTTCTGGATGATTGCTGGTGGTGCTAAGCTGGCAATTTATTATTATCTTACAATTGCCAGTTGGCAACCTATAATTAAAAGCTGTGTGAATATTGCAATGTCTGCTTGCCAACACCATTGCAAAGCGAGAAGAAAGGCAAAGGTTTATAAAGGCTGATTTGTTAAACAGTGTCGCCTCTGTTTTTGGAGAGTGAGCTGCCAGTTCAATAGACAAGGGAAATGCTACTTTAATCAGTAAAACTATTGGAACAAGATCCTCAATGAGATCATCTCACTGTAATGCTAATCAGAGATTGCTTGAATACAGATTTGTTTCGCATTTCTGCATTTGAGCAAATTAATCATTATTGTATCCTAATAGAAGCACAAAGAGTTGTGCCAGTTCTCAGTGAATGCAAGTACTCAAAAACACTGAGGTAATTCATGGGCACCTCACCCCAATCTCCCATGCCATCTAGATTACAGTAATTATTGCAGAATATTTAAATTACCACAGCTCTCACAAGGATGTGGACCACAGAGAGAGCAGCTGATCAAAAGGCATCAACCTGAAAGAAGTTAAAAATCACAACACCACGTTATAGTCCGACAGGTTTATCTGGAACAAACAATCTTAAGTTTGTTTAATATATTTCAGGTCCATGACACTGTAACCTTTTGCTGTAAATTTTGTGTCTTATGGTCCTGCTCCACAACCACCTGATGAAGGAGCAGTGTTTTGAAAGCTAGTGCTTCCAAATAAACCTGTTGGACTATAACCTGGTGTTGTGTGATTTTTAACTTTGTCCACCCCAGTCCAACACTAGCTCCTCCAAATCGTGACAAACTGAAGGAACGAAGTCTTCATAAAGACTTCTTGGATTCAGAATAGCCTGACAATTCTCAGTACTCAGCCTCACCTGTGAACCACTGTCCAAAGCAATTGAATTAGCTTCATTGTCACATGTACTCACATGAGTACAGTGAAAAGTTTACAAGTCACCACTTAGGTGCCATCTTAGGTCCAAAGGTAGTTAGGACCAGAATCTCAGCTACTTGAGAATAAAAGGAAAACTACAATAGAAGAAAGAATTGCAAGTTAGTTGTGCCATACATGAAAGAAAGAGGCTATTCAGACCATCATCCTGGTGCCTCGTCTTTGGGAGGAACCTCCCACTCTCATGATCATTTCCATCACTCAACAAGTTTTTGTTTTAAGTATTTATTCCATTCCCTTCTAAAAGTCTTTTTTAAAAAATGGCTTATGCGAGCATTGTTGGTAAGGCCAACATTTGTAGCCCATTCCTGGTTTCCTATGGAATGGTGGTGGACAGTTGCCTTCTTGAACTGCAGCTATTGTGGGGTGTAGGTGACAGGATTTTGATCTAGTTACAATGAAGGAACTTTAATATAGTTTTGCAAGATTGGAGAGGAACTTGACATTGGAGGTGTTCCCAAGCAACTGTTGCACCTGTCCTTGCAAGTGGTAGTTGTCAAGGGTTTTTGAGAAATGTAATGCAGAGAGTATACCCATCACCGTTATAGACAATAGACAATAGGTGCAGGAGTAGGCCATTCTGCCCTTCGAGCCTGCACCACCATTCAATATGATCATGGCTGATCATCCTTAATCAGTATCCTGTTCCTGCCTTATCTCCATAACCCTTGATTCCACTCTCCTTGAGAGCTTTATCCAATTCTTTCTTCAATGAATCCAGAGACTGGGCCTCCACTGCCCTTTGGGGCAGAGCATTCCACACAGCCACCACTCTCTGGGTGAAGAAGTTTCTCCTCATCTATGTCATAAATGGTCTACCTCGTATTTTTAAGCTGTGTCCTCTGGTACGGCACTCACCCATCAGCAGAAACATGTTTCCTGCCACCAGAGTGTCCAATCCTTTAATAATCTTATATGTCTCAATCAGATCCCCTCTCAGTCTTCTAAACTCAAGGATATATAAGCCCAGTCGCTCCAGTCTTTCAGCGTAAGGTAGTCCCGCCATTCCAGGAATTGACCTTGTGAACCTACACTGCACTCCCTCAATAGCCAGAATGTCTTTCCTCAAATTTGGAGACCAGAACTGCACACAGTACTCCAGGTATGGTCTCACCTGGGCCCTGTACAGCTGCAGAAGAACCTCTTTGCTTCTATACTCAATCCCTCTTGTTATGAAGGCCAGCATGCTATTAGCCTTCTTCACCACCTGCTGTACTTGCATGCTTACCTTCATTGACTGGTGTACAAGAACACCCAGATCTCTCTGTACTGCCCCTTTACCTAAATTGATTCCATTGAGGTAGTAATCTGCCTTCCTGTTCTTGCCACCAAAGTGGATAACCATACATTTAACCACATTAAACTGCATCAGCCATGCATCTGACCACTCACCTAACCTGTCCAGGTCACCCTGTAATCTCCTAACATCCTCCTCACATTTCACCCTGCCACCCATCTTTGTATCATCAGCAAATTTGCCAATGTTATTACTAATACCATCTTCTATATCATTAACATATATTGTAAAAAGCTGTGGTCCCAGCACTGATCCCTGCAGTACTCTTCTGGTCACTGCCTGCCATTCCGAAATGGAGCCGTTTATCACTACTCTTTGTTTCCTGTCAGCCAACCAATTTTCAATCCAAGTCAGTACTTTGCCCCCAATACCATGCGCCCTAAGTTTGCTCACTAACCTCCTATGTGGGACTTTATCAAAAGCTTTCTGAAAGTCCAGGTACACTACATCTACTGGATCTCCCTCGTCCATCTTCAGAGTTACAGCCTCAAAAAATTCCAGAAGATTAGTCAAGCAAGATTTCCCCTTCATAAATCCATGCTGACTCTGACCTATCTTGTTACTACTATCCAGATGTGTTGTAATTTCATCCTTTATAATAGATTCCAGCATCTTTCTCACCACTGAGGTCAGACTAACTGGTCTATAATTTTCTGCTTTCTCTCTCAAACCTTTCTTAAAAAGTGGTACATTAGCCACCCTCCAATCCTCAGGAACTGATCCCGAATCTATTGAACTCTGGAGAATAATCACCAACGCATCCATGATTTCTTGAGCCACCTCCTTCAGTACCCTGGGATGTTGACCATCTGGACCCAGGGACTTATCAACCTTCAGACCTATCAGTCTCTCCAACACCAATTCCTGGCAAATATAAATTCCCTTAAGTTCAGGTCCTTCAGCTACTGTTACGTCAGGGAGATTGCTTGTGTCTTCCCCAGTGAACACAGATCTGAAGTACCAATTCAATTCTTCTGCCATTTCTTTGTTCCCCGTAATATATTCCCCTGTTTCTGTCTTCAAGGGCCCAATTTTAGTTGTAACCATTTTTTTGCCTTTCACATACCTAAAAAAGCTTTTACTATCCTCCTTTATATTTTTGGCCAGTTTACCTTCGTACCTCATTTTTTTCTCTGCGTATTTCCTTCTTAGTAATCCTCTGTTGTTCTTTAAAAGCTTCCCAGTCCTCCGTTTTCCCACTTATCTTTGCTATGTTATACTTTTTCTCTTTTAACTTTATATGTTTCTTAACTTCCCTCATCAGCCACGGCCACCCATGCCTCCTCCTAGGATCTTTCTTCCTTTTTGGAATGAACTGATCCTGCATCTTCTGCATTATACACAGAAATATCTGCCTTTGTACCTCCACTGTCATCCCTGCTAAGGTATTGCACCACTGAACTTTGGCCAGCTCCTCCCTCATAGCTCCAGAGTTCCCTTTATTCAACAGAAATATTGTCACTTCCGATTGTACCCTCTCCCTCTCAAATTGCAGATTGAAGTTATACTTTATTTACAGCATAATCTTAGTAACTTATGAGCAACTGTATCTCCTCACTGTAATGAGGCACTCAGTGCTAATTACTAGCTGGTTTCGGAACAAACTAAGGTGGTTTTTGATGGATAAACAATCATGTCCATTTTTAGAAATCACACCTTTCTCTCTCAAGAGCAAAAGGAAAACAATAATGGAATAAGTGAGTTTTCATTCCATTAACAGAACTTCTTCCTGCATTAGCATTACCTGATCAATTTGCTTTGGGTAAAAGCTTTGGCTATGGAACTGTTGTGTTGTTATAGGGCTGCTCTCTTCATTACAGAGAAGCGACTGGTGGTGATTTAACCTGAGGGCCACCAGACCTCAAGAGAGGGAAGAGGTTGAGAAGGAGAGTCCTTCATGGTAACCTCAAATTAGTGATGGGAATTGACCCAATGCTATTGGCATAGCTATGGAATATTAAATCACGATAAACATTTTCTTGATAGGAAGTTCACTTCTGCATAGTGGAGAGGAACACGCCATTTAACCTAGAGTCATAGAATCAGAGAGAGGTACAGCATGGAAACAGACCTTTTGGTCCAACCTGTCCATGCCGACCAGATATCCCAACCCAATCTAGTCCCACCTGCAGCACCCAACCCATATCCCTCCAAACCCTTCCTATTCATATACCCACCCAAATGCCTTTTAAATGTTGCAATTGTACCAGCCTCCACCACATCCTCTGGCAGTTCATTCCATACATGTACCACCCGCTGCCTGAAAAGATGCCCCTTAGGTCTCTTTTATATCTTTCCCCGCTCACCCTAAACCTATGCCCTCTAGTTCTGGACTCCCTGACCCCGGGAAAAGACTTTGTCTATTTATCCTATCCATGCCCCTCATAATTTTGTAAACCTCTATAAGGTCTCCCCTCAGCCTCCGATGCTCCAGGGAAAACAGCCCCAGCCTGTTCAGCCTCTCCCTGTAGCTCAAATCCTCCAACCCTGGCAACATCCTTGTAAATCCTTTCTGAACCCTTTCAAGTTTCACAACATCTTTCTGATAGGAAGGAGACCATCCTATATGTTTTAAAATAAGGGACTTGTTGCATACCCTGAACCAAAACTCTCCTCCTTTTACCCTAACCAAAACCAAGTTTCCATTAATCTGAGATCTTCATTGGCTGATGATTCCAGCAGCACCTCAAATTTAAAGTTTTTTGGCCCTTTCTTGAAACCGATTGGTGAAGCTATGCTGCTCCATCCCTGCAATTCCCCTTTGACTGTTCTATCAACATACAGCCAGCACTATTTAAATAACTTTTTTTGTTGAGTCCAATTAAAATTAAAAAGTATTGGGAATAGAAAAAAAAACCAAACCAGCACTAACTATAAATCAGTTTGTGATGTATACAAGGATGTTTTGAAAACAATTTGCCTGTCTGGCGTATCTCATGAAATCAGAGAGATGCAGGGACACATGCTGGTAGACCATGTCGTTCAGGCTTAAAATTATATACTGTATCAAGTTTATTGTGGAAAATAGGCTGGATCATACATAAACATAAATTAACAAATAAATGTAAAGTACCTTCACTTTTGAAACAATGGAAGTTCCAACATTCTCAGTTTTTGTTAACATTTGAGAGACATTTTCTGTGATTCTCAGGGAGCTGTCTGTTTCTGTGCTGTACAACTCCATGATTCCTGCCTTCAGTTCACTGGTAACACTATGTAATGGGCAACTTAGGGTGAGCAGACACTGCCTGTTATGTGCCTTTTACCTTGTTTGCATCCAGAGTGAAAATCTGTTTGAAGTTACTTTGTGCAAGGACAGGCGAGAGATGAAACAAACTGCAGCTTGAGCCTTTCCAATAAACAGAGACTAGTGAGACCTCTGTCCACCTTCAGCACATCATGGCAGTAGTGCATACCATCTACAAGATTCAGTGCAGCAATACACTGAGCTTCTTTAAAAGCACCTTCTAAATTCTAGAACAGTGTATCCCAAACAAAGCACCATCACCTGCAAATTTCCCTCCAAATCACACATTGGAACTATATTGCTGTTCCTTCACTGTTGTTGGGTCAAAGTCCTGGAATTCACTTCTTAAAAGCATCATGGGATATTCATACACCAGATTAAATGGCACTGATTTAGGAAGGTGGCTGACCATAATCTTCTCAGGTGGTAATTAGGGATGGGCAATGATGCTCATGTACAGCAAATGAACTTTTATAAAATACAGTACAGCTATTTAGAGATACTTAGACATGTCAAGGAAAGTGGAAATCCGGCGATCTCTCCAAGAAAAAGATGTTGATGTTACTGAAAATGCCAAAATTGAGTTTGGTAGGTTTTGTTTTGGCAAAAGCATTAATGATTAAACAACAAAGGTGGGCAAGAAAGAGCTAACATAGAGATCAGCCTTGAGTAACAAGAGTGAAGAATCCTGGGTCTGAATATCTGATGGGATGGCCATTACAGAGAGCAAGTATTCATGAAGTATCAAATGACTTTGACTTGACAGAAATGTCTACAAGTAATCAATATAATCTGAGTAGAAGTGATTTATTTCATTTTCACTACGCATCCAAAAAGGCTTGTGCACACCTGATGAGCAAAGACATGGTGGTGACGGAGATTCAGTTGCAAATCTGCTTGTTATTCTTAGCCCAATGACAAACTTACATCAAATAATAAAACAAATTTACAGCACTTTTGTCTGAGTCAGTCAGAAGGTTGGTGGTTCAATTAGAGAAGTGAAGCTGACATTTCAATGCAGTACTGAGGGGTGGCTGCACTATTGAGGATTCAATCTTTCAGATGAGTTAAACAATGTTATGTGAAGGAGCCCACAGTGTTATTTCAAAAAATAGCAGGGGCGTTCACCCTGAAATCCTGCTTAGCATTCACCAATACCCAGTCACCATGGGAGCCTGCTGACTGTAAACTGGCTGCTATGTTTTCTACAACAGGGACTACAATTCAAAAATTGGACACAAAGTGCCTTAGCATATTTGGAACAAACATGATGGGCTAAATGTAGGACTTTCTTTTCTTTCATTTCTTCTATTTATAGGTGGCGTAGTTAGAATCGGCATACATGATAGACTCACAGAGTCACTGTAGTGCAGAAGGCCAGTTGATCCATCGTCTTTCTGCCAGCTATTTCACTTAATGCATCTGATTCCGACAAGGACTGACTCAGGTTGGAAATTGGTAATAGCATCCACATTACGTCTCACGCACCTGAAAGCACTAGTGAATGTCTGCAGGTTACGTTGTATTTACTGTCCCCACAAAACTAAATCTGATCAGACCCAACCCAACAGAAAACAGTAGATTATGATCATGAGCAAGAACCCTGTAAGTACTTAGTAGGTTTCAAGGAATATCTTTAAAGGGATAGAGTCATGGAATGGTTCAGGGAGAGAATTCCAGAACACAACCCAGCTGAAGGCATTGCTGCCTTTGATGGAAAGATTACAATTTGCCAGAATTAGAGAAATGTAGACGTTTTAGGTAAACGTATGAGGGTACACAAGATTACAGTGGGAAGGAATCTGGGGTGAAGCCATGGAAGAATCTTAATCATGAATGAGAATATTACAACTTGGCTCTTCCTATACTGTGAACCAACAAACACCAGAGTGTACAGGGGTGAATGATGAATGTTGCAATTCTCCTCACAGTTTAGCAGAGTTTGGGAAGGTGAGAGTCCAAGAGTACAGCATTAGAAGGTTAGCACAAAAATGATGAAAATGGATCAAAGCTGGACTTTCCGAGCATGCAGACCTTAATGTCTAAATAAATCAAGGGCATCAAGTGCAATTCTGGAATCAGTCATTTCGAGGGGAGAAGAGCAATTTGAAATATAATCAATAGCAGTTGTGGTTGGTACTAAATGATTTCCTTTTTCCTGTTGCCACCCCCACTCCTCGACAAAAGAAAACAACATTTCAGCATTTCTGCCAAATAAAAAAAATTAAAATGCTGCTAAACAATATTGGAACCATAATCTTGACAAGCACATTATTTAGCAATGCTGCACAAATACACTTGATTTTAAAAATAAGGTCTTTCTATATCTCTTTAATAGCAGCAGTTCCATGAACTAAAGTATTTCTTTCTCTCTGTATACTTCTGCATCTATGCCAACAACTTACTAATCACAAAAGTACCCTTTGTTAGCTTCCTGAGAATAACATTCACAGTTCCCAAACATTTCTGTATTGTATCAGAAGTAGCAATATGGACCGGGTGCAGTCTCTGATATTCTTTTTTTGTTGTTATCCCACCATCTCCAGAGAAGTAAAGGCAGAATACAAAGCAAGCTACTGATAAATCTACGTTGATAAATTTACAGTTTACTTAAGAAGGGAACAGCCCTGTTTCCACGACAGAAACATATCCCATTTAAGCTAATCATTAGAAAGTGGAAAGAAACAGAACTGGCTGGGGAAACCTAGACACACCTTGAAAAGAACCAAAAGTTAGGAGCAGCCAAATGCGAGCTGGGGGTACGTGTGTCTGAGACCACACACAACACCGGTGATTATTTGAAGCAAAATAGAAATAACATTAGATCCCAGTATGATGGCATGGTGACTCAGTGGTTAGACTGCTGCCTCACAGTGCAGGGACCCAGGTTTGAGTCCACTGTTGGGTAACTGTCTGCGTGAAGCTTGCATATTCTTCCCATGTCTGTGTGGGTTTCCTCCAGGGGCTCCCGTTTCCTCCCACAGATGTGCAGGTGAGGTGGATTGGCCATGCTAAATTGCCCATAGTGCCCACAGATATATAGGATAGGAGGGTTAGCCATGGTACATGCAGAATTACAGGGATAGGGTTGTGGGTGGGGGAGGAATTTGGGTGGGATGATCTTCAGAGGATCGGTGTGGACTTGATGGACTGATTGGCCTGCTTCCACACTGTAGGGATTCTATGAACTCATTAATCAATTTCAAATCCCATTCAACTTCAAGAAATTCTGCTAAATACTAACTTTACAGGAGACCATAGTGCTTCAAGTGCTTCAGAGTCTGCTATGAAGAATTGATTCAATTCAAATCATTCATTAGCAGGTTTAGTATACTAAACAATTCTGCTTGTTTGAATTGTGGATAATATACATGGATTTCTCAGGTAGAAATGGAACTGTGTTACACCCATTTTCCAATCATAAAATTGGAGTAAAACACATGGTTGTGCCCAATGCATCTGCACAGGTCTTGGTGTCACAGCTAAATTTAAGAGGCCTCTTTTGTTTCTTAAACTAAAGCCAGCAGTGCACCTCTAAAAATGCAATGGTAGATTCTAACACAAAGTAAACAACGGAAGGCCTTTCCATATTGAATCCAACTCGAAATGTTTGCTCTCTGGATTCCACAAGAATCTCAGATTCCCCTTCCCTCCATTCAATGCTCCTCTCTCCAAGCGAGGAACTGAACATCAGTGTCTTCACTTGCCAACTTGGGCTGAGTACACCGATGACGCCTGAGAGCCAATTTCCATGGACCTTCAGGTTAGACCAGGGAAACCCAGTGGATGTGGTCTATCTAGACTTTCAAAAGGCCTTTGATAAGGTGCCACACGGGAGGCTGCTGAGCAAGGTGAGGGCCCATGGTGTTCGAGGTGAGCTTCTGGGATGGATTGAGGATTGGCTGTCTGACAGAAGGCAGAGAGTTGGGATAAAAGGTTCTTTTTCGGAATGGCAGCCGGTGACGAGCGGTGTCCCGCAGGGTTCAGTGTTGGGGCCACAGCTGTTCACATTATATATTAATGATTTGGATGAAGGGACTGGGGACATTCTAGCAAGTTTGCAGATGATACGAAGTTAGGTGGACAGGCAGGTAGTACTGAGGAAGTTGGGAGGCTACAGAAGGATCTAGACAGTTTGGGAGAGTGGTCCAGGAAATGGCTGATGGAATTCAAAGTGAGCAAATGCAAGGTCTTGCACTTTAGCAAAAAGAATAAAAGCATAGACTACTTTCTAAATGGTGAGAAAATTTGTAAAGCTAAAGTACAAAGGGATCTGGGAGTGCTAGTCAAGGATTCTCTAAAGGTAAACATGCAGGTTGAGTCCGTGATTAAGAAAGCGAATGCAATGTTGTCACTTATCTCAAGAGGGTTGGAATATAAAAGCAGAGATGTGCTACTGAGACTTTATAAAGCTCTGGTTAGGTCCCATTTGGAGTACTGTGTCCAGTTTTGGTCCCCACACCTCAGGAAGGACATACTGGCACTGGAATGTGTCCAGCAGAGATTCACATGGATGATCCCTGGAATGGTTGGTCTAACATATGAGGAACGGCTGAGGATCCTGGGATTGTATTCATTTGAGTTTAGAAGATTAAGGGGAGACTTAATAGAGACGTATGATATAATACATGGCTTGGAAAGGGTGGACGCTAGGAAACTGTTTCCATTAGGTGAGGAGACTAGGACCCGTGGACACAGCCTTAGAATTAGAGGGGGTCAATTCAGAACAGAAATGCGGAGACATTTCTTCAGCCAGAGAGTGGTGGGCCTGTGGAATTCATTGCCACAGGGTACAGTGGAGGCCGGGACGCTAAATGTCTTCAAGGCAGAGATTGATAGATTCTTGTTGTCTCGAGGAATTAAGGGCTACGGAGAGAATGCTGGTAAGTGGAGTTGAAATGCCCATCAGCCATGATTGAATGGCGGAGTGGACTCGATGGGCTGAATGGCCTTACTTCCACTCCTATGTCTTATGGACTTAGAACAGGTGGGCCTGTGGTTGCTCAGTTGTGCGTCAGTTCCCGAAAACAGATGCAATCCTAAAACATCCATCCTACCCCCTCTTCCAGGGTTACAGCAGGTGATAGCTACTTCACAAACAGTCTGTCAGATAATAGAATGTCCAACTTGAAATGAAGTGAGATCAATGCTGTAATTCTCCTGACTGTGGAGTATTTTGCCAAAGGTGCGTTCACGAAGTATAGGTATAGAACACCATAAAACACAACTTCTTATCTAAGTTTCTATTTATAGGCTATGTTTGTTCCCGTGCTATAAATCTCTATGACTCTACCACTCTATGAAGGCTATTAGTGTCAAATGTGCTTGTTTCTCCACAACTTGTTCATGGTTGGCATTAAACTGTGTATCTTCTGATGACCATCCTCTGGCCTTTCTGTAGCTATTAACTCAAGTCTCATACATTTCTCATCCACCTGCCTTGGAGATCTGTCATATACCGTGTCTGAACAGGTTGATTAAAATAATTAGAATGTATTCTGACTCAAACCTGGACCTTCTGGCACATCATCACAACGGCACTTGAGTCAGTTTATAACTCACATTGCATCACTGGACCAAGCTAACTGAAGTATTTTATAAGCCTTGACAAAATGATAGATTCCAATCTAATTTTCAGAATTACATGTATTAGAAAGAATGAAGGAAAAGTCATCACTCTTTAATAAAATTATACATTGATATTTGAGTTGCTTCTACGTTGTGTGGGATTTAAGACCTATTTACCGTTTCCTACCTCACTATCAGGCAGGAGCTGATACTGATATCTTCAACATATCCTCTGTATTTGACCAAAGCCACACTATTCCATTTGAAAGCACACAACATATGTCACAATATTTAAACTGCTGACAAGAGGCTATTATGTTTTCAGATGAGTTGACAACATACCATCTGCAAACTGCAGCATTACAAATCATTCAAAACATACCAGAATGGAATCTTTCCTCACCTTATCATTTCAAAACATCACCGCTGGAGGTATTGAATTGGATAGATGGACAGTGGACTCCTTTTATCAAGAGAAGCAAGTTGACTGAATCACCTGTCCAACCATACAACATGTCTGGCATTGGAGTATGCACTCTGGATAAAATTCACAATTCCAATACATGCTTCCATAGCATCCAGCTTCTTCCTAAGATCAAATTCCTAGAAAATCAACTAAAGCAAAACCAATAGGTTTCCCTGAGTTCACAAAATTTTTGGATGGAGTAAACGAGGACAATTTGTAGGGGAGTCCGTCATTACAGGACACAGACACACTGCTGGACATGCACATGGATAGCAGTGAGTTGAGGGGTGCGTAGGTTAAGTTACTATATTTTACATTAGGATTAAACCTCGGCACAACATAGTGGGCCAAAGGGCCTGTTCTGTGCTGTACTTGTCTGTGTTCTATGTTCTATAAGATAACTGGCAAAAGAACAGGGACAGGGAGAGATGAGAACTCTGTTTTAGGCAGTGATTTGCTCTGATCTAGAATGCACTGCCTGGAAGTGTGGTGTAGACTGATTCAAAAAGGAGAATTAGATAAATATTTGAATTGGATTAAAAAACAAGACTATAGGTGGAGACCAAAGGAATGATTCTAATTTAAACTTCTTTTGAAGTTTTGCCCCACAATTACAATGGGTCAAGTGGTCTCATTTGCTCTGAATGATCCAATGATGCTGACATTTCAAAGGTAAAACCGCCATAGTCCTACCAGACCAAAGAACTGCTCTCTCATTGAGAGACAGACTGGTGGTAGTCTAACCTGAGGGTCATCACACCTCAGGCGAGGGGTGAAGTTGAAAAGAAGGATCCTTCATGGTAACCTCAGCAGGTGCAAGAATTGAACACACATAACCCAGCAAGCTGAGAAAATTGAGAAAGCAGCGATGGTGGCAGTACCAGGACTGCAATTGGTGTACAACATCAACACTGGGCACTCACTGGAAAACCCTGAGCAGAGGCTGTGCTGCTTCTTGCAAACACAAGAAATGCAAGAATAGATCAATTTTGCAACAAAACGTGGCCAGGTAAGCATGGCCATGCAAATTGCGATACAGTCCCATCCCTGAAGACTGGTCATTCCAGAGTCTTGCGCTATCCTTATCCAAGGAGAAAGTGAGGATTGCAGATGCTGGAGATCAGAGCAGAAAATGTGTTGCTGGAAAAGTGCAGCAGGTCAGGCAGCATCCAAGGAGCAGGAGAATCGACGTTTCGGGCATGATTCCTGAAGAAGGTCTCTTGCCCAAAACGTCAATTCTCCTGCTCTTTGGATGCTGCCTGACCTGCTGCACTTTTCCAGCAACACATTTTCAGCTATCCTTATCCAATTCCATATAACCAAACTTTTCCTGGAGTGAATCGAACAGGAGTTACTCTGCATGACTATCACATGGCTATTGCCTTAATGAAACTGAGGGACCTCATAGTGTCCATTAAGAATTTCGACAACTCAGCATAAATCATGGATCAATAATTTCCAATTGATTTTATTTTTTAAAAGTAGGAGATAAAATTTCTTATATTCATTAGATACATTGGTTTTGATCATGCATCACACTAGCACAGGCTCAGCCAGACTAACGTCACTTACACCTCCCCAATAGAGAGGGCAACAGATCAACACGCTCAGACCTTGCAATATATTACACTGGGCAAGGTGGATTAAACTGCACGTGAATTGGAATACCCAAAGCTTGTAAAATGCTGTCCATGATGCAATGTCATGAATAACACTCGCTATTTTTAGTGTAGAGTGCATAGTGACATCAATCCCATTTATAGCAGAACTTGATCCTTAAAGCTTTTGAACTAGTTTTCTCTGCTCAGCCCACAGTAAACACTTTTTTTAATATTCTACTTGCAAATTATACAATACAACGTACATCACGGTAGCAGAACAAAGTGCAGAATACAGTGCTACAGCTACAGAGAAGGTGCAGAGAGCAAGAGTTCAGAATTAACATTTGAGAGGTCCATTCAAAAATCTGATCGCAGCGAGGAAGAAGCTGTTCTTAAATCTATTCGTCAGTGTATTCAAGTTTATGTATTTTCTGCCCAATGGAAGAGGGTGGACAACAGGATAACCAGGGTGGGAAGGGTTGCTTTCCCGAGGCAGCGGGAAGTATAGGCGGGAGTCCATGGAAGGAAGGCTGGTTTGTGTGATGGACTGGGCTGTGTTCACAGCTGAAAATGTGTTGCTGGAAAAGCGCAGCAGGTCAGGCAGCATCCAAGGAACAGGAAATTCGACGTTTCGGGCGTAAGCCCTTGCTCATTCCTGATGAAGGGCTTATGCCCGAAACGTCAAATTTCCTGTTCCTTGGATGCTGCCTGACCTGCTGCGCTTTTCCAGCAACACATTTTCAGCTCTGATCTCCAGCATCTGCAGACCTCACTTTCTCCTGGGCTGTGTTCACAACTCTGTGTAATTTCCTGCAGTCTTGGGAAGAGTAGTTGCCATACCATGTTGTGATACATCCAGATAGGACACTTTCTATGGAGCATTGAGAAAAATTGGTAAGAGTCCTTGTGGAATTTCCTTAGTCTCCTGGGGAAGTAAGCTGTACGTTTAGCTGCTGAGGGTGTATTAGCCCCTCACTCAGGAAGGAGATGACTTGCATTTATATCGCACTTTTAATCATCTTTGGCCAACAGAAAGCACTTTACAGCAAGTGAAGGATCTTATGAAATGTAATTTCTTTGCAGGAAATCAGCAGCCAAATTGTACGCAGCTAAGTCCTACAATATGATAATGACCAGGAAATCTGTTTTTGTGATTTTGATTGAAGTATAAAATAGTGTGAGAAAAGGTTGAATGGCCCATCCAAAAGAACAATAGCGCTTTTCCCAATACATCAGTACAGAAATTTGAGCATCGGTCTGGATCTCATTTTTAAGTCTCTGGAACCCACAATCTTTTGAGTCAGAAATGCTGCCCACTGAGCCACTTTGGAACATTGTGTTTATCAGGTTACTCAGCATTGGTCTTCCTATTGGCACTGGTTAAAATGAGCACTGTCAGGAAACTAATGGCACTTAAGTGTGCTCAGGTGTCTGGGTGTGGTTGTGGCCATTCAGTGTGGAGTTCAAACAAATTACAATGTTTATACAAGGCCTTCTTCATAAATCATTGGGTTATTTCAGTTCATAGACAAGCTTTAGAGGAAACATGGACTTTAATGCCTGGGTTAGGACATGGGAACGGTGTCCCGTCTCACCAAACCCATCCCTGTGCTCATTGACCAACATTGTATAAATATGTAGACTTGTTTTTCAAATCTCTCCATAGCATTACCGCTCCCTATCTCTGACATCTCTTCCAGGCCTATCATCAATTGTGAGGTCTGTGTTCCTCTGATTTTGACCTCTTCCATATCCTATTTTTATCAAGCCACCATGGGAGATTTAGCTGCCTCGGCTCCAAACTACTCAACTTCTCTTCTCTGCCTCTCTCTCCTTTGAACACAGTCCTTAAAAGAGACCTCTCTGCTCATTCACTTTCCAAATAGAGTCATAGAGTCAAAGAGGTAAACAGCACGGAAACAGACCCTTCGTTCCAAATCGGCCAGATATCCCAACCCAATCTAGTCCTACCTGCCAGTACCCGGCCCATATGCCTCCAAACCCTTCCTATTTATATACCCATCCAAATGTCTTTTAAATGTTGCAATTGTATCAGCCTCCACCACATCCTCTGGCAGCTCATTCCATTCACGTACCACCCTTTGCGTGAAAAAGTTGCCCCTTAAGTCTCTTTTATATCTTTTCCCTCTCACCCTAAACCCCAGGGAAAAGACTTTGTCTATTTAACCTAGCCATGCCCCTCATGATTTTGTAAACCTCTATAAGGTTACCCCTCAGCCTCCGATACTCCAGGGAAAACAGCCCCAGCCTGTTCAGCCTCTCTCTATAGCTCAAATCCTCCAACCCTGGCAACATCCTAGTAAATCTTTTCTGAACTCTTTCAAATTTCACAACATCTTTCCGATAGGAAGGATATCAGAATTGCACACAATATTCCAACAGTGGCCTAACCAAGGTCCTGTACAGCTGCAACATGACCTCCCAACTCCTGTACTCAATACTCTGACTAATTAAGGAAAGCATACCAAACGCCTTCTTCACTATCCTATCTACCTGCGACTCCACTTTCAAGGAGGTATGAACCTGCACTCCAAAGTCTCTTTGTTCAGCAACACTCCCTAGGACCTTACCATTAAATGTATAAGTCCTGCTAAGATTTGTTTAACCAAAATGCAGCACCTCATATGTATCTGAATTAAACTCCATCTGCCACTTCTCAGCCCATTGGCCCATCTGATCAAGATCCTGTTGTAATCTGAGGTAACCTTCTTCGCTGTCCACTACACCTCCAATTTTGGTGTCATTTGCAAGCTTATTAACTATACCTCTTAAGCTCATATCTAAATCATTTACATAAATGACAAAAAGTAATGGACCCAGCACCGATCCTTATGGCACTCCACTGGTCATAGGCCTCCAGTCTGAAAAACAACCCTCCACCACCACTCCCTGTCTTCTATCTTTGAGCAAGTTCTGTATTCAAATGGCTAGTTCTCCCTGTATTCCGTGAGATCTAAACTTGCTAACATGTCTCTCATTGGGAACCTTATCGAATGCCATATTGAAGTCCATATAGATCACATCTACTGCTCTGCCTTCATCAATCCTCTTTGTTACTTCTTCAAAAAACTCAATCAAGTTTGTGAGACATGATTTCCCACGCACAAATCCATGTTGACTATCCCTAATCAGTCTTTGCCTTTCCAATTACATGTACATCCTGTCCGTCAGGATTCCCTCCAACAATTTGCTCACCACTGACGTCAGGCTCACTGCTCTATAGTTCCCTGGCTTGTCCTGACCACCCTTCTTAAACAGTGGCACCACGTAGCTGACCTCCAGTCTTCCGGCACCTCACCTGTGACTATCGATGATACAAATATCTCAGCAAAAGACCCAGCGATCACTTCTCTAGCTTCCCACAGAGTTCTAGAGTACACCTGATCAGGTCCTGGGGATTTATCCACTTTTATGCATTTCAAGACATCCAGCACTTCCTCCTCTGTAATATGGACATTTTGCAACATGTCACCATCTACTTCCCTACATTCTATATCTTCGATATCCTTTTCCACAGTAAATACTGCTGCAAAATACTCATTTAATATTTTCCCCATTTTCTGTGGCTTCACACCAAGGCCGCCTTGCTGACCTTTGAGGGGCCCTATTCTCTCCGTAGTTAACCTTTTGTCCTTAATGTACTTTTAAAAACCCTTTGGATTCTCCTTAATTCTACTTCCAAAGCTATCTCATGTCCCTTTTTGCCCTTCTGATTTCCCTCTTAAGTATACTCCTACTGCCTTTATACTCTTCTAAGGTAGCTTGGTTTCAAATTTGATTGTATCACATTTCTGTAAAATGCCTTACGATGTCTCACTGTATTGAAGCTGCTTTACAAATTAACTTGTTGCTGTTGTAAGACGTCTTGTGTAAATAATCAATTTTGAGTAAAGTTTTAATTCTGGAGTGAGACTGCTAAAGTAAGGTGAACCTGGGTATCAGATGACACAGAATCACTTGACAGGTGCCCTGGTAACCACATGTTGTAACAACATTAGATAAAGACAACTGTTATAACAGATACATTGTCAACGTGCTACTGAAATCTCAGCAAGTCATGAAGAGCATTGGCCATCTATAATGGGAGTGTAGAACACATGATGAAGCACGTACCAACTAATCACATGTAGCAATGTGACCAGAGACACAAAGCAGACCTATGACAGTGGAGGAAGAGTGACAAAAAGAGATTAACCAACTTTTAAAAAGTTCAGAATGCCCATGTGAAGAGATTCGACTCACACATTTTTCCTCTCTGTCTGTATCTTAAATGTTTGATATAAGGTGCTTTTTTAAAAGTTAAAGCCTTGATATACATATTGCAGCAGAATGGATGTAATCTACCCTCTTAGCTGCACAGAACACAATCTTTTGAGTGAGTAAACTAACTACTGGTTGCATAGTGGCAGCTGCAAACAAAAAGAAGACTGTCAAGCTGCACTCAATGGACTGAATTTATGGAGATGTTGAGGGTCTTGTCGACTGGTTCATCTTGGAATGTGCTAGCAACTCTCCTCCCATCACTGAGCTAATATCAGCGGAACAGGGAAAAGGTGCTTAAGGGGACATTAACTGCCCAGGTAAGGGCCTCAAGTCATGACAGGAAGACTGCCCCATCGTGGACTTAAGTTGTAATGAAGGCAGGAAGGTCCCAATCTATCACCTACCCACCTGATTAAATGACCTCTGCCACCAAACCTGCCACGGGGTACAGCAATAAATTTCATCTTAAGAACTCATCCTCCAGGTTAGCTTGGCAAAATTGATTAATTCAATCAATATAATGTCTTACAGTTATTGCAGTACCCTTCTTACAATTGTTTCTTGATTATATTTGCAGCTATTGCCAGGGGGCTAACCTATTCACACGAGTACCTTTGCTATTTGTATCTCCACCCAAACTGATTTTACAACTTAACACTGAACAAAAATCATTTCTCACCAATCTACAGATTTCCACCTTTGATATAACAGAACTTTAGCCCCTCCTGTTCCATTTCTAGCCCCTCCAAAACATTTAAATTTTCAGGTCCCAGTCATGGACACTTTGCAATAACATCTCTGCAATGGCCAACATATCATAATAATTTAATCCCATTTATGCTAATTAATCCATATTATTACGACTGCTGCAGGCATTCAGATAAAGAGATTTATTTTTGTCTTATTTCCACTTTTCCCTACTCTGACCTTATTTGCTAGGGCACTCTTGTGTGTTTGTACTATTCTGTCACACTTGACCATTGCCCAGGTTACTCTGCGTGATTACCTTGTCCCTTCTCCTTCTCTTTCCCAATCTCCCCTCATGTGAACTCTCCCCAACTGCGATTCTTACCACTTGTATAATCGATCTTTTCTGACCTTTTGCATTTGGCTCTTTCTCAGTGTTGTAATGCACTGAGAACATATTTTATGCTTTAAATCTTCCAAGTAATTTAAGGTTGAAGTGCTCAAATATCTTAAGTATGGCTTGACTTCACTACAGCATTTGCAGGGAGGACCTGAGCAGAGAATTTAAAGGAATAGGGCAGGATAGACAGAAGTTTATATTAGCAGCTGAACATGAGAACTCTGCTCCAAATACACATTGCATGCAAGCAATGACACGAGATATCAGACGATTTGCTAAAGTTTTATTTTCACCAAATCTCCCCAGTTCTGTGCTATCATAGTTCAATGAAGTTACCTTTACCTATCTCCTTTACATTAGTGATGAAACAAGGGCAGTATACCTATATGAGAATACCATCACCTAAAAATTCCCATTCAAGCCACACATCAAACTGATTCAAAACTATATTGCTGCTCCTTCACTATCACTGGATCAAAATCCAAACAGCACCATGGACTCACCTATTCCCACGGACTGCAATGATTCAAGAAGGTTCATCACAACCACCTTCTCATGGACAACCAGTAACACCACGTCCCGTGTGTAGTCATTGTAATGAAGTCAGTCAGTGGACCTCACAGAATATGAGTTCCCTGAGTGTGGCTGTTAATCTGATCCAATCAGGGAGCCCTGGTTGACAGGTATAAACAGGAGCGCCTTGTCACTGGCCACTTGGGTGTTTCTTTTCTTCCTGGAGGTGGAAATTGAATAAAGATTCGTGCACCTTGTGTCTTTCACTGTGTCTTACACTAGCACAAACACAATATGGGTGCGGGGGAATAAATAAGCACTACCGCAGTTAGGCAGGAGTGTGGGGGTAATATATTAAAAAAAGAGAAAAAAGAGAGAAAAAAAGAAAATAAACAGGAGTGCCAAGAAAAATATATAAACAGGAGTGCCAGAGGTTCTGTTCACTGAGAGCTGGTTCTGAGGAAGCCAAACCAGTACACTCTGTGGGTGTAAATAAAGGTGACTTGATGGAATACCAGCCTCTGTCGAGTTATTTCACCATGAATTAATTAAGCACAAACTTTTCATTCTGTAACAGCCTTCCTCTGCGGACTTGCTAAAAATGTTATCTTTCTTCTGTAGCTCAATGACCAGAGTCTTTTTTCTCCCTAAATAATGATTATTTCAAAAAAAGTGATTTTACAATTTTGGGTTCCTGTGTAAAAATTAGCCCATCAGTAGCATGCAATCAGAGGTTCTCAAATAGGCAGATGAGGCTGTCTCTCGATACTTTCTATCCATTAGTTGACATGCGCAAAAACTTGGTGTTCTCAAAACCAAATGCATGACATGAGCTGTCACCAAGTGAGTGACTACAAATTGATACATGTTACTCCTCCTTATTTCTTATGTTGTTCTACACTGTTATCAAAAGTCTTTCACATGGAACTTCTTAAAGCACTGCGAATTCTCATAAAACTATGGAGTTCCCATATCTGCTTCCTATGTATGAATGAATTCATGAAATCTTTTCAAGCAAGATCTTCATTTGTTAAATTTACTAAATTATAAGAGTGGTGAGACTTCTAAAGCCTAGCCATAACATAGCTTCCAATATTTTACTTAATGACTTTAGTCTGATTGACTGAAATTACTCTCATTTCTGGTTTAGTTTTACCATCATTTCCTTGTTGCTTGTGATCTAAATACATCACTGGGTGTCAGTATGTCCTTTGTATTGATAGCCAGTCACCAACACATTTCCCCACTAGTCTCCAGCACCCCGTCAGAAACAGTATCTTTCCCAGTAAGCAGGGAGAAGTACGAGCCCTCAAAGTGAATGCTGACCATGAGTGTGAAATGATTAAGTAAAAAATGAGGTCTGCAGATGCTGGAGATCACAGCTGAAAATGTGTTGCTGGTTAAAGCACAGCAGGCCAGGCAGCATCTCAGGAATAGAGAATTCGACGTTTCGAGCATAAGCCCTTCATCAGCATTCCTGATGAAGGGCTTATGCTCGAAACGTCGAATTCTCTATTCCTGAGATGCTGCCTGGCCTGCTGTGCTTTGACCAGCAACACATTTTCAGCTGTGAAATGATTAACTTCACCATCGCTTTTCCTATATTACTTTACACTGTTATAAAACATTGTTTAACTGGAACTCTCAACAATTTCAGTTCTCGTAAAATGAGCAATTTAATTCATTCCATTTTAACATCAGGAAGGGTTTTGATGCATTAAATTTGATGAAACTCTTGTTGTGAGGAGGATTGGTGGTCCCAGGACACAGCTTTAAGATAAACAGCGAAAGAACCAGAGGGGAGTTGAGAGATGTCTTTTTTTTAAAGCAGTTACGATCTGGAACTTATTTCCTGAAAGCAGATTCAGTTTAAAAAGGGGATAGAATAAATGCTTGCAAAGGGGAACTTTACATAGTGAAGGTGAGAGAGAAAGGAAGGTGGGGATGATTGTTTCAGTTTTTCAAGAGCCAACACAGACATGATAGGCCAAATGACCTGCTGGGTTTTATCAGTCCTTGTGGAATTTTCTTCAGAGAATACCCATCCAACATAAAATATTTATTTAATATACTTCACCCACTTCACAACAATTACATTTTTAACTTTGAGTTAAACATATTTGATGATGTTGGAAAACACCACAACTTCCTTCAAAGATAAAGTTTGTGAAGTCCTGAGCTCCATATGATGTCGTTGGCATCAAATCAGTGATAGGTAATGAATTACATCATTTCCTGTCCAACCTTCATACTTCCAAGGAAACTCAATGTACACATGTTGGCACTTTGCTTGGGGAATACAAACATCATTTTGGATCCCCCAAGAACAACCCAAGTTGCCAACAAAGACGGGCCTGACAAATTTGGATTTTGAAGTGGGGTCCCCATAAAAGGAGCGCACTTGATTGTTACTGGTTGCGTGTAGATGAGAAATGCAGCAGTTGCTACATTAACAGTGCTGCACAGAGTGAGAAGTCTGAAGTGGCCATACCCAATTAGACATTTTCTGGAGAAATATGCTCACAATGCATTTCAAAACATCAGATAGCCTCACTCCACAGAGAATTCAACATTTCCTTCATTTTCTTTAATTTGCAGATCAAATTAATTCAGGTCTAGAATTCAGTGATCAAGTATGACTCAATTCTCACTACATACAGAAGAAACATTAATGTTGATGCTGCTTGCTTGCCAATGGTCTGTTTTAAAACTAAACCACTCAGTAGGAGCTTAAATTTTTTGAACTGACAATAGGCACTCAATCCTAAATGATTCCTAATACATGTGCTCTTCTTTGTTGAAATGTTGCATTTGGGATTATTGTCATACTTATTTGTAACTCTCAGTTCCTGCTATCTGGGTTCATAGCTGCAAAACTGGCCAAGTACTTCCATAAATAGTTCTGTCAGAGGGTGTCTCAGTGATAGTTCAAAGGGTTGGTCCTAACCTTGGCTCAATGGGTAGTTTTCTCACCTCCAACAGAATGCTACCCACTGAGCGACTGCTGACACCATGTCTTTGAAGTATCAAGCTCAAGTTTCAATCCAGAGATTTGAGCACGTTATCCAAATTGCCACACCAGTTAAGTACTGAGGGACTGCTGTGCTGTCAGAGTAGCTAACATTTGGACAAGATGCTAAATCAGGTCCCATTTGCCCTCTCAGGTTGACAAGTTTGAAGATGAGCAGGGGAGATCTTCAGAGTGTTTTGTCAATATTTAGCCCTCAACCAACTTCAGTTAAGTCGCCTCTAACTCATTGCTTCCCTTTTTTGGGAATAGGCTGTCTTCTAATATTTATCACAAATGCATGGTTTCCCACAACTACCTTAACTAAACCTCCTCACACCCTGTTTCCTGGTTCCCTTCCATTCTTCCAGTTTCTCGGTCTCCTTTCTCTCTGTTCCAAGAATGCCAATGTTCACAACAATACTACTGACATATCTTCCTTTCTTCAAAACTGAAGGTGGCAATGCAAAACTCTGGTCCACTCCTCCTATGACTCCAAACCTTTATCTCCCTCCTATAGCACCTTTCCATGAAACTGAATGCTGGTAAGCACTTGGATCTGCTACCTGCGCTTTTATCACTGTACAAGCCCTCAAACACTTCTTCCAGGTATACATCTTTCAATTCAGGTCTGCTGTATTCGTTGCTCACGGTGCAGGCAGCTCTACACTAGGAAACCTGACTGGGTGACCATTCTGTGAAACATTTCAATACAATCCTGTGAATATTTCTGTCCTGGGCCTGTTGCATTGTTCCAGTGAAGCACAACACAAGCTGGAAGAACAACACCTCAATTTTCACATGGAGACTGTGCAACCATCTGGACTCAACACTGACTTCAATGATTTTAGTGCATTAAATCTATCCTCCAGTTTGATATTTTTGTCCTTCGCACCACCAGCACCACCACCCCCCCAGTATTTTGCTCCACTGTTTTTGCTTTCAGTCAGAGCAAACATTTATTTTGTTATTGGCCTTATTCTGGACTTATCTTCATTCACTCATGGGACATGGATGTCACTGGCTGGCCAGCATTAATTGTCCATTCCTAGGTGCCCTAGAAGGTGGTGATAAGTTAGCTTCTTGAACCACTGCAGTCCATGTGCTGTAGGCAGGGAATTTTGACCCAGTCACAGTGAAGGAGTAGTGGTATATTTCCAAGTCAGGATAATGATAGCTTGGAAGGGAGATTGCAGATGGTAGTTTTCCCATGTACCTGCTGCCCTTGTCTTTCTAGATCGAAGTGGTTGTAGGTTTGTAAGACACTACCTAAGGATCATTAGTGAATTTCTGCAGTGCATCTTGTAGATACTACACACTGCTGCTACTGAACATCAGCAGTGGATGGAGTGGATGTTTGTCGATCTGGGGCCAATCAAGCGGGCTGCTTTGTCCTGGATGGTGTCAAGTTTGGTGTCAATGGTAACCCAGAATGATGATAGTTGGGGATTCAGCAATGGTACTGCCTTTGAATGTCAAGGGGCAGTGTTTGGAATGTCTGCTACCGGAGATGGTCAGCAGCTGAGTGGCCCTGGTGGAACCCAAATTGGGCATCACTGACCAGGTTATTGCTGAGCAGGCGCTGCTGGATAGCACTGTTCATGATGCCTTGCATCACTTCACTGATGATCGGGAGTAGACTGAAGTAATGCTAACTGGCCGATTTGGATTTATCTCGCTTTGTGCATATAGGCCAAACATGGGTGATTTTTCACATTGTTAGGTAGATGCCATTATTGCAGTTGTGCTGGAACAGATTGGCTAAGAATGTGGAGGCATTGGGGATGATCTTTCAGGAACCACTGGAGTCAAGGAGAGGACTGGAAAATGGCTAACATAACCCTTGTTTAAGAAGGGAGGGAGGCAGAAAACAGGAAATGATAGATCGGTTAGCCTGACCTTAGCCATAGTAAAATTTTAGTGTCCATTACTAAGTATGAGATTGTGAAGTGTATGAAATTATGTCCCTACCTCTGAACCAGGAGTCCCTGTTTTAGGTCCAGCTGATCCAAAGGTGGTTAATAACTCAGAACAAATTAAACAGAAAATACCAATAACTGAGGTTCAATCCGTTTCGGGGCTCTTGTGATGCCATGATAGGATCCCTATATCTGGGCCAAAAAATGTGGGTTCAAGTTCCACTTGCTGAAGTGGTGTGTCATAACATGTCCAAACAAGTTCAATAAAATACCTCGCAGAGACTGTGTTCATAACACTGGCTGCAGAGCCAGAAGAAAAAAAACTTGGAAATCTGAAATCAAATCGGAACAGACATGTACAAATTTCCCAGTGTAACCTTTTCATTAGAACTGATGAGGAATATGTTCCACTAGGTTAGCACATGCTGTCTTTTTATAGATGCCAATTGACCTTCTGTATATTCCTGTCATTTTTGATTCTGCCTGTACAGCATTAGCATGATAAACAGTTCATTTTAAAAATAAGAATGCTACCTACTCACCATGATTAGCTTCACTTTCTCAAAATAAAACAATACATCAAACTGACTTCTTGCTCCTGGAAGCTTCTCAAATATCTAAATTCTAGAGGCCAGACTTGCAAATTGAGTTATTTGTAAATCATTTACACAGCATTACAAACTACAGAACAACCTTGGTTATCCGAAAATCAATTATCTGAATGTCTGAACAAGATCTCAAGGTCCTGTAAATGCTTCCTTTGTTTACTATCAGATCAGTTATCTGAACAAGCAGTTATCTGAACAAAATACGCCCCACCTGTCTCATTCGGATGATCGAGGTTGTTCGGTATTGCCAATTGGAATAAAGTGTTGATGAGTCTTGTTGGAAATGTGGTGAATTTTGCAGAGTGCATTGATAAGGTAGTAAAAATCTAAACAAGTGCAGCTATCATTCTCTTTTAAGCAAGCCTTTGTCAGCTATGGCTCAGTTGGGAGCACTCTCACTTCAGAGATAGAGGTTTGTGGCTTCAAATTCCACTCAACAGATTTGAGTACAAAATCTAGGCTGACACTCCGTGTTGTTGAAAGGTACTGCTACACAACTGGAGGTGGGAGCTTTCATGTGAATCAGCATCACAGAGGTCTACAGCTCAAAATATTCAGTAAAACCCCATCTTCATCCTGAGGTGGATGCAAAAGGCTGGGGAGCACCATTTCAGAGGGGACCCTCTAAGTGATTCCTGGCCAAAAATTAACCATCAACATTAGGACAGGATACTTACTCTTCTTATTTTGCATTCCCTGAAAGATTTGACACACACTTTTTCTCCATTATGATACTATTTACAGAAAATAGTTCATTGACTGCAAAGTGTTTTCTTTTGCTGACGTATACACACAGGGTGACCAACTGCCCTTCCTTTTATAGCACTGCCCTGTATTCGGGACACTTGTTCTATGTCCTGGGTTGCTGGAGACCGGGATACTGTTTAGCCAGTTTTCAAGATGCCTGGCTGCACAGTTACAGCTGCAATGTCCCCTGGCTCATCCTGTATACAGCTGGTATCCAGGGAGCAGGTTGAACAGAGGGAGATGAACAGCTACGATTAGGAGAGACAGTAAGGGACTCGAGGTAGTACAGAATTTATTGGCCATTTAAGCCACAGGGAGTTTGGCAAGTTGGATGGTATTTATTTTAATGAAAGATGTCTGACAAACAAGGCAGATGAGTCGAGCACACAAATTAAAACATGAGGTTATGATGTCATTGCAGTCATTGAGATGTGGATGAGAGAGGGACTGTATCCGTGGCCCAATATTCCAGGATAAAGGGTCTTCAGGCGAGAGGAGATAAAATTCGAAGGAGGTGTTGCAATTTTGATCAGGGAATCAATTGCAGCAATGAGGAGGAATGCCATCTTACAGAGCTCCTCAAATGAAGTAATTTGGATATAACTTAAAAAACCAAGTTGCTGGGAATGTGTGATAGGCCCTCTAACCGTCCAAAGGAACAGAAGACCAGATACGTAGGAAAATTTCAGGGAAGTGTAAACATAATAGGTCAGAGGTTAAGGGGATTTTGACTTCCCTAACATTGACAGAGATAGACATAGTGTGAAAGTTTTAGGGGGAGTGGAATTCTTGAAATGAATCCAGAAGAGCTTTCAAAGCCAATACAAACAGAAATTGCTGAAAAGACCAGGTAGGTCTGACCCTAGATTTAATGAAACTGAGCAAGTGGTTGAAAAATGGGGGGAGTACTTCACAAACAATTATCACAATTCAGTGATGTACAAGATTGCTACAGAAATGGACCAGGATGGGCCTGAAATCAAAGTCCTAAACAGATTTGATTTCACCAGAGTGAACTGGGAGCAGGTACTTTGGGGTAAATCTGTATCAGAGCAGTGAATGCACTCAAGGAGGAAATAGGGAGAGTAAAGGACCAATGAAGCTAACCAACAAACTCTGCTAATCTCAGTAAGCACAGGATGAGATATTACAAGTATAGGTGGAGGGACAATGAAGGTTGAGGAAATTGATGACTGCAGAAGGACTTAGAACATTACAGCACAGTACAGGCCCTTCGGCCCTCGATGAATTGGACAGGCTAGCTGAATGGGCAAAGGAAATATAGTGTTGGAAAGTGTGAGGTTATGCATTTTGGAATATAATGTTTGAAAGTGTGAGGTTATGCACTTTGGAAGAAAGACTAGAGGCACAGACTATTTTCTAAATGGGGAAACGGCTTTGGAAATCTGAAGCACAAAAGGACTTGGGAGTCCCAGTTCAGGATTCTCATGAAGATTAACATGCAAGCTCGATTGGCAGTTAGGAAAGCAAATGTAATGTTAGCATTCATTTCGAGAGGGCTAGAATACAAGAGCAGAGATGTACTGCTGAGGCTGTGTAAGGCTCTGGTCAGACTGCATTTGGAAT
The DNA here is from genome assembly GCF_020745735.1 of Hemiscyllium ocellatum. Classification (NCBI taxonomy): domain Eukaryota; kingdom Metazoa; phylum Chordata; class Chondrichthyes; order Orectolobiformes; family Hemiscylliidae; genus Hemiscyllium; species Hemiscyllium ocellatum. The sequence continues at coordinate 123,833,685 of NC_083405.1, read as the reverse complement.
ATTGTGAGCACAAAGTAGAGGGTGACAATTGAGGGGTGTTCTTGTGATTGGAAGCCTGTGTCTAGTGGGGTTCTGAAGGGTTCAGTGTTGGGGCAATTGCTGTTTGTGGTACGCATACAACGTTTTAGACTTGAATGTAGGCGGGTGGATTGCTAAGTTTGCTGATGAGAGGAAAATTGGTGGAATGGTTAATAGAGAGGATATAGATGGGCTAGTCAGTGGCAAATAAAATTCAATCTGGATAAGTATGAGGTGATGCACTTGAACTGGCCAAACAAGGCAAGGGAGTAAACGGTGAACAGTAAGACCCCAGAAGTACCAAGCATCAGAGGTACCTTGGCGTGGATATCTGCTGTTCCTTTACTGTAGCAGGACAGGTAGATAAAGTGGCTCGGAGGCACAAAAAGTCCATGCCTCTATTAACCGAGGCATAGAGTTTTAGAGCAAGGAGGTGATGTTGGAACTGCATAAAAAGTTGGTTAGCAAGAGTGCGGCCTGTATTTCTGGAATCCACATTGTTAAAGCGATGTGATTACTTTGGAGACAGTGTCAAAAGAGATTTACTCGGATATTGTGTGGCATGGAGAGTTCTGTGATGAAGTGAGATTGTGTAAATTGGGATTGTATTCAATTAGATTAGATTACTTACAGTGTGGAAACAGGCCCTTCGGCCCAACAAGTCCACACCAACCCTCCGAAGAGCAACCTAACCAGACCCATTCCCCTACATTTACCCCTTCACCTAACACTATGGGTAATTTAGCATGGCCAATTCACCTAACCTGCACATTTTCGGACTGTGGGAGGAAACCGGATCACCTGGAGAAAACCCACGCAGACACGGGGAGAATGTGCAAACTCCACACAGATAGTTGTCTTAGGCGGGAATTGAACCCAGGTGTCTGGCGCTGTGAGGCAGCAATGCTAACCACTGAGCCACCGTACCACCCACACTTCCTTGGAGCAGAGGTGACTGAGGGGGGACACGACTGAATTGAGGGATATTGACAAGGTAAACAGGAAAGAACTTTTCCCCTTGGTGGACTGATTGATGATTTAAGATACATTTAAAGACATAGTTTAAGGTAAGGGGCAGGAGTTCAGAGAGGATGTGAAGAAAAGAAACTTACTCAGAGATTGGTGGGAATCTGGAACTCACTACATGTGAGGTTGGTAGATGCAGAAACCCCCATAACAGTTACCAAATATTTAAATGTGCACTTGTAATGCTAAGTCAAGCAAGACTATGGATCAGGAGCTGAAAAATGAGATTAGAACTGTGGTAGTGTTTTTGAATGGTGCAGATTCAATGGGCTGAAGGGTCTTTAGATCTCTACAACTCTATGAGGGTAAGTTCTGATTGTCATTCTTATGGCTTCTGCTATTCATTCCACTGGAAAATATCTAAAATATTTTGTCCCATGTTTCACTAAACTTGTGAGAAATAATAGTAACAAATTGGAAAAATGCACTTTGCAGCAGCATTTCAGTTCTGAAAATGCTAATTAATAGACAGGTTATTGAAAGAAAGACAGACAGGAGAGTGAATTGGCAAAGGCCGATTCTTACCAAATGACCATCTCAACCAGAGGATAAAGTATCTCAGCCAGGGGAAGGCTCACATTTTCACCTGGTGTCAATCCCACATCATGTTTCTCAGTAAAAGAAGAGCAAAACTCTTCCAAACGACCCCAAAAATATACCTCACTCTATGACGGCCTCTCACCTTTCCCACAGTGCTATACTGTCCCCTTTCTTCTGTTTCATGAACCTTTATTGTCCCTTTTGTTTGCACCACCACCACTTTTGACTCCTTCAGTCCCTGTTTCCATTTCCCTGTAGTTGCTTACAAGCTGCATAAGTTTGAACATCTTCTGATAAAAAGTTATTAACCAGAATCAATAACCATGTTTCTCTCTCCACTGCTCTGAACTACTCTGTTTGATTGGCACCTGATTTGCCATGTACAACATTCACTTCCTTCACATTTGATGCACAGTTACAGTGGTGTGCACCATCGCCAAGACACTTCCACAGCACCCTCCAAACCTGTGTCCCCTACCACCTAGAAAGATCAGAGGAGTAGATACATGGTAACAGCATCATCTGCAAATCACATTACAAGCGACACGGTGGCTCACTGCTGCCTCTCAGGGATCCGGGTTCAATTCCAGCCTCGGGAGACTGTATGGAGTTTACACATTCTCCCCGTGTCTACATGGGTTTCCTCTGGGTGCTCTGGTTTCCTCCCACAGACCAAAGACGTGCAGGTCAGGTGAGTTGGCCATGCTAAATTGTCCATAGTGTAGGGATTCTAAGCCACTGACCATCCTGACTCGGAAATTATATTGTTATGCTTCCAACATTCCTGGATCGCCATGCTGGAACTCCCTTCCAGACAGCATTGTGGGTGTGTCCACACAATCTGGATAGTTACAGTTCAACAATAGTGAAGAATGGACAACAATTCTTCAGTTAGTCAGAGGTGCCCACAGCATATGAAAGGAAGAAGAAAGCTTCCTGCCTGATCTTCTGAGTGTTCTCCAGCACGTTTTTAAATCTAAGATTTAAGGGATCTCCATATCTTGCTTTGGTTTGACACATTTTTTCTAAGTACTACAGCAATCTACACGCAAAACCATTAATTAATGGCATATTATGAGCAGTGTAAGATAGTTTAGGTAATGCCAATAAATGAGTTGAAACTATGTACATAAATAGAATTAAAATTCTTTCAAAGTGAAACCATACTGTGTAGCCTTTGCATATAAATACCAAAAAGGTTTCGACAGGCTGTTTTAAATGCCTGTTTAACTTAAATAGATTGACTCCTCTTCAAACAGGTTTCTGAAAGAATTCCACAGAAAGCGACAAAGCAATTGCATGGTATGATAATACAGGTGTGACTCAACTTTTGTTCAGCCATTTCATGGGTCTGTGTTAAAATTAAATTCTAAACCCAAGGCTGCTACAGCATCATGTGTTTTGCATAGCGAGTGATTGTGCTGCCTGACAGGTTGGTGGAGGCAGATGCAGTCATAGTTTCCATAAAGGAATTAGCTCATAAAATGATTGATTTTTACGTTAAGACTGAGGGAGAGAACATTGGGTCCAAGAACAGTATTTTAAACTTAATTAATGGCAATTATGAGGACATGAAAGCAGAGTTCACTTTAGCAAACTGATGAATTATGTTGGGAAAACAACTAATACTAGAGATCACAGCAGGTCAGACAGCATCCATGGAGAGAGACCAAACTAATGTTTCAAGTCTTGATGACTCATCATCAGAGCTGAAGTGAAGTGTGGAGGGGGTAGCATTTATGCTATTGCTGGGGTGGGGGAATGTGTCAGTGGTGGGGTGAAGGGTGATGGTGGAGAACAGATGTGATTGTTCAGATTAAGTGATCGGAATGTGAGAATAACAAAACAATGGTGTGTCTACCTGCCAGTCTTGAAAGAGAAGACAGTCCCACTGGGGTGGGGGCAGGAGAGAGAAAACATGGTAACAAAGAATGTAGCAAGTAAAGCCAAAAGAAAGGGATAAAAAGGAAGTTGGTTCACAACTTGAAGGCGCTGAACTCAATATTAAGTTCAGAAGGTTGTAAAGTGCCTAGTCTGAAGAGAAGATGTTCGCGCTGTGATTGACTGGAGCACTGCAGCATGCTGAGGACAGGTATGTGGGAATGCGAGCAGGACACTGTGTTAAAATGACAAGCTAGGGAATGTCGGGACATGCTTGCACACAGATCAGAGGTGTTCCACAAAGGGGTCATCCAGTTTGTATTTGGTTTCTCCAATGCAGATTAGGTCACATTGGGTGCAGTAAGTACAAATATTTAAGATTGGAGGAGGTTCAGCTGAAATGCTGATTCACCTGGAAAGGCTGTTTGGGCCCTTGGAGCAGGGTGGAGGTGAAGGGGCAGGTGTTGCACCTTCTGTAGTTACATGGGACGATGTCGTGGGAAGGGAGGTGGTATTGGTGGTCGAGGAATGGACTAGGGTATTTCAGAAAGGAGTGATTCCTGTGAAATGTAGACAGGGAAAGTGAGGGGAAGTTGTGTTTGGTGGTGGCATTCTGCTGGAGTTGTCTGAAATGGCAAAGAGTGATCCTTTGAACGCAGAGGCTGGTGGGATGAAAAATGAGGACGGGGAACACAATCGCACTGCTGTGATGATGGGAAGGGGTAAGGGCAGAAGCAAGGGTGATATGTCAGATGCAGTTGAAGGCCCAGTCAACCACAGTGGGTGAGAAGGAGCAAGCCATGTCAGCAGTGCTATTTTAGAAGATGGCATCATCCGAACAGATGTGGTGAAGGAACTGGGAGAATGGGATGATGTGAAAGTTATAGCAGGGTGGAAATTAGAAGGAAAATGAACCAAGTTTTCAAGATCCTGCTAGGAGCATGAAACGGCATCAAAGTGGTGGTAGGGGGCTAGTGTAGGAATGGAACAAGGTTGGTTCCACATACCGCATAATGAGGCAGGCAGAACTGGGTCCCATGCGGGTACCTGTAGCCATTCCTTTGACTTGACAGAAGTGAGACGAATTAAAGAAGAAATTGTTCAGTGAGAGAACAAGTTCAGCCAGGCATAGGAGCGTGGGGGATGGATGGGGGACTGTTCAGGTGTCTGGTCAAGGGAGAAACCCAGAGCTCACAGACCATTCTGTTGGGGGATGGAGGTTTAGAGGGATTGGACATCCATGGTGACCTGAAAGCAGTTAAGGCCAGGGAACTGGAAACTGCCATTAGGGCAGAGGGCTGCAGAGGAATTGCAGATGTAGGTGGGCAGGGTTTGGACAAGTGGAGAGATGATGGAGTCAATGTAGGGGGAAATGAGCTTGGAGGGGCAGGAACAGGCTGATTCAATGGGCCTACCAGGATAATCCAGTTTGTGTATTATGGGAAGGAGGTAGAATCGGGCTGTCCGGGGCTGGGAGACCCCTTCTTTTGGTTTTACTTGTTACATTCGATGTCACCATGTCCTTTCTCCCTTCCTCCACCCTAATGGGACTGTCTTCTCTTTCCAGTCTGGCAGGTAGTCACACCATTGTTCTGCCACTCTCACATTCCGATCACTTAATCTGAACTATCAACACCTTTTCACTACCAGCACTCTACACCTTTTCACCACCAGCATTCTACACTCCACCACCGTCACACCCCCAATCCCTCCTCCCAACAATAGCATAAATGTTGCCCCCTCCACATTTCACTTCAACTCTGATAGAGTCATCTAGACTCAAAATGTAAGTTTGCTCTCTCTCCATGGATGCTGCCTGACCCACTGTAATTTCCAGCATTTGTTGTTTTCAGTACAAATTCCAGCATCTGCAGTAATTTGCTCCTACAAGATGAATTAAGGCTGTGAGAAAAGATCTGCCACCCTGCCTACCATAATAGGCCCACACAGAACATAGGAAAGCAAACTTGGCCAAACTATACCAAAAAACACTCAGCATGCTTCAGCAGGGAACCAAGCAGGCTGACAAGTAAAACCAGGCAGCACTTACAGACAAGGGAGTACAGTTCCCAAAACACACTAACAATACTAGATCAACCACAGCTGTCCCAAAGTCCTGAGGGCAGTCTCATAACACAGCAATACCAAAGCCACACAAAGAACAGGTCACCTGCTCCCAGGACAAGACAATGGAAACACCTTACTGCAAAGAAGACTTGAATCTCCTGACCCATTTATACTGTCAGAATGTTGCACTGAATCAAGAATCAGGGCATTCATCAGATAACTTCATCATAACTAGATTACTCTATTTCTATATACACTGTATCTTTCCCCATTTTAATTAACCTTATTGTACAAGATTCCTATAAAACCTGGCTCCATCCAAGAGAACCCTTGATCTATCTGTACAGACGGTCAGTTCTGTGTCAGCCTAGTCAATTTCTCTTTCATCGATATCGCTTGCAATAAACAGCTTGTCAATTTCACCCGATCTGGGATGTATGGTCTCTACTTAATTGGAAAAAGTGAGGACTGCAGATGCTGGAGATCAGAGCTGAAAATGTGTTGCTGGAAAAGTGTAGCAGGTCAGGCAGCATCCAAGGAGCAGGAGAATCGACGTTTCAGGCATGAGACCTTCTTCAGGAATGAGGAGAGTGTGCCAAGCAGGCTAGGTAGGAGGGACTTGGGGGAGGGGCATTGGAAATGTGATAGGTGGAAGGAGATCAAGGTGAGGGTGATAGGCCGGAGTGGGGGTGGGGGCGGAGAGGTCAGGAAGAAGATTGCAGGTTAGGAGGGCGGTGCTGAGATCGAGGGTTGGGACTGAGACAAGGTGGGGGCAGGGGAAATGAGGAAACTGGAGAAATCCGCATTCATCCCTTGTGGTTGGAGGGTTCCTCGGCGGAAGATGAGGCGCTCTTCCTCCAGCCGTCGTGTTGCTATGGTCTGGCGATGGAGGAGTCCAAGGACCTGCATGTCCTTAGTGGAGTGGGAGGGGGAATCGATTCGTCGATTCTCCTGCTCCTTGCATGCTGCCTGACCTGCTGCGCTTTTCCAGCAATATATTTTCAGCTTAATTCAGTGAATGTAAGGAGCTGGGCTTAGTTCAGTGAATGCAGGGAGCTAGGTTTAGTTCAGTGAATACAGGGACCTGGTTAACGTTCAGTGAATGTAGGGAGGTGGGTTTAGTTCAGTGAATGTAGGGAACTGGGTCAAGTTCAGTGAATGTAGGGAGCTGGGTTTAGTTCAGTGAATGTAGTGAACTGGGTTTAGTTCAGTGGATGTAGGGAGGTGGGTTTAGTTCAGTGAATGTAGTGAACTGGGTTTAGTTCAGTGGATGTAGGGAGGTGGGTTTAGTTCAGTGAATGTAGGGAACTGGGTTTAGATCAGTGGATGTAGGGAGGTGGGTTTAGTTCAGTGAATGTAGGGAACTGGGTTTAGTTCAGTGAATGTAGGGAACTGGGTTTAGTTCAGTGAATGTAGGGCACTGGGTTTAGTTCAGTGGATGTAGGGAGCTGGGTTTAGTTCAGTGGATGTAAAGAACTGGGTTTAGTTCAGTGAATGTAGGGAGCTGGGTTTAGTTCAGTGGATGTAGGGAGCTGAGTTTAGTTCAGTGAATGTAAAGAACTGGGTTTAGTTCAGTGGAAGTAGGGAACTGGGTTTAGTTCAGTGAATGTAAAGTACTGGGTTTAGTTCAGTGAATGTAGGGAACTAGGTTTAGTTCAGTGAATGTAGGGAGCTGGGTTTAGTTCAGTGGAAGTAGGGAACTGGGTTTAGTTCAGTGGATGTAAAGAACTGGGTTTAGTTCAGTGAATGTAGGGAGCTGGGTTTAGTTCAGTGGATGTAGGGAGCTGGGTTTAGTTCAGTGAATGTAGGGAACTGGGTTTAGTTCAGTGAAAGTAGGGAGCTGGGTTTAGTTCAGTGGATGTAGGGGACTGGGTTTAGTTCAGTGAATGTAGGGAACTGGGTTTAGTTCAGTGGATGTCGGGGACTGGGTTTAGTTCAGTGAATGTAGGGAACTGGGTTTAATTCAGTGAATGTAGGGAGCTGGGTTTAGTTTAGTGAATGTAGGGAACTGGTTAAAGTTCAGTGAATGTAAGGAGCTGGGTTTAGTTTAGTGAATGTAGGGAACTGGTTAAAGTTCAGTGAATGTAAGGAGCTGGGTTTAGTTCAGTGAATGTAGGCAGCTGGTTAAAGTTCAGTGAATGTACGGAGCTGAAATTAGTAGCTAGTTTTAATTTCAGCAAAACAATCTTTCGAATGAGATGTGAAACAGAGACTCCATAGTGTTTTAAAACCATGCTTCAATCAAAAAGGACTTAATTTATTGATTGGACAACCACAGAATAAGTTTTTACACAACTCCAGTTTGCAAATTAGAAGACTGTCAGAAAGCACTGCATGATTCTCTGATTCTATGAAAGGAAATATTCTATCTTGAGCTTGACCATAAAAACAATCAGCTGCAATGAATGTGAATGGCCAATCGTGTGAACTGGGCACTGATCAATTAATTAACCTCATCGCTTTGAACAATGGCCCTTTCTGAGAATAAAGGAACAAGAACTAGGCAACACAGTCCCTCGAGCCTGCTCTGCTATTTAATATGATCATGGCTGATCTCATCTTGGCCTCAATACCACTCTCCTGCTGCTTCTCTATAACCCATCAACCCAATAATAATTAAACGTCTGTATTTTTTCTTTAAATTTACTCAATGTCCCAGCATCCACTGCACTCTGAGGCAGTGAATTCCACAGGTTCATGACTCTCTGAGAGAAGTGATTTCTTCTCAGATCTTTATCCTAAAATGAAGAATTCTCATTCTACATTACCCCACATAAGGAAACGTCCTCACTATGTCTATGTGTCAAGAGAATCTCCATTTTAAATTTTTCAGACAACTCACGGCAAGAAGCAATTAACACAAACACTTGGAATGAGTGTGTCCTAGCTTGTTGTGACCATTTTTAGTAAGTGTCTAGATTGTGAAAATAGGCCGTGTGGGAGAAAGCTAACCCTTTCTGTTACTTAGGAATTATTTCTCATAAGAAGTCGGCAAGGGGCAGTGGCAAAAAGAGAATTCCTGCTCTCTCTTCCTCTCCAGCTGTTCCGTGACCTTGCATATATGTGACCAGCTATAAACTGCCAACAGCATCCTCAATAGAAACCAAACAGCTGCCAACCTCAGAGGCAAAGACCTCATGAATTTAAATTGTCTCTGCGCATAAACCTGGAAAAGTCACCAATCAATGCCCAAAACCATCAAATACATCAACTTGCAAGATCTGTATATGATTCGCTTTCATGTGGATACTCTGAAATAGTTTAACCTTCCCTCCATGTCTCCATGTTAAGGAGGCACACAACATGTGCACCCATACTAATGACCTTTATAACAGCAGCATAGTGGCTCAGTGATTAGCACTGCTGCCTCGCGGGACGTGGGTTCGATTCCAGCCTTGGGTAACTGTGTGGAGTTTGCACATTCTGTCTGTGTGGGTTTCCTCAGGATGTGCAACTAGGTGAGTTGGCCATGCTAAATTACTCATAGTGTTCAGGGATATGTAGGTTAGGTGCATTAGTCAGGGGAAATGTAGAGCATTAGTTAGGGGAACAGGTCAGGGTGGGTAACTCTTTGAAGGGTTGGAGTGGACATGTTGGGCCAAATGGCCTGTTTCCACACTGTAGGGATTCTATAACTGTGGTCAGAGTTCTTGAATATTATACTTTTGTAATATAACTAACAAATGATTTGCTTCCCTGTTTGTTGAACCTGCATGTTTCACTTCAGAGAGGGAATTCCAAAGCTTATGGCCGAAGCAGCTGAAGACATGCCGTCAATGGTAGAGAGATCAAAATCTAGGGATATGTATGTAACTTACTTATAAGACTCTTGGGTGCATGCAATGTGAGTTGAAAGACTTTAAATCTATTGGAAATTAAGACAATAAACGCTATATCCTTTGTTTCTATAAATAAAATAAAACCTGTCTCTGTGTGTCTTTTACAGTCACAGCACTTAAACAGTTAAACATTCATTGAAATGACAAGCAGAAAAAGGGGTGAATAGAGAAGCTGATTGAAAAGGGAAACCGCATAACTACTTCTCTTATGAACAAAACATAAGAATGAATATAAAAGATCTTGTGCCATGATTCTAATGAGGAGCAGGAGAGCTCTGCCCGGCATAGTGGCAGATACTTATCCTTCATCCAACATTACTTGAACAGATGAAATGTCATTATCACATTGCTGTTTACAAGAGCTTGCTGTGCTCAGAATTGGCTGTTGCACTTTCTCTATCACACATCATGATACTTCAAAAACGACATAACTGACTGTGAAGTGCTTCGGGCTGTTTCGAAAGTAAGATTGCGGCTGCAGAAGTGTGAATTTTTTTAAAGATTTGCACTCTAGACCTGTTAAACACACTAGCTGTAATTTCCTATTGTGTTTTGACTTGCCCGTGAAGAAATGGAGCATAATAATTACTTTAATAAGAAAGTCAGATTTGTAGTTGTTGCTAGAGTATGATGGGCGACACGGTGGCACAGTGGTTAGCACTGCTGCCTCACAGCGCCTGAGACCCGGGTTCAATTCCTGACTCAGGCGACTGACTGTGTGGAGTTTGCACGTTCTCCCCGTGTCTGCGTGGATCTCCTCCGGGTGCTCCGGTTTCCTCCCACAGTCCAAAGATGTGCGGGTCAGGTGAATTGGCCATGCTAAATTGCCCGTAGTGTTAGGTAAGGGGTAAATGTAGGGGTATGGGTGGTTGTGCTTTGGCGGGTCGGTGTGGACTTGTTGGGCCGAAGGGCCTGTTTCCACACTATAAGTAATCTAATCTAATCTATTCAGGAGTACGCCCTTTCATCTCTTCCCCACTCACTAAAATGTTGAACAATGGAAACAACAGGTAGGTAACTTGCTCCGTGCTCACTGTACCACTGTATCCTACCCCAAAGTGACCAGTTGACTGATCCCTGGGAACACTCAAGAACAAGGAAGCTCAGCACCCTCTGATTTTACTTGGTTCCTGCAGTTAATGCCTCATCTGGTACATTAAATGTAAAACAATGTATCGATTCGAGGGGGTGTGGGGTGGGGAGTGTGTCAAGGTTTCTCTGTCACAAAGAAAGCCCAGGATTCAGTTTGTTTCATTCTCCAATGCCATTCACCAATCTGCGGCAAATTGCTTACCATGAAAGCATTTATTTTATTGAAAATACCAATCTGGCACAGATGAGCACTTCTAGAGCCTTTTAGACTTAAATTAATAAGGTGCTTCTTGACTTGCAATCACTGTTGCAATGCATGGAACACAGTCATCAACTGCCCAGCAAGCTCCCATAAATATTAATGAAATAAACAACCAGTTCAGCTAGATAATGTATTACATTAACATTCTCATGATATCAAAAGGTTGGGTCTGGTGGGGAGCAGGGGCAGACCAAACTTCGTCAGTCAGTAAATTGGTAGAATTACAGACACAAAACATGAGTTATTTTGAAATGATACAAGCTCCTAAATACGACCCATAACCATCACTTCCTTACCTAAGAGGCCATGAGGTTCTGATTGGCGTCTCTCTGATTTTTCCTCCTGGTCCTTTCGTTTCTTACTCCCTCTAAGGCTGCCAAAACGCTTCATGAGCAGTAACGGGCACAGCAGCAGTGGCAGTCACTCATGCCAAGTGTTGGGTGAGTAAGAGGCTACACTGGACAAGCAGTATTCAGTGCTGGGTCAGGAAGCAAATCAATGCAGCTGGTCCTCAGAACACACACACACACACACACCTATATACACACAGACACACACCTACACACAGTAACCAAAGAAAAAAAATCAGCAAAGCTCTTTCCTTCCCCAGCTAAAAATAGTGTTCCCCTTTATGCACACAAAGTTCAAGACAACAAGTTGACTATTCTATTCGATAGCTCCAGGATCCTTAGCTTCACTTGAGTACACTGAATGAAGAAATGTAGCTACGAGACTCCTGCAGCTAATTGTCAAGTGCAGCTGTGCATAATGTGGCTTTAAAATAGCTTGGGTCGGTTAGACTGAAAAAGGAGACCACACTGTGTCGAAAACCCCAAGCAATGATTGGCCAGGCCTGACTTCTCCCAATAGAATGACATCACATCTATTTTGATTAAAGCTCCCAGTCATTGGAAGCAAATGCCTTTTGCTAGACGGCAGTAAGTCAACTGCTGAAGCCTCGTAACGTAAATGCCTATTGCCTGCGATGCAAGTAAAGTACACATGACACTGGTTGCTCTGTATTCTAAATAATACAGCAATGTGTGTGATAACCCCACAGTCATAGTGTCTTAGAGTCTACAGCACAGAAAATGGCCCTTCAGCCCATCAACTAAGACCTGCTTGAAGGTTAAAATCCTGGGCTGTCATGTAATAAAGATGGAAATTAATGGATTCAACCACTGTCGAGCAATGCGCTTGCTCACAGGAAGCAAAGATGACCAATGTTGTGCTCAAATCCAATTACTACTGCAAATATCATGAGGATGTTTATCGGATAAAAATGGAGGCTTCTCCTTTTATAGAAGCTGAATTTCAACTTAAAGAATATTCCCTTTAACAGTTTGCACTTGCACTGTGCTTTTAACTGAGTAAAATGTCATGAGACATTTCTGAGCAATACTACTGAACAAAGATCAACACCAAGCCATGTAAGAACCAGGAGGTGGACTGGACAATTCAGCCCTTGAGCCTGCCACCATTCAAATGGAATGGCAAATGGAGTTCAATGCAGATAAATGTGAGGTGATTCACCTTGGGAAGAATAACAGGAAGACAGAATACTGGGTCAATGGAAAGATTCTTGGTAGTGTGGATGTGCAGAGGGATCTTGGTGTCCATGTACATAGATCCCTGAATGTTGCTACTCAGGTTGATGGTGCTGTTATGAAGGCGTATGGTGTGTTAGGTTTTATTGGGAGAGGGATTGAGTTCCGGAGCCGTGGCGTCATGCTGCAACTCGACAAAACACTAGTGCGACCTCACTTGGAATATTATATAAAGTTCTGGTCGCCCTATTACAGGAAGCATTGGAAAAGGTGCAGAAGAGACTTACCAGGATGTTGCCTGGTTTGAATCGAAAGCCTTACGAGGACTTAGGTCTGTTCTCATTGGAGAGAAGGCGGCTAAGAGGGCCTCCTCTAACCTAAATTAAAAGTCCACAGACTTGCCCCAAAAAGAGGGTCCAAGGAAGTTCCTGTGGATTGAAGAGTGAGGCTTTAGCTCAGGAGTCTTTGACAAGGAGGTTGAGTGAAGTGATTACACCACAGTTGAAGAGGGTGAAGACATGACTGCCAAGCTGGTTCAGTGTGTTATGTGCTTGATGTGGGAGGTCAACAACTCTGGTGTGTCTGGCTCGTATAAGTGTGGAAAGTGTGTGCACGTTCAGCTACTGACAGAGCATAATGCAGCGCTGACGAAAGAACTCGAGGACCTTAGGCTCATCCGAGAGAACGAGATCTTTCTGGACAAGACCTTCAGCGAGGTTATTACATCGGCCATACCAGAAGAGAGCGGACGATGAGGAAGGCAGAGAGGAGACAGGTGCAAAAGACCCCGGGGAAGTACCTGTCAGGAACAAGTTGAATCTTTTGGAAACAGTAGAGACAGATGACACTGCCAGTCCGCGAGGCGGCCAGGTCTGTCAATCAAAAGTTGGCGCAGAGGCAAAGCGGAAGACTCGGACATCGCACAGAGCCGTGGTAATAGGGGACTCCATAGTGAGAGGAACTGACCGGGGTTTTTGTGGCAGCAGGCGGGACTTAAGGATGGTGTGTTGCCTTCCTGGTGCCAGGGTTAAAGACATCACAGACAGAGTGCAGGAAATCCTCAAGGATGAAGGTGAAGAACCAGAGGTGGTGGTACATGTCGCACAAATGATGTCGGGAAGAAGAGGAGGAACATACTAGAGTGGGACTTCGGAGAACTAGGAAGAAGGCTGAAAAGCAGGATGTCCAGTGTGGTTATCTCCGGTTTGCTTCCAGTTCCTCGGGCTGGTGAGGCCAGAAACAGGGAGATAATGGACTTGAACGTGTGGTTGGGGAACTGGTGCAGGAAGCGAGGATTTAAATTCTTGGATCACTGGGGTATGTTTTGTGGTAAGCATAAATTATACAAGAGAGACGGTTTGCACCTTAATAGGTTAGGGACCAGTATTCTGGCAGGCAGGTTTGCTACTACAACACAGCTACGTTTAAACCAAATAGCGGAGGGGGAGGGGACAAACTGGATGTTTAAGAAGGAAATTGAAGGGAAAGTTAGAGCAAGGGAAGTCAAGAAAGACAACGGTATCAATGACGCAGAAAACTCAAAAAGGGATCATGCTGTAAGGTTAAGTGATATAGGAGTTGATGGGAAAGGTGAGGGCAGTAATAAATTAAAAATACTATACATGAATGCACGAAGCATTAGAAATAAGATGGATGAGCTTGAGGCTCTTTTGGAAATTGGCAGATACGATATTGTGGGGATAACAGAGACATGGCTTCAAGTGGACAGGGCCTGGGAAATGAATATTCAAGGCTACACGTGCTATTGTAAGGACAGATTGACGGGCAGAGGGGGTGGGGTGGCCATGTTGGTAAGGGAAGATATTCAGTCCCTTCCGCAGGGGGACCTAGAATCAGGGAATGTAGAGTCAGTGTGGATAGAGCTGAGAAATTCTAAGGGTAAAAAGAGTCTCTTGGGAGTTATCTGCAGGCCCCCAAACAGTAGTCTGGATGTCAGATGTAAGTTGAATCAGGAGCTGAAATTGGCCTGTCGCAAAGATGTTACTACAGTTGTTATGGGGGATTGTAACATGCAGGTAGACTGGGAGAATCAGGATGGTATTGGACCTCAAGAAAGAGACTTTGTGGAGTGCCTCTGAGATGGATTCTTAGAACAGCTGGTGCTGGAGCCTACCAGGGAGAACGCAATTCTGGATCTGGTATTGTGCAACGAACCAGAATTGATCAGGGACCTCAAAGTTAAGGAGCCATTGGGAAGTAGTGACCATAATACAATAAGCTTCAATCTGCAATTTGAGAAGGAGAGGGTACAATCGGTAGTGACAATATTTCTGTTGAATAAAGGGAACCATGGAGCTATGAGGAAGGAGCTGGCCAAAGATCAATGGTGCAATACCTTAGCAGGGATGACAGTGGAGGTACAAAGGCAGATATTTCTGGGTATAATGCAAAAGATGCAGGATCAGTTCATTCCAAAAAGGAAGAAAGATCCTAGGAGGAGGCAGGGGTGGCCGTGGCTGATGAGGGAAGTTAAGAAACATATAAAGTTAAAAGAGAAAAAGTATAACATAGCAAAGATAAGTGGGAAAACAGAGGACTGGGAAGCTTTTAAAGAACAACAGAGGATTACTAAGAAGGAAATACGCAGAGAAAAAATGAGGTACGAAGGTAAACTGGCCAAAAATATAAAGGAGGATAGTAAAAGTTTTTTTAGGTATGTGAAAGGCAAAAAAAAAGGTTAAGACTAAAATTAGACTCTTGAAGACAGAAACAGGGGAATATATTACAGGGAACAAAGACATGGCAGAAGAATTGAATTGGTACTTCAGATCTGTGTTCATTGGGGAAAACACAAGCAATCTCCCTGAGGTAACAGTGGCTGAAGGACCTGAACTTAAGGGAATTTATATTTGCCAGGAATTGGTGTTGGAGAGACTGATAGGTCTGAAGATTGATAAGTCTCTGGGGCCTGATGGTCTACATCCCAAGGTACTGAAGATGGCTTGAGAAATCATGGATGCGTTGGCGATTATCTTCCAGCATTCGATAGATTCGGGATCAGTTCCTGTGGATTGGAGGGTGGCTAATGTTGTACCACTTTTTAAGAAAGGTGGGAGAGAGAAAGCAGAAAATTATAGACCAGTTAGTCTGACTTCGGTGGTGGGAAAGATGCTGAAGTCTATTATAAAGGATGAAATTATGACACATCTGGATAGTAGTAACAGGATAGGTCAGAGTCAGCATGGATTTATGAAGGGGAAATCATGCTTGGCTAATCTTCTGGAATTTTTTGAGGATGTAACTCTGAAGATGGATGAGGGAGATCCAGTAGATGTAGTGTACCTGGACCTTCAGAAAGCTTTTGATAAAGTCTCACATAGGAGATTAGTGAGCAAAATTAGGGCGCATGGTATTGGGGGCAAAGTACTGACTTGGATTGAAAGTTGGTTGGCTGATAGGAAACACAGAGTCGTGATAAAAGGCTCCATTTCGGAATGGCAGGCAGTGACCAGTGGGGTACCGCAGGGATTAGTGCTGGGACCGCAGCTTTTTACAATATATGTTAATGATATAGAAGATGGTATTAGTAATAACATTGGCAAATTTGCTGATGATACTAAGCTGGGTGGCAGGGTGAAATGTGAGGAGGATGTTAGGAGATTACAGGGTGACCTGGACAAGTTAGGTGAGTGGTCAGATGCATGGCAGATGTAATTTAATGTGGTTAAATGTATGGTTATCCACTTTGGTGGCAAGAACAGGAAGGCAGATTACTACCTAAATGGAATCAATTTAGGTAAAGGGGCAGTACAGAGGGATCTGGGTGTTCTTGTACACCAGTCAATGAAGGTAAGCATGCAGGTACACCAGGTAATGAAGAAGGCTAATAGCATGCAGGTTTTCATAACAAGAGGGATTGAGTATAGAAGCAAAGAGGTTCTTCTGCAGCTGTACAGGGCCCAGGTGAGACCATACCTGGAGTACTGTGTGCAGTTCTGGTCTCCAAATTTGAGGAAAGACATTCTGGCTATTGAGGGAGTGCAGTGTAGGTTCACGAGGTCAATTCCTGGAATGGCAGGACTACCTCACGCTGAAAGACTGTAGCGACTGGGCTTGTATAGCATTGAGTTTAGAAGACTGAGAGGGGATCTGATTGAGACATATAAGATTAT
The DNA here is from genome assembly GCF_020745735.1 of Hemiscyllium ocellatum. NCBI lineage: Eukaryota > Metazoa > Chordata > Chondrichthyes > Orectolobiformes > Hemiscylliidae > Hemiscyllium > Hemiscyllium ocellatum. The sequence continues at coordinate 123,817,280 of NC_083405.1, read as the reverse complement.
TAAAGGATTGGACACTCTGGTGGCAGGAAACATGTTTCCGCTGATGGGTGAGTGCCGAACCAGAGGACACAGCTTAAAAATACAAGGTAGACCAGTTAGAACAGAGATAAGGAGAAACTTCTTCACCCAGAGAGTGGTGGCTGTGTGGAATGCTCTGCCCCAGAGGGCAGTGGAGGCCCAGTCTCTGGATTCATTAAAGAAAGAGTTGGATAGAGCTCTCAAGGATTGTGGAATCAAGGGTTGTAGAGATAAGGCAGGAACGGGATACTGATTAAGGATGATCAGCCATGATCATATTGAATAGTGGTACAGGCTTGAGGGGCAGAATGGCCTACTCCTGCACCTATTGTCTATTGTCTGATTGCAGTGTGTGTGTGGGAGGAAGAGAGAGGAGCTGATTTCAGTGTGTGTGTGGGAGAAGGGGAGGGGGCTGATGACAGTGTGTTTGGGAGGAGGGGAGAGGGGCTGATTACAGTGTATGTGTGTGTGGGAGGAAGGGAGAGGGAATGATTATAGTGAAGTTATCCAAAAGGTGAGGATTTTGAGACCTGCATTGAACAGATCTTGCACTGATGACTCACAATCCCTCTTCTCCAAGTTCCATCACTGAAATTGCAGATATAGATCAGCACACCAGAGTCAACAACAAACAAATATGTGGAAACTGTTTTAGAAAACAGTATTTGTTCACAGCATGGTGCTTTTTTGGCCAAGATAATCCTTACTCCCCATCTCTAACTGCCTTTGTGCCATAGGTATACCCACAATGCCATTGGGGAGTGAGTTCCAGTATTTTGACCCAGTGACAGTGATGGTACAGTCATATGTTTCCAAATCTTGATGGCCATCAGCTTGGAGGGGAGTTTGCAAGTGGTGGTGATTTCATGCATCTGCAGCCCTTGTCCTCTCAACGGTTACAAGTCACAAGTTTTTAAGATGGAGGAGCCTAGCTGAGTTGCTAAAGTGCATTTTGTAGATGGTACACACTGAGAATCAGTGAAGGAGATAAATATTGAAGGTTGGTGTTCCAATCAACGGAGTTACTTTGTCCTGAGTGCTCCCGAGCTGTTTGACTGCTCTTGGGAGCTGCAATCGTCCAGGCAAGTGGGAAACATTCCACCACTTTCTCGATCTGTGTCTTATAGGATGATAGAACAGCCTTGGGGAACTGTGGTTCCAATGAGAAAAGGGAAATCTTGGAGAGGAACTTGCACATCCAGACTGGCCTTACTAGATTCCCAGTTGTAGTCAGACAATAGGTGTATTTCTACCACCCATAAGCAGACAAATTTTGCTGATAGTTGCTATAAACAGGTCCTGCCATATCAAAGGCATTCATGCCCCTGAGGATTGATTCACAAACTGTATTTGACTACAGGTCACTGAAACATAACAAGATTTCTATCGACCGTTTTAAGTTTTTAAGGTATCCTTTATAAACTAATGTTATTCTTTTTGTCAGAAAATAAGATTACAGTATTAGCGAAAACATAATGCTACTACAGCAAATGACCAATGATTAACATTACTCCATCAATGAGATCACCAAGAGATTTGCGAAATGTGGGCATGATCAATACTTGAGTGGGGAAGTGCTATTGTGCAATTCACTATGGCAGGTGGATACTTGAATATCCAAACACACTTCTCCTATCTTCCTTCTTATGTGTTCCACTATAGTGAAATTACTGCTTAATTGTGTGATCACTGTGCTTTCTCATCTAACAATTAGTCTATAACATGCCCAGTGTAAGTGTGGGAAAAACCCCGAAGTGGGAAACTTTAGGAATGACAGTCTAAAGTCATCTTTCTTCCTCTTCAGCATGCTACATTAACCATGTCACACCTCAAATTACTCATGTACTGGTTTGAAATGTTGTTTTCTAATTAATTTGCATTTGAATAAACCAGTACTAACTGCATCCAAATTCTCCTGAGTGAGCCTTTTCTGCAGATTAACCACTCACTCAATGAGGCATTTGAGTTGATGCTAACCTCTCTCACAATCAATCTGGGTAGGTTTTCCCTATAAAGGCGCGCAGGGGAGGAACCCGAGGCACTACAGGGGTAGTGTCTCCCACCTGCCCTCCTCCTCTAATCTAATAAGACCCGTTGTGGTAAACAGGTAAGTGCTGCATTTTGCTTGTTCTATTGCTTAGACCTAGTTTTTTTTTAAAGGTTACTTTTAGAGGGATGGCAGTGAAGGCAGTACAATGTTCCTCTTGCAACATGTTTGAGGTGAGGGATGCCATGGTCGTCCCTGCTGATTACACTTGCAGGAAGTGCACCCATCTCCAGCTCCCCCAAGACCGTGTTAGGGAACTGGAGCTGGAGTTGGACAAACTTCGGATCATTCGGGAGGCAGAGGAGGTCATAGATCAGAGCTTTAGGGAAGTAGTAACTCCAAAGATTGCAGACAGATGGGTGACTTTTACTCTAGTGATGGAGAGGGATAAGTGTGCACTGCAGGGCAAGAGTTATAGATGGGGGCAGGGAAATTATGATGCGGTGGGGCATGACTTAGGATGCGTGGCTTGGAAAAGTAGGCTTCAAGGGAAGGGCACAATCAATATGTGGAGCTTGTTCAAGGAGCATCTATTGAGTGTCCATGATAAATATGTACCTGTCAGGCAGGGAGGAAAGGGTCGTTTGAGGGAGCCGTGATTTAATAAGGAATTGGAATCTCTTGTTAAAGGGAAGAGGGCAACCTTTGTAAAGATGAGGCGTGAAGGTTCAATTGGGGAGATTGAGAGTTATAAAGTAGCCAGGAAGGATCTAAAGAGAGAGCTGAGAGCAGCAAGGAGGGGACATGAAAAGTCCTTGGTTGGTAGAATTAGGGAAAACCCAAAGGCTTTCTATAGGTATGTCAGGAATAAAAGGATGACTAGGGTAGGAATAGGTCCAGTCAAGGATAGTAGTAGGAAGTTGTGTGTGGAGGCTGAAGAGATTGGAGAGACACTGAATGAATACTTTTCGTCAGTATTTACTCAGGAACAGGACATTGTTGCCGATGTGAATACTGAGTCACAATTAATTAGAATGGATGGCTTTGAGGTATGTAGGGAAGAGGTGTTGGAAATTCTGGAAAGGCTGAAAATAGATAAGTCCCCTGGGCCTGATGGCATTTATCCTAGGATTCTCTGGGAAGCAAGGGAGGAGATTGCAGAGCCATTGGCCTTGATTTTTATGTCCTCGTTGTCTACAGGAATAGTGCCAGAAGACCGGAGGATAGCAAATGTGGTTCCATTGTTCAAGAAGGGGAGTAGGGATAACCCTAGTAACTATAGGCTGGTGAGTCTCACTTCTGTTGCGGGCAAAGTCTTAGAGAGAATTGTAAGGGATAGGATTTATGAACATCTGGATAGGAATAATGTGATCAAGGATAGTCAGCATGGTTTTGTGAAGGGCAGGACATGTCTCACAAACCTTATTGAATTCTTTGAGAAGGTGACTAAGGAGGTGGACGAGGGTAAAGCGGTTGACGTGGTGTATATGGATTTTAGTAAGGCGTTTGATAAGGTTCCCCATGGTAGGGTACTGCAAAAAATACGGAGGTATGGCATTGAGGGTGCGTTAGAGGTTTGGATTAGGAATTGGCTGGCTGGAAGAAGACAGATGGTAGTAGTTGATGGTAAAGATTCATCTTGGAGTGCAGTTACTAGCGGTGTTCCACAAGGATCTGCTTTGGGACCATTGCTGTTTGTCATTTTTATAAATGACCTGAAGAAGGGGCTAGAAGGTTGGGTGAGCAAGTTTGCGGATGATATGAAAGTCGGTGGAGTTGTTGACAGTAAGGAAGGATGTGGCAGGTTACAGCAGGATATAGATAAGCTGCAGAGTGGGCAGAAAGGTGGCAAATGGAGTTCAATGTAGGTAAGTGTGAAGTGATTCACTTTGGCAAGAGTAACAAGAAGATGGAGTACTGGGCTAATGGTCGATACTTGGTAGTGTGGATGAGCAGAGGGATCTTGGTGTCCATGTACACAGATCTCTGAAAGTTGCCACCCAGGTAAATAGTGCTGTGAAGAAGGCATATGGTGTACTGGCTTTTATTGGTAGAGGAATTGAGTTCCGGAGTCCTGAGGTTATGTTATAGTTGTACAAGACTCTGGTGCGGCTGCATCTGGAGTATTGTGTGCAGTTTTGGTCACCATACTATAGGAAGGATGTGGAGGCACTGGAACGGGTGCAGAGGAGGTTTACCAGGATGTTGCCTGGTATGGATGGAAGATCGTATGAGGAAAGGCTGAGGCACTTGGGGCTGTTCTCATTGGAGAAAAGAAGGTTTAGGGGTGACTTGATAGAGGTGTACAAGATGATTAGGGGTTTAGATAAGGTTGACCATGAGAACCTTTTTCCACGTATGGAGTCAGCTATTAAGAGGGGGAATAGCTTTAAATTAAGGGGTGGTAGGTAAAGGACAGATGTTAGGAGTAGATTCTTTACTCAGCGAGTTATGAGTTCATGGAATGCCCTGCCAGCAACAGTGGTGGACTCTCCCTCTTTTTGGGCATTTAAACGGGCATTGGATAGGCATATGGAGGATAGTGGGCTAGTGTAGGTTAGGTGGGCTTGGATCGGCGCAACATCGAGGGCCAAAGGGCCTGTACTGCGCTGTATTTTTCTATGTTCTATGTTCTATCTCAAGGTCAGTTTGTACCAGATAATTGGTGATCTTCCCATTCTCTCTCACCTCCAGGTCCAAGTGTTTGTTTTATATCAGGCAGCAAGACAAATTTTTGGATCTGGTTAAAAACAAGCTTATTCAATATTTATTGCCATGCAACAGTGAGAGAGTATGATTATTAAAGCTTTTAGGAGGCATGTCTGTGCGCCAAGGAAGCATTACTGAATTCCATTATGATTCTGTAGAATTGGATAATTCTGAAATGTATAATCTTTTTCCCTTCCTCACAGTTTCACTGAGTTTGAGCATGAAAGGAACATCTGAGATAAAGTAATTAACAATTTGGTATTGGGCAAGGCTGAAGATCTCACTCGGTGTTTTTTTACATTCTGCACTCACCAGCTCTGGATGCCAGTAAAATAAGTAAATGCAAAATTGTGTTGAGACATTGGAAATATCAGCCCACAAGAGTCAGCCTTGAATGGGCGGTAACAGTCTCATTGCAACCTGCAAACAATGGACGCGAGCTCTGTTCCAGAAGTACAAATCTGACACATTTTCTTCACTTATTCACGGGATGTGAACGTCACTGGGTGAGCCAGCATTTATTGACTGTCCATAATTGATAAGAGTCGACCACATTACTGTGGATCTGGAGTCACATGTACGCCAGACCATGTAAAGATAAGACCATAAGACCACAAGACCTAGGAGTGGAAGTAAGGCCATTCGGCCCATCGAGTCCACTTCGCCATTCAATCATGGCTGATGGGCATTTCAACTCCACTTACCCACATCCTCCCCGTAGCCCTTAATTCCTCGAGACAACAAGAATCTATCAATCTCTGCCTTGAAGACATTTAGCATCCCGGCCTCAACTGCACTCCGCGGCAATGAATTCCACAGGCCCACCACTCTCTGGCTGAGGAAATATCTCTGCATTTCTGTTCTGAATTGACCCCCTCTAATTTTAAGACTGTGTCCACGGGACCTAGTCTTCTCGCGGAAAAAATTTCCTAGCGTCCACTCTTTCCAAGGAGAAAGTGAGGTCTGCAGATGCTGGAGATCAGAGCTGAAAAAGTGTTGCTGGAAAAGCGCAGCAGGTCAGGCAGCATCCAAGGAACAGGAAATTTGACGTTTCGGGCATAAGCCCTTCATCATCAAAATAAGTCCTGATGAAGGGCTTATGCCTGAAACGTCGAATTTCCTCCACCCTTTCCAAGCTATGTATTATCATGTAAGTTTCTATTAAGTCTCCCCTTAATCTTCTAAACTCCAATGAATACAATCCCAGGATCCTCAGCCATTCCTCATATGTTAGACCAACCATTCCAGGGATCATCCGTGTGAATGATGGCAGTTTCTTTCCCTAAAAGGGTATTAGTGAACCAGATGGGACTTTTTCCAAACAACAGACTTTGGTGTTGTAGCTACTATTCAACTCTCAATTCCAGAGTTTCCCTTTGAATTCAAATTCCATCATCTACTATGGTGGGATTTGAACCCAGACCCAAGAACATTCCCAGATTAATAAAATCTTGCAATAATACTACTGGGCCATCATCTCCACAGTGGTGTTGCAGCATCAAACTTTTTTTGAATAGAATGGAGCATTGAATGGTTGCGGGTGCTATCTCCCTCTCAGATATGCCAGGTTTGGAGGCAGGAGGGAAAGGTACTTAGTTAAAGTCTCCCCAAATTCCTCCACCAGAATTAAGATCTGGGAGGGAAAGGCCTCTGGTTGGTCCTACTGCCCTGCCACCAATCAAGGCCCTGAAATGGTCAGTTAAGGACTACGTGAGGGCTTCGGTCCAGCTCTGCTGGGTTTAACCTAGTCACAAGCTGGTCTGTCACTGTGCAACTTTCCTGACAGGTCAATCTGGTTAGGTCACTGTGGGCTGGGGCAGACCACAATCAAAGGCACTTGGGGGTTGGACATAGGTAAGGGGTTGCCCACTCGGGACCACTTCTTTTATTGGTCTGTCAGAGAAGGGATGGATCTTGGCCAGAACATCTACAAGGTTCCCAGTTTTCCCTTGAACAGTGCCAAACTTAGTACCATTTCTACCTAAATCAGTAGACTCAAGGGCTTTGAAAGACAGTATAATACTTCCTTACCCTAAGTAGGCCCTGATCATCTGGATTGATATTTCTGAGTATGAATGTTCAGTGTCTGAGCTTTGCTGGACAAGTTACGTGGGGGAAAAATTAGTGGCCATAGAATCAAACCTCAGTTCAAATGGGTGCAAGATACAAATAGCCTTGCAAGGACCTTCAGGGATCCTGCTTAACCAACCTTAAGGCCGAGCACAGCAGCCTTCATCAGTCCACAGCTGTTGCTTGCCCTTACAACTTAACAATCTGAAGCCCTAAGCAGCTGAGGAAAGTGACCTTTAAGGCATGCCCAAGAATCACAGCAGTGCTAGATTCAAGCAGCACAATTGTGTCAGCTGACTTAGCCATTCTGTAACTCATGACATGTCCTCACACCCACCCCTCCAACCAATAACATTCCAACTTGTGCAATGCTGTCTCCTTGGCAGGCAGCAGGAATTCCTGGCACGTGTAATGTGATTTGAGCTGGTGCAAGTTGATTATAGTGAATACTTTGTTCAAGAGGGGACTGTTATTGCTTCAAACTATTGAGGGGAAAACGAATGTTGAGAACTTCATCGATCGAAAGTTCTGTAAAAATCACATGACATTTGCTCAAACTCAATTCTAATGTGTTTTGGGATATCTCAAATCTATAACTATCAGATTGCTGTTTGCTATCAGTAAGAAATCTGTACACATTGCAACACCAAAATTTACACACTAAAATACTAAAAAATTTTCTCAAATCTCTCCATGGCACTGCCAATATCAGGAATGAAACTGCACATATAACAATCTAGAAGGATGCTTTCTATCCATCATATCTATGCTGGTACTAGTTCTTCAACAGAGGCATAGAAATCTGCAGCACAGAAGAGGTCCTTTGGCCTATCACATTTGAGTTAGTCAAAAAGCAACCACTTACCTATTCTAATCACTTTTTCAAACACTTAGCCCATAGCCCTGTATGCCTTCACATCACAAGTACATCTTAAATGTTATCAGAGTTCCTGCCTCCACCAGCCTTACAGGCAGTGAGCTCTAGACTTCCACCATCCTCTGGGTTAAAAAGATTTTCCTCATATCTCTTATAAATCTTTTGCCCCTTATCTTAAAACTTTACCCCCTTGTCATTAACCCTCCATGAAAGGGACTTTTGCAGAACCATTTCTTTGCTCATTATCTGCCTTTGATGAATACATGATTTAGACCATTACTCAGGCAATGCAAGAATGCAGAGTAGAGAAAGGATCAAATGTTCAACCACTTTGTTCATGATTTTACTCTCCATCCTGTTACTGAAACAACTTGCTCTGATTTAAGGAGTGCCTGAGTTCACTTCTGTGCCAACACAGGGATGCCACATTTTGAATAAACTATTAAAGCTTTCACATGTGTAAAAGATCTCCCAGAACCATCAAAGAGGAGCAGATATATAGTTCCCATTCAATCATTGTCCTTCTTCTTCAGCACAGTGGCTCAGTGGTTAGCACTGCTGCCTCACAGTGCCAGGGACCCAGGTCTGATTCCACCCTCAGGTGACTGTCTGTGGGGAGTTTCCACATTCTCCCCATGTCTGCGTGGTTTTCCTCCCACAGTCCAAAGATGTGCATGTTAGGTGGATTGGCCATGTTAAATTGTTCTGTAGTGTCAAGGGATGTGCAGGCTAGGTGAATTAGCTATGGTAAATAAATGGATAGGGTGGGAGGGGAGCTGGGTCTGGATGGGATGCTCTTTGGAGAGTCAGTGCAGACTTGATGGGCTAAATGGCCTCTTTCCAAACAGAAGGGAATCTATGATTCTTTAGGTAGCATCTTTGATTACTGAATGGTTGCCAAACCATGGTGTATGCTGTCAGTGTATGGTGGACGTAGGATGAGGAAGACAGCCCCAAGTCTACCTCAGTCGGATTGTGGAAGCCAAACTTCATGCCACTGTTCTGAATTGCCAACAGTGCTAACCATCCTCCCTCAACTAACATTACTGAAAGAGATTATGTGGCTGTAGCCATATTGGGCATCGCAGGGGGTCAGGTGAGGCAAGGATAGTGCCTCTACCTCTGGACCAGGAGTCCCAGGTCTAAGTTCCACTTGCTCTAGAGGTGTGTAATAACATTTCTGAATCAGACTGATGAGAAAAATGCATCTCTATTGGTCTTTGTTGATTATTAATAAGCTAGATTGATATCTAATGTTGGCAAGCTCCTTAAAAAGGAATTAACTAGTTTGGCAGTATAGAGTCATTGGGTCATAGAGATTTACAGCATGGAAACAGACTCTTCAGCCCAACCCATCCATGCTGACCACATATCCTAAATTAATCTATTCCCATTTGCTAGCAATTGGCCCATATCTCTCTGAACACTTCCTATTCATGTAACCATCCAGATGCCTTGTAAATGCTATAACGAGGAGGAACTGAAATTGTAAGGATTTGCATAAATGTTTAATGCACTTGCAACATTGTGGCTTTCCTTCTTTTGACACTATGAGAAGGCCATAAGTCGCAATGGAATAACATAGATTGAGTTGCTGCCAGCTATTATGATTCATGTACAAGTTCCCGGCTTTCTGAAGTCTTGTAACATATGAAGATTTACACAGGTACTTCAATACAGTACACATATATTTGCCACAGGAACAGCCAACTTTTTAAACAAATTGAGTCGTGTCACCTTGAGACATTGGAGTTACTTGCACAGCATTTTAGTGAAAAAGAATAATTCCAAATGAGGTCCTTACATTTCCCATTCCAGAGAGATTCATTACCAACTTAGGTATGAAAGAACAGAGGGAATAGGAATGCGTGGAGGCCATTCAGCCCCTTGCGCCTGCTTGCCATTCAATAAGATCTTGATGGATCTGTTTGCGGCTTCAGTTCCACCTTTCTGCCTGTCCCCAAAAGCAGCTCTCATTTGTTGTGGATTGGAAGTCTGTCTTCGCTGGCAATTCAGTGCTTTTAAAATGCAGTCCATTGAACTACAGCAACCAATTCACATGCAGCACGTTTCCAAAAACAGCATCGAAATGAATACCAAATCTTTTTTTAGACATCAGATATGGAAGTAGGAATTTGATTGAAAATGATGGACTGCATTTTACAAGGTGCCGCCACTTCCTGCCTGCTTAAATATCTAAAGAGCACAGCGTCCATGTTTTCCCAATTATCATGTTGCAATTTAACCTGGAAGAAGCATTAAGGTAGAAAATTCCAACCTCAAATTGGCCACAGCCAACAGTGGCATAGTGATAATGGCATTGGGCTAGTAATGCAGAACCCCAAGGTTCTAATATTGTGGGGACAATGGTTCAAATTCTACTATGGCAGATAGTGAAATCTTAATTCAATGAAAATTGGGAATCAGAAAGGTAACAGCATCCATATAATCACTAGCGATTGTCATTCTAAAAATCCATCTAGTTCACTAACAACCTTTAGGGAAGGAAATCTGCCATCCTTATGCAATTTGGGCTACAGGTGACTCCAGATGCACAGGTCTTACCTGCTTCTAAGTAGTCAGAGATGAGCAATAAATGCTGGTCTAGATAATGACAATGACATGCCCTTGAACAAATAAAAGTAGATGAGAGCATGCGAAAGTGTCTTGAGCCTCTCCACCAAGTTCAGGTAGAGGCTAAGTGCGAGTGATGGAAGTATTGTGTGAGCACCCCACTGCCACCCACCTGCCTCACCTTTGGTAGGGTGTGCGGATCCACCACCAGGGCTGCTTAATCACCTCAGGACCCACACATCCAGACTGGAAGAAAGCTATCCTCAGTCCTGAGAAGAAGATACCTACAGTGGGTCCTCTCTGTGGGGCCACCATTGTTCACACCAGGTCAATGACCAGGATCAAAGTTTGAAGGAGGCATTTTGGGGTGTAGACAAGGCTGCTACAGTATGATAGTCTCAGTATGATATTCCTACAGTATGATATTCTCAGACATAAGTGCATATTCAGTGGCTTTACAGTAGCAAATCATTACCACTGGATCTACATCTGAGATAATTGCCCCCCCGACTCTCTCTCTTGAGGCAAGTCAGCAATCATTAAAGTTACTAAATATAGACATGGCACTGTTAAAATTACCTTTTCTTGTTCCCTTATCAACTCCCCTTTCTCCTCTGCTAACTCAGTGTTTGTTACCCAAGCGCAACTACCTCATGGTCCTTCCAATAACAGTGCCAGTCCATTCTATTGTGCAGCCAAATCCTTGCCTAAAACCAACTAATGCAATATTTTCCTGTTGGGATAAAGGCCAGGGACTACTCTTCAACTCAGGAGCTTTGGGGTTACTAAGTTATACATTATGGCCCTACCCAGACTCAACAAAGACAAGGGATCCAACCTGGGATAGCCTGGTCCACATGGTTTAGTTTTACATTACCCACTCCACCCATTCACTGAACTATAAAATCAAAGTACGTCTTTTAAAAAATATCAAGAAACAGCTTCTCACCTGTGTGTGTAAGGGTGGGTGTGTGTGTGTATTCAAAAAGCTTAAGAGCAAATTCTAGGAGAATACTCTAATGCAGTAATAAGGGAATGCTAGACTGTTGGAGATTTCATTTTTCAGATGTGATATTAAATTGAGGCCTCAACTGAGGTAAATGAAAAGGTTCCATGCTGCAATGTCAAAGAGCTCTTGCCAATATCCTGGCAAGTCATGTCAAACAGATTAACTAGTCAACAATACATAATCGTTTGTGTGAGCTTACTGTGCACCAACCTTAGGAAAATTCACCATAGTCTTACCAGACCATAGGGCTGCTCTCTCAATAGAAAGAGACAACTGGTGGTGGTTTAATCAGAGGGTCGTCACACCTCAGAATAGAGGAGAAGTTGAGAAGGAGAGTCCTTCATGGTAACCTCAGCTGGTAGCAGAATTGAACCCATGCTGTTGCCTTCACTCTGCATTGCAAACCAGTCATCTAGCCAACTGAGCGAACTGATTACCCCCTTCCTAAAGTCAGTGGCAACACTTCAAACAATACTTTCTAGACTGGCTATAACATCTTGGGGTTGCACTGACCATTGTGTAAAAACCACATTTTATTTTCATTCATGGGATGTGCACTTTGTGGGCAGGTTCAGAATTTATTGCCTAATTTTTTTCCTAATGTTTTGCTATTCCTCTCTATCCAATTCATTTTAATGCCATTTTTACTGAACAATAAGTAATGTTCTCTTCAGAGTTAGAACTGAAAGCTCATGATTGTGAAGAATTTAAAGGGTCAATCTGTGCTCTCAGCCTCTGAACGCCTTCACTAAATGATCTTCAGAGGAATCTTCGATGCTGCTGGAGTTCCACTAGATGTCGCAATACATTGCAAGGACTAAATATTGTACCATAATGATTGCCAAAGTACCGAAACACTCCTGACCAAATAGCCCCAGAGCACCAGCAATGCCCCAACCAACTATAGGGCTCATACACAGAGAACCATTATTCCCATCAGCATCAGCTACACAGTGGGAAAGCCTGGAATGTAATGAAGTGCAATTAGTAAAACTTTTTCAAAACCTAGATAAGAAAAGTGCTACAGAAATGCAAGTGTTTGCTTTTTCAAATCACTGAGCAAACATTTGATGTTGAATCTACTCTGTCATCCAGTCAGCCTTTAAATAATACCTTTTAATTTGCAGCTGTAACACAGCAATAAAACATTCAACATGAGAAGAGTTTAATGCTGAAGAACTTGTGCCTACTGGGCTGAGTGAGGCTTCCCCTTTAACTGTAATGTTGTTCAGACCTGGATATTCAAGAACAGCTCTGTGCATGTGCCTCAAAGCTTCCTTTCAACAGCCAATTTAGTGTAATCCCAAAAGTGAGGTGTTTTCCACAATTACTCTTATTGCATTCTCTCCTTTTTGTCAGAAAATCCAATGGTCCACACTGAGCTCTGACAAATTGACCCATGTCCACCTCTTTTCGAGTAGTTAGAGTCATCAGTCACTAGAAAGGCATTTTCAAATTGTGTTCCTGAGGGGTCAAGGGAATTGGAGGTCACTGCACGTAGCCAGCTCATCTCAATCACTGACCGTAAATGAACTTTAGCCTGGAGGGTTTTCCACTAGACAGCACGGAGATTAAATACCATGTGCAGGCTATGATTAATTGTCAAGAGGTGGGAAGTACATTTTATGATGCAGCCCGATACTTTGTTTTATCTAGTGAATGAGTGATCCAGTAACATCAGTGCCAGCGATGGTTCAGTCAGCAGCACACTGTGCTCTGACTCAAATGGTTTCTGCCCCATTTCGGTGACCAGAGTACAAACTGAGTTAACATGGTTCCGAAAGAGCAGAGTCAGAGCTGCTGTATTTTGAGTGAGGTGTGAGCCCAAAGGACTGTTCCTTCTATGCTCCCTGCCTCACCCTCAAGACCCTGGAGAATTAGGACTCCATCCCACCTGCACCTCACGCCTGTCTGCCCTCCCCAAGAAATCACACAGGGTTTGCAGAAACAGAAAAAAGATGCAAGTCCAATAAGGGGTGAGCAATTTCCTGGAGAATTTCTCCCTCAGCCTCTTGTACAATTGCAACCAAACGGACCAAGGATTATCTTCGGTACATTTAGCATCAACATGAGGTGAACTCAGGCCAGTCATAAATCAACTCTCCCACCTTCTTGAAAACCAACTACCCCCCCCCAGCCATCACTTCTCTCTGCAAAAGATTGCATTGCAGTGGGAAATTACATTGCAGCTCAAATACCTTCACCATCCCACACTGACACACCCCCACTGAGGGGAAAATAATTTCATCAGTCAATAATTCTCTGACAAAGTGTCACTGGGCTCGAAATGTTAAGTCCATTTTTCTCTCTACAGATGCTGCCAGACCTCCTGAATTTCTCCAACGCATTCTGATTTTATTTCAGATTTCCAGAATCTGCTGTTCTTTCCTTTTATTATCATCATTCAACAGGTTACAGTAGCTGGCTGCTGACTGAGTCAAAATGATGGTTTTCCCAGACAAGCCAGGAGCCAACGATGTGACCATGTAGTCAGAGTTAAGGGTTTTAAAACTGGAGCACAGATGGAGACAGATCTTTCCACGCCTCAAACCTACTCCACCGTTCAATGACATCATAGCTGACCTGTGCCTCAATTCCACAGAGTCCCTACAGCGTGGAAACAGGCCATTCAAGCTCACATCGACCCTCCGAAGAGCATCCTGCCCAGACCCAATCCTCTACCCTATCCCTACAATCCTGCATTTCCCATGAATAGTCCACTTAGCCTGCATACCTCTGGACACTATGGTCAATTTTCAGAGTGGAAAAGCACAGCCGGTCAGGCAGCATCCGAGGAGCAGGAAAATCGATGTTTCAGGCCGGAGACCTTCATCAGAAACGTCGACTCAGATGCTGCCTGACATGCTGTGCTTTTCCAGCAACACACTCTCAACTCTGATCTCCAGGATCTGCAGACCTCACCTCAGTTCAGCCTGGCACATCTTTGGGCTGTAGAGGGAACCTGAAGCACCTGGAGGAAAGTTACAGACACGGGGAAAATGGGCAAACTCCACACAGACGGTTGCCCAGGGGTGGAACTGAACTGGTGTCACTGATGCTGACCACTGAGCCGCTGTGTCACCCCAAATTCATCAGTCTTCATTTCAACATGTTCAATTAACCAGCCTCCAAAGTGTTTATTTGTTCGGTGGTGGTGGAGAAAAAAGCTTCCTTTATCATTTTTGTGTGGAAACTGCTTCTTTACTTCATTCTTCAGGAACCAAGATTCACTTCCCATTGATTTGGGGAAAATTCAACGTTCCTGTACAACGCACCTGTGAAGCATGACTTTTTTTGGTTGCGCTAAATATGAAAAAGGGGCATTCTCATTCTGTTGCCTACAAGTTGCTGACCAAGATCATGTTCAGTTAACTATGATTTTAAGTTATTTGATATGATAATCATGTTAAATTGTGAAATTTTGATATACCATTCTACCAGTTATTAAAGGCTATCAGGAATTTTTACAATGATTAACAATGTCCCTTTACTACCTTGTCCAGTTCCTTCATCTTTTCAGATAGCTCAATTATATCATCCCAAAAGATTCTAAATTCAACCAAATATAGACGGCGTGGAACCTATTGCCATCCTTTAATTTGACCCTTTAAGGCTCAGGTCTGTTTTTGGTGTATCACTTCTAAGACCAATGTATTTGGCAAGAACTAACCGGGGTACTGTGAATTCCAGGTGCAATCACATGTGTGCAGGAGTCACATACTCTTTTGCAATTGATACATTTAAGAATTGTGTGAATCACTTGTCATTTAGGTTGCTATTGCAGTTTAAAAATCTTGCCCCAGGTTTGGCAAAGTAATTTGCTGTAGAATTGTACAAACTTGTAGCAAGTACGCCACCTGGTGCACAGCTGCTTTGTTGAAAATTCTGTGAAAGGAAAATATGGCCAGATTTACTATTTCCCGTGAAACATCTTTAGATTAGATTCCCTACACTGTTCAAACAGGCCCTTTGGCCCAACAAGTCCACACTGACCCTCCGAAGGGTAACCCATTTCCCTTTGAGTGGTGCATCTGACACTACAGGCAATTTAGCACGGCCAATTCACCTGACCTGCACCTCTTTGGACCTGTAGGAGGAAATCCCCATAGACACCGGGAGAATGTGCAAACTCCACACAGACAGTTGCCTGAGGCTGGAATCAAACCTGGGATCCTGGTGCTGTGAGGCAGCAGTGCTAACCACTGAGCCACTGCTGCCCCTTGTTTTGTCACACCACTAATGTACTACTGAAACTGTACAGTTCCATATGATTATTTAATTTAGTATTAAACAATAACTTTATTTTATAAAGTTCATCGCGTGGCTTGCTCCAACACCTGGTGCAGTTCCCATCGCTCTGCACAAGAATTATAACAACAAGTGGGAGCATCAATGCCACAGATCCTTTAGAAATGGAAGGTTCCTGCTGTTAACTGATCCAAATCCCCAGACCCCAAAGAGCAGGAACTGTAGGTCAAGCATAACCTCTTGCTGACTATCAGGCTTGTCAGGTCATAGAATAATAGAGATGTACAGCATGGAAACAGACCCTTTCGTCTAACGCGTCCATTCCAACCCAATCTAGTAATATCCCAACCCAATCTAGTCCCACCTGCCAGCACCCGGCCTAGCTGTCAGACTAGGTCGGCAGCAAGTGGTGAGGGAAACAACAAGAAGGAATGAAAGTACTGGACCTCAACCCCATCAATCTGCCAATGACAGTGTAAATATGTCGCTGTACTTTCACTGTTACTAGGTCAAAATCCTGGAATTCCCACTCTAATGGCATTGTGGATCTATCTACAGCGCATAGGCAGAAGCCAGCACACCACTACCTTCTCAATGGTAACAGGGATGGGGTGTACATGTTTGTTCAATCAGCGATGTCCACACTCTGTGAATGAATGAAACAAACACAACAGATACAGGTAGGAGTGACAAATACACAGTCCTTGTTGATACAAGATCCTAATTTCACACTGAGAGTAGCTTCTATCATGCTGCATAGCACTATCACCATGTTAAAGGAGATATATCTCAATCAGATTTAGCAACTCAACACTGGCATCCAAGAGATACTCCCACACAATCTGCAAACTCCGGGCTTGGCTTATCCCCCATTTCAATACTAATATCAAGGTAGGTGATAAAAATGAATTCAATGAAACGTTCAGGAGTCCATGCCAGGAGAAGTAAGTGCATCTTGTTGGGGGCAAACACTGCTGCTACCATGTGTCAGTGATAACAGTCGTGAGTAGATGGATGAGTCACCAACCAGCAGGTTGCTTTGGCCTTCTTGAGTAAGTTGGAGCTGTAGGGATTAGCTTCAGGTAAGTAGTGAGCATTCCACCACACTCCCAATCTCTGCCTTGTAGATGGCGGACTAGTTTTGGGGGTTCAGGAGATGAGTTACTCATTGTTGTATTACTAACCTCTGACCTGCATATATATATATATATATATATATACACACACACACACACACACACACACAATGTTGATTATGGGAGATTCAGTGATGGTAATGGCACTGAATATCATGGGATGACGGTTAAATTGTCCCTTATTGGAGATGATCATCGCTTGGCATTCATGTAGTGCGAATGTAACATGTAACTTGTCAGCACAAGCCAGGATATTGCCCAGATCTTGCTTTATTTGAACACTAACTGCTTCAGTATCTGAGGAGTCACGACTGGTGCTGAACACTGTGCCATCATCAACAAACATCCCCACTTCTGACCCCATGAAAGTGGTTGCACTGAGGACACTACTCTGAGGAACTTCTGCAGAGATGTCCTGGAGCTGAGATGACTCACCTCCAACAACCACAACCATTTTTCTATTTGCCAGGTATGACTCCAACCAGTTGAGAGATTTTCCCCGATATCCACTGAAACCAGTTTTGCTCGGGCTCCTTGATACCACAATCACTCAAATGGGGCCTTGACATCATAGGCAGTCATTCTCACTGCACCTCTGAAGGATGGGACATATCCAGGGATGGTGATGGTAGCGTCTGGGATATTTTCCATAATTCCATGAATGTGACTGTGTCAGACTGTTGCTTGTTGTTTGACTAGTCTGTAATTAGTCTCCCAATGTTGGCACCAGACCCCAGATGTTAGTGAGGAGGCCTTTGCAGGGTCAACAGGACCGTTTCTCCCCTTGTCATTTCCGGTGCCAAGATTGACGTCGGGTGGTCCATCCGGTTTCTCTTGGTTGAGACTTCATAACAATTGATACAACTGAGTGGCTTGCTTGGCCATTTTAAAGGGCAGTTCAGAGTCAACCAAATTGCAATGGGTCTGCAGTCACATGTCGATCAGATCAGGTGAGGATGGCAAATTTCCCTCCCTGACATTGGTGAACCAGATGGGTTTTTTTCCGACAATCAATAATGATCATCATTAGTTTATTAATTCCAGACATGTTTATTGAATTCAAATCTGCTGTGATTTCAACCCAAGTGCCTACGACTATGACTAACCGGGAATGCTGGAGATCTAAAACAAAAACAGGAATTCCTGGAGAAACTCAGCAAATCTGGCAACATTGATGGGAAGAAAGCAGAATTAACGTTTTGGATTCGGTGACAGAATGGATAAAGAGTCACCAGACTAAAAAAATTAATACTGCTGTCTTCCTACAGATGCTGCCACACCTGCTGAGTTCCTCCAGCATTTTCTGCTTCTATCTCCATTACTTGGTTGACCACACTTGCTGAAGTTCATCAGTGTGTGACTCAGTGGTTAACAACGCTGCCTCACAGTGCCAGGGACTTGGGTTTTATTCCTCACTTGGGTGACTGTCTGTGTGAAGTTTGCACATTCTCCTTGTGTCTGCGCGAGTTTCCTCCACATTCCAAAGATGTGTAGGTTAGGTGGATTGGCAATACTAAAATTGCCCACAGTGTCCAGGGATGTGCAGGCTAGGTGGGTTAGCTGTGGCAAATGCAGGGTTACGGGAATAGAGATAGGGTGTTGGGTCTGGATGGGATGATCTTGGAGAGTCAGTGTGGACTCAATGGGCCGAATGGCTGCAGGGATTCTATGTTCTAATAAGGATACTTTGCCAATCACCCAGTCCTTCTTAAAAATTCTGTGGCTTGGATATGAGCAACATTGCTCTTAGGCTGAATTTGTGTTTATAACCCACTAGTTCTACTCTGTGGTATTTGATGTCCATCCACTTTCACAATTTTATCTGGATAACCATTACAGAAATCCATGCCAATAAGCGCTGTCAGTCTCTTTTCTTACACTTTTTGAGTTAGTTTAAATATTCTCCTTCCTGCAAGTAGGAGACTAAAGCAATATCAGAGCAGGTGGTCAAACAAAACCCCTGCTCAGATTTCAACAGCAAGTTAAACTAGCAAGGCAGCTTAGATTAAGTTTCATCTCATTCACGTTATCACTGACACCACAAGGGGGTGTAAAGGCATCGTCCAGTCTCCCATCAGACAGCAAACAAGGACTAAATTCTGTAGATTTCTCAAATATCTTTATTTTCTCTGCATTTCACTTCCAGGTTTTAATTAGTGAGATGCCAACCCCATCATAAATCAAAATTACTGAACAATTACTTTTTAATAATATAGTCAGCTTAGGTGCCATACTAAACTCAGGGTGGAAGGATAAAATTATACCTCCAGTTTGCCAACAGAATTGATTTTCCTTTTTGTTTGCTCATGGTTTGGCTTAAGTGAAGCGAATTAATTCACCCATGGAGCAACAAGTCAATGTGCGTGGGATCTTGCTGCACAACAAATGGCCCGGGTTCACAACAGCTTCTGCTTTTCAAAATAATTCAATGTGAGTTAAATAGCAGTGGGATGTTTCCTGAGAGAAACAATTAGAATTCTCTAAAAACCGAAAGAACTGTAGATGCTGTAAATCAGATACAAAAACAGCAATTTCTGCAAAAGCTCAGCAGGTCTGACATCATCTGTGGACAGAAATCAGTTACTGTTTCAGGAACAGTGACCCTTCCTCAGAACTGGAATTAGACAGAATTAGAATTCTCTCTTTGATTCAATATTCAGAAGAAACAGTGTGCATTTTCATAGCACCTTTCATGAGTTCAAGATGTCCTAAAGCATTTGTAACTAACGAAGGACTTTAAATTGCTGGCATTGTTTAATGTAGGAGCTATCCTCTTTGAACTTTCCCCACTAACAACAACTTGAGGATAGCTGAGAGATAAATATTCTCACGGCACACTGAGGTTAGCGTACTGGAAATCATGCCCCACATTCCTGCAGTTACCACAAAAGTGCAAGATTTTAAACAGTGTTCAAAATTCCCCAAAGTAATTGCCTTCTACACCCAAGTTGACAGAAACCACGCACCAGATTTTGTCGAGTACAGAAACCTATTAATCGCAAGTAAATATACGCCATCTACAGGTGATGAACTGTTTGCATAGTACTTCAATAGTTAGAATCCACAGAACCCCGACAGTGTGGAAGCAGGCCATTTGGCCCAGTGACTCTATACTGAACCTCCGAAGAGCATCCCACACAACCCACCTTCCTATCTTATGCTTGTAACCCTGGATTTCCCACGGCCAATCCACCTATCCTGCACATCTTTGGACTGCAGGAGGAAACCAGAGCACCTGGAGGAAATCCACACAGGCACGGTGGGAGCGTGTATACTACGTGCAGATAGTCACCCAAGGATGGAATCAAACCTGGCACTGTGAGACAGCAGTGTAAACTCCACTGTGCCACCATGCTGCCCTAACTCTAATTCCTTAATACACTCCCCTTTACGCACACAGGCACAGACAAACATAGACAGGGTAAACAAAAATAAGTATCATGAACATATGGAAAATTGGGCAAGTGATTCACATGATCCTTTTGAGGTGGTTCTGGTGCTGTAGCTGGTTCAAAGTCACTACACAAAGATGAACTGACTTTCTTCAGGTTTAAACTGACTGAAAGTCAACACAGAGTTCCTAAGTTAGTGGTGGTCTGAAGCTACCTGAGAACCAATCACATAATACTTAGCAGGCAAAAGACCTTTGTCATTCTTAACTCATCAACAATCTGTTAATCAATCAACTACTCTGGCTAACTAAAGCTTCTTTTCCATACATCTCTTGGGTTCCAGTTTGTCTGCTTCCACTGCTGGAACCCACAGCTGTGCAAACACTGTTCACAATGAGGATTAACTTATTTTAGAACCGTGCAGCAATCCTTGGTTTTAAAACAGTCCTTTTCTTATTTCAGTCCACAATTAAAAATACATAAAAATAAAAGAAAAGACTCCATCTTTACAATATTGAAACAGGGAACACTGTTTTGCAATAGCTGGGTATATTTTTCAAATTCAGTGAACTGTATTTATTCAAGTTATCAAAACAAAAACCACATAAAGGCTAAAGATCTTCAATATGTTCACAAAAAAGACAGACACAAGTTTTATTGTTAAATGATGCTGCAAATTATTATTTCACACTAGTACCTCCACAACACCAGGGAACCATGTTCGATTCCAGCCTCGGGCGACTGTCTATGTGGAGTTTGCACATTCTCCCTGTGTCTGTGCAGGTTTCCTCCCACAATCCAAAGATGTGTGGGTCAGGTGAATTGGCCATGCTAAACTGCCTATAGTGTTCAGGGATGTGTAGGTTAGATGCATTAGTCAGGGGTAAATGTAGAGGACTGGGTTTGGGTGGGATACTTTTGGAAGGTTGATGTGGATTTGTTGGGCCAAAGGGCCTTTTTCCACAGTACAGGGATTCTAATTTAGTGATACTAAGTTTTATTTTTTGAATAAAGGGGCACAACTAAGGATGCACTGATTGGCCCATTTGCGAGGCCTTTCCTTGACATTCAGTCACAAATATGCTGTGGATTTTTGTTTTCTCCTTGAAATGGTTTACAGGGGAATTACTGGATATCTGTACTTTGATTTTTAGAATGGCATTTGATAAGGTGCAACATTAAATGTTTATGTGAAGAATAAAGGTTTGTGGTATGCAGTAACACGTTGGCGTGGAGGGAAAATGGGCTAGCTAACAGGAAAGAGATTAGAAATAAATGGGTCCTCTGGCAAGATGTTACAAAAGTGGCACATCATCAGTGCTGGAGCCTGAGGGGTTTTTTTTTTACAATTTATTCAAATGCCTTGGAAAATTAAGAGGCAGCTTGATTGAAATGTATGGGGCCCTTACAGGGTGGATGTGAAAAGGATGTTTCCTCTTGTGCAAGAATCTAGAATTCTGGAGGCACTCTTCAAAAGTAAGAAGTTGCCATTTTTAGACAGAGCTGAGGAGGATCATTTTTTCTCTCGAATTGGGAGGGAAATGTCCTTGACATTCTTCATCAAAAGAGAGTAGGGGACAGAGTCCTTGAATATCTTGAAGGCAGATATGAATAGACTCTTGTTAGGGAAGAAGCTGGAAGAGTATCAGGGATATGATATAATGTGGAGTTAAGATTATTATCAAATGAGCCTCATTCTTATTAAATGCGGAAGCAGGGTGAGGGACTGAATGGTCTACTCCTGCTTCATGTATTCATATACAATTGTTACCATTTGGAGAGCCATGCAACGTTACTTTTCATTTAATGTTGCACCTTATCATAGAATCCCTACAATGTGGAAACAGGTCCTTCGGCCCAACAAGTCCACACTGAGCCTCCGCAGAGTAACCCACCCAGACCCTTTGCTCCTAGCCCCTATTGAATTGACAAGAAAGCTAGAACTGGAGTACTCCAGGTTTCTGATTTAGTGGAAGAATGCTTCAGCAGTGTTATTTTAGCCATAATGCATATGAAAGGGCAATAAAGAGAAATATACACTTTATTTAAGCAAAATATTTCTTGGAAACTGCATGGTTCCAGATAATTGCAGGTAGTGATTGTTTGAACTCACTTCAGGGAAAACATCTGACTGTTTTATCCCCAAATTTCACACCTGTTCTGCTTGAATGCTGTTGGCAGGCTTAAGAGTTTGAATCACAGAATTTCTACAGTGTAGAAACAGGCCATTTAGCCCAACAAAGTCCACACTGACCCTCTAAAGAGTAAGCCATCCAGACCCATTCCCCTACCCTATTGCTCGACATTTTCAATACTAGATTAGATTACTTACTTACAGTGTGGAAGCAGGCCCTTTGGCACAAGTCCACACTGACCTGCCGAAGCGCAACCCATCTAGACCCATTCCTTTACATTTCCCCCTTCACCTAAGGCTACCCGCAATTTAGCATGGCCAATTCACCTAACCTGCACATTTTTGGACTATGGGAGGAAACCAGAGCACCCGGAGGAAGCCCACACAGACACGGGGAGAATGTGCAAACTCCACACAGACAGTCACCTGAGGCGGGAATTGAACCTGGGTCTCTGGCGCTATGAAGCAGCAGTGTTAACCACTGTGCCACCCACAAACTGACTAATGCATCTAACATCCCTACACATCCCTGGATACCATGGAGAACTTAGCATGGCCAATTAACCTAACCTGTATATCTTTGGACTATTGGAAGAAACTGGAGTACCCTTTGGAAACCCATGCAGACACAGGGAAAATGTGCGAACTCCACACAGACCCAAGGCTGGAATTGAACCCGGATCCCTGGGGCTGTTTATTTTTGGAATTGTCAGACCAAGCTGCCCAGCTTGTGTCCCCTGTTTCTGAAACACCTTTGTGGACAGTGAAACCTAATCATTCCTCTGGAAGAATGACTGAAAGAACTTCTCAACATTAGTATTTCCTGAGCCAGTTATGTCTGCCAAGATACCAGAAACAACTCAGCATTATCAATGACTTGACCATACACGCACTGACAATCTTCAAAACATTTTAATTTTTTTCGAGCCATCAAGAATGATCACCATTGGCCATAAAGTACTTTTATTTTTAAAGTAAATCGTTGCTGAGAGAAATACCCTTTACTCTTGTACTTGAGTATGTGTGTTTTGGGTGAAATAGAGGGGTAAGCATGTATTTTCTCACACTACACATTGCGGGTGTTAACTCATCCTACACCTTCACTGAATGGGTTTTATTTTGTAATGAATCAGTAACATTGTATTTATTAAGCAAACATGGTTGATGGATTTTATTTTAATTCTAAGCCTAATGAGGAAGGAATATACGTGTGGCCAAATTGGGACTCGGATATAGTATTATTCTACATGGTGACTCGTGGAGAGTTGTAACAATGGAGAGGCTGGGGATGCTGAGATTATTTTCCTTCAAGTAGAGGACATTCAGGGGGTGATTGAATAGATACTTAATGAAGAGTTCTGACAGCTCAACAATGATGGCAAGATGGTTGTCAACCAGGAGACCGTGAGTATAAGGGAATGAAAGCAAAGGTAAACTCTCTTTTTAACAAAGGCACTCGCCATGATTTGAAATGCATTGTTTGATGGGATGCTAGAAGTAGAACTACAGGATTAATGGGAAAGAAGAGGTTTGAGTGGAATGATTCCAGCTACATTTTTAAAAGACTCTTTGGGCCAAATGGTCTCCTTCTGTTGTTTTCTCTCTGCCTGTTCGCTTTCCTCCACTTCACCTGATGAAGGAGCAGGACTCTGAAAGCTTGTGATTTCAAATAAAGCTGTTCGACCGTAGTTTGATGTCGTGTGACTTCTGATTATGTCATTTGTGATTGTGCTATATTAACTTTTACTGTACAATAATGCTTTGGGTGATTTTTGACAGAAAATGATTTATTTATTTATATTTTCAAACAGCAATTGTTGGATCCAACTTGTTTAGCCCAAGTATTGGCTTTGATGCTTCGAGTGGAACATCTTCTTTGATAAGTGCTGTCACCTAAGTCAGTGGTTTATTCACCCTGAAGTATTGAGTTCTAATGGGCCAGCATTCAATGGAGGATGGTGAACTATGGACAAGATTTGTTATTTTCCACATTGGAGATAAGCTCAGATCAAATGCTTGGATGGCTTACAGAGCATCTGTCCAATTATGGCACTCCCGTCCACTCTACTGAACAGAACTGAAGGAGGCCTGAAAAAAACAGAGTGACAAGGCATGGAAAAAGACCGTTCGGCCCAACTTGTCCATGCTGACCAGGTTTCCTAGTCCCGTGTACCTGCATTTAGCATATATCCCTCTAAATTTTTCCTATCCATGTATCTGTCTGAATGTCTTTTGAATGTTGTAATTGAACCAATCTCTACCACTTCCTCTGGCAGCTCGTTCCATACATGCACCAGCTTCTGTGTGAAAAAGTTGCCCCTCGGCTCCCTTTTAAATCTTTCCTCCCTCACCTTAAACCCCTAAGCTCTCTAGCTTTGGACTCCCCTATTCTAAGGAAACAACCTTGGCTATTTACCCTATCCATACCTTTCATGATTTTATAAACCCCTGAAAGGTCACCCCTCAGTCTACTACGCTCCAGGGACAAAAGGACCAGCCTCTCCTTACAATTCATACCTTCCAGTCTTGGTAACAACCTTGTTAATCTTTTATTGCACCCCTTTCCAGTTTGATAACATCCTTCCTATAAGCAGGGTGGCCGAATTACATGCAGTACTCCGAACATTTCTCATATTAAAAGGTAATGATTGTATAACAGTTAACAACACTTGGGATTTCCTCATAGAGTCTGACTCTGGGGCCTAAAATTTAATTTAATGCTTTCTGTTTGCATGGGAAATCTGAATACTGCATTTTAGCTGGGACAGACAGACTGAATCAGGTGAAAGGCTTCTTTCTGTGCTGTATGTAACCCACAACACTGCAGATTACACAGGCACTTAAAACTTCCCACAAGGCTCATCGGAGTGAAGTGGTTTGAAGAGATTGCCAGAGATCAGGAGTGAAAACCTGAAAATGTTTCTCGACAATAATCAGGGCACACTAGCTCAGCAGAGATGCACTAATCCCATAATCCAGAAGTTAATGGACCAAAAACATCCTGTGCTACCGCAAGGTCAACTTTTTACAGAACAGGCTTAAGGGGGAACAAATGGCCTGTTTCTGCCATTGATGGAATAAATCGGACGGC
This sequence comes from Hemiscyllium ocellatum, assembly GCF_020745735.1. NCBI lineage: Eukaryota > Metazoa > Chordata > Chondrichthyes > Orectolobiformes > Hemiscylliidae > Hemiscyllium > Hemiscyllium ocellatum. The sequence goes on along the minus strand of NC_083405.1, from coordinate 123,792,035 downwards.
TGCTGCTTCCCACATCCTGCCTGAGACCACCTTCCTCCTTACACCATCCTGATGCCAACCCCCTCACTCAACCTACCACAATCACTTCCTCTTTCCATGCAGGTATTGGTGGGCAGCTTGTGTTTGAGTTTACAACCTATTTCCCTCCTCTCTGACCACCTTCTCCATAAACCCCCCAGCCCCAAATTTCTCTCCAACCAATCCCAACCCTGTTCCAATCTGTCAGTCCCAGACCTGCCCTGAGAAGGCCAGCAGTAGCTCCAGAGGCAGTCCCAAGGAGGTGAGACCCAAACGTGAGGCACTAGGCCTTGTCACAAGCCTCGCCTTCCTCCAGCATGGCCCACAGATTCTTTTATTCAGACGCCGGCTTGTATAGGAGTTGGAAGGTCATATTGCAGACACTGATTAGGCCACTTTTGGAACATTGCATTCAATTCTGGTCTTCCTGATATTGGAAGGACGTTGTGAAACTTGAAAGGGTTCAGAAAAGATTTACAAGGACGTTGCCAGAGTTGGAGGGTTTGAGCTATAGGGAGAGGCTGAATAGACTGGCGCTGTTTTCCCTGGAGTGTCAGAGGTTTATAAGGTCATGAGAGGCATAGATAGGTTGAATAGACAAGGTCTTTCCCTTGGGGTAGAGGAGTCCAAAACTAGAGGGCATAGGTTTAAGGTGAGAGGGTAAGATTTAAAAGCGATTTAAGAGGCAACTTTTTCATGCAGAGGGTGGTGCAAGTATGGAATGTGTTGCCAGAGGAAGTGGAGGGGGCTGGTACAGTTACAACATTTAAAAGGCATTTGGATGGGTATACAAATAGGAAGGGTTTCGAAGTAATATGAGCATAATGCTGGCAAATGGGATTAGATTAATTTTGGATATCTGGTCGGCATGGTCGAGTTGGACCGAAGAGTCTGATTCCGTGCCGTACAGCGCAATAATTCTAGTGACTTCTTCAGCTGCTGGGTAAAGGGCGGGGGTCTTTTTCTGCTCTTTTCAAGTGCCCACTCACTGCATTCGATCTCGCAATGTAGCCTTGATTGTCCTGAGGGCCACTGACAGGCTTCTTCTTTCACACAGAAACCCCCCATAAATATATAATGAACAATCATGGAAAACTAAGCTGGGGCTGCAACTTGCTCAACAATCCCAGCCCTCACCCTGCCAGAATATAATCTCATGATCTAAAGATCTGCCTCGTTGGTATCCCTTCCTCACCCATGCCAAGCTTCAATTAAAACATGGCCTCAAGCTTTAGAAGTACATTTTCTTCAAGGTCAACTCCACAGGAGGGATTTCTTTCCTGTGAATGGAACCTGAAAACCTACAAGCTGTCTGCGATCTTGGCTCCTGTTCCGCAGCTACTTGATGGATGGTGGCTTCACAGCCTCCTCAGGCTGTGGGTTCAAGTCCCACTCCAGAAACACGATCACAATATCTAGACCAACCCTCTAGTGCAGCAGGGGCATTAACCCCAGTGTTAATTGCCTAGAAAACAACCAAAGCAGAACACGGGGGTTCCTGATTTACAAACATCTGACTTTCACATGTTTGTACTTATGAACATACAGTGGTGTAATTTTAAAGACCCAACTACAAACATTTTCAGTACTTACAAACAGCTGCTTTACTCTACCTTGCATTGTGTTCTGACTTGCGTACAAATCATCTTGCGAACAGACTTCAGAACAGAAATCACTTGCAACCTGAGGAATGATTGTATCTGCACATTATCACATTAATGTCTGTGGGATATTGCTAATACCCATTTGACACTACTTGGGTGCTTGAAACTGAAAAATTTAAGAACACTGTCCTCATTATCCCTCTCAGCGGCTGCAATCAGCTTCCTGAGTGTGAATCTTAAATAATAAGCTTTAAAAGCTGCTACTGCACCCTGGTCCATGGATTGAATGAGAGAGGTGGTGTTCTGAGGTAGAATTAGCACTTTGACGTTTTCAGAAAGCTCACCAATGGTGGCAGGATGGCTTGGTGCGTTGTCCAGAATGAGAAGAATCTTGATACCCAAATGTTTCGCCTGCAATAAATTCTAAAAGCATCCTCGAAAATATCAATAATAATGTCAGAAAAAGTTTGCCCTATTGTTCAACCTCTTTTGCTTGACCTAAAGTAAACTCCGGGAGTGGACTGAAGCTAACCTTTCAAGGTTGGCAGGACGGCAGAGTGGTACACCACCACAAGCTTAAGCTTTAAGTCTCCTCCCAACATGGTCATACAATCCTTTGTGGCCTTAATACCTGGAGTATGTGCTTCATCCTTACAAATGTTGGTTCAGGATGGCATTCCCTTCCAGTATAAACCTGTCTCATCCAAACTGAAGATTTGATCTAAGGTGTAGCTTTCTTCTAACTCATGTAATAGCCAGTAGGAATTTGCATTTTTAAAAAATCGTTTTCCAATTCGCCAATTGCATTACAGCCAGACTGCGTTGATAAAACTCACGCTATAGGAAAAAACCTGTACTTCTGTCCCCAAATATTTTCTCAGCAGTTAGTAAGGATAGAGGTAGGATGGGTGGCTCAAATTGGTTACCACAACTTCTGTTTTGCCACTTGAACCAATCTTCAACAGCACTTCAATCATCTGTGCAGCATCCTGGCAGGTGCTGGTTTTGGTGAATAATGATGTACACATACATATTCTTCTTTCATATCCCTATTCAGCACAATGTTCAGGATGCTCGATCACCATGTGCGGTCAATTCCATGGAAATCACTACAAGCTGCTGGTTGCAACTCAAAACTGTGGGAATCCCAACAGGAGATGGAGCTTAATTCACCTAACCTGCACCTCGCATTTATCTGAAAGCAAATCTCAGCAGGACCTATACACTTAATGGTAAGGTCCTAGGGCGTATTGCTGAACAAAGAGTGCAGGTTCATAGCTCCTTGAAAGTGGAGTCACAGGTAGATACGATAGTGAAGGCAGTGTTGGGTATGCTTTCCTTTATTGATCAGATTAGATTACTTACACTAAGCAGGCCCTTCAGCCCAACAAGTCCACACCAACGCTCCGAACAGCAACCCACCCAGACCCATTCCCCTACATTTACCCCTTCGCTTAACACTACGGGCAATTTAGCATGGCCAATTCACCTAACCTGCACACTTTCAGAGTGGGAGGAAACCGGAGCACCTGGGGAGAATGTGCAAACTCCATACAGATAGTTGCCTGAGGCGGGAATTGAACCCGGGCCCCTGGCGCTGTGAAGCAACAGTGCTAACCACTAAGCCACTGTATCACCCACAGTTTACAGCTACAGTATGCTGTATGAGCAGTGCTAACCATGTGCCACTGTGCCGCCCACAATTGGTCACAGTATTGAGTACAGGAGTTGGGAGGTCATGTTGCGGCTGTACAGGACATTGGTTAGGCCACTGTTGGAATATTGCGTGCAATTCTGGTCTCCTTCCTATCGGAAGGATGTTGTGAAACTTGAAAGTGTTCAGAAAAGATTTACAAGAATGTTGCCAGGGTTGGGGGATTTGAGCTATAGGGTGAGGCTGAACAGGCTGGTGCGGTTTTCCCTGGAGTGTCGGAGGCTGAGGGGTGACTTTATAGAGGTTTACAAAATTATGAGGGGCATGGATAGGGTAAATAGACAAAATCTTTTCCCTGGGGTCAGGGAATCCAGAACTAGAGGGCATAAGTTTAGGGTGAGAGGGGAAAGATATAAAAGAGACCTAAGGGGCAACATTTTCACGCAGAGGGTGGTACGTGCATGGAATGAGCTGCCAGAGGAAATGGTGGAGGCTGGTACAATTGCAACATTTAAAAGGCATTTGGATGGGTAAATGAATAGGAAGGGTTTGGAGGGATATGGGCCGGGTGCTGGCAGGTGGGACTAGATTGGGTTGGAATATCTAGCATGGATGGTTAGACCGAAGGGTCTGTTTCCATGCTGCACAAGTCTGTAACTATAATGACTCTAAATGAGAGAGTAGGGGCAGAGTTTTCAGACTCCATTGTATTACATAAGGCCTGTGCCGTCTCTGCAAGATCAACTGGGAGTTAATGTGAACAAGAGGATTCCAAAACCAATGGTCTGGGTGGATGCAACATTTTGTGGGGAAAAAAGTGCATTTATATAGCGCCATTCACAGCCTCAGGATGTGACCACTTCCTTTAAAGCGAGTAGATAAATTGTTGTGATACAAGGAACAGAGCAGCTAGTTTGCAAGCAGTAACTTTCCACAAACAGCAATTTAACAATAACCCAGATAGTCTGTCTGCAGACCAAATGTAAAAGAACTCCCATCACCCCCACCCTCCCCTCAAGCCTATTGCCATTTCTAAAAACTGCTGGGGGCTCACAAGACGTATTAAGTTAACTATTTCTATCTCCAAGTAGCTCCTCAGTAGTTAAGGACAAAGCTTAAATAAGTGGCCTGGTAGTAATGTCATGCATTCGAGAAACTGAATAATGTCACTGTGCAAAACAGCAATAATGTCACAGCCCTTTGCCTTTATTTCATTATAAAAAGACTTTTCCCCCACATCAGTCAAGCAGGCGAGGCCCAAATTTACAATGCTTTCAGAATCAGTCAGAGCTTCCTCTCCAATTCCTCGATGAACTGTGCCAACTCTTGCAAAACAAACTCCAAGTGCCAGCAAAACAAGAAAACCAGAGCACAAAATTCATCCAAGGCCTTTGCTTTTGTTTGCATTAAGGAGGAAGTAAAAGTATGTTGCTGCAATAGAAAAGAAATGCATAAAACCATGCTGAATTGCTGAGTTGATAGGAAGTGTTCCGTGTGTGTGTGTGTGTGTGTGTGTGTGTGTATGTGTATCTGGGGGAGACAGAAAGAGTTAGTCAGTATGTGGAACTTGTGGCTGTGTGTGTTGGTACGTGTGGGCAGCTCAACTGTGCGTGTGAGAGTATGCATGGGGTTATGTGAGGGTGTATGGGTACACGTAGGTGTGTGGATCTGTGTGGGACGTGAGTGTACATGTGTGGGGGTCTGTGTAAATGTGTGGCTCTGCGTGTGTTTGTATTTGGGTTGTGAATGTCTGACTGTTATTGGCTCCTTTCATCTTAACCCTAAAGGTTGTACTGGCATCCAGAAGGATGGGGTAAAAACAATGACTGCAGATGCTGGAAACCAGATTCTGGATCAGTGGTGCTCAGAAGGATGGGCTGTACTGACAGATGGCTCTCGTGACTCAGTCAGTTCTTGCAGGAGACTCAAATACTGCTCCCTTCACAAATGCTCCTTGGCACACTGTCCTAAAGCCAAGAAATTGCCAAGGAATAATGCTCAACACTTTGTGAATTCCACACCTCCTAAAATCTTCAGCCCAAATGTCGCAGTTGAGCTGATGAACAGAGATCTTGTACAATTCATAAAATCATATAATCCCTACAGTGTGGGAACAGGTCATTTGGCCCAACAAGCCCACACTGAACCTCCAAAGATATTCTCAACCAGACCCATGCCCCAACCCTATCACTCCGCATTTCCCCTGACCAATGCACCTAACCTATCCCTGAACATTACGAGCAATTTAGCTTGGCCAATTCACATCTTTGGACTGGAAGAAGAAACCCGAGCACCCAGAGGAAATCCTTGGAGAATTGCTAACTCCACACAGACAATCGCCTGAGGCTGGAACTGAACCCAGGCCCCTGCCGCTGTGAAACAACAGTGCTAACCACTGAGCTACTATGTCACTCACAGCTTACAGCTATAGTATGCTTTATGACCACAGTTCTTTGGCTGTGCATAGTGCTGTGGTGGCATTAGAACAATCAATAAAATTGTTGTAGATTGTTGATGCACAAACATGTCTGTATGTGATACAACTCAGTCTAACTAAATGCAGAGGGTACTTACTACAAACTGTAATCACACACCACCTAAAGGGGATTAGAAAGGATTATGCAAAGATACTTTTGAAAATTACTGGAGTGTCATGTTTCCTGTACTGCTGTTCTATTCAGTGCATGTTGTTACGAGGTGCAAACTAATGAATAAACCCATTCTAGGATAAATACCTTGTGATAGTAGGTGAGTAATGTGATAATGGCTGGGTTCAATGTAAAACCAGGAGGCGATAACAGAGCCAGAGGTCGGGGGTGGGAGAAAAAACTGGATTAGAATGTTCAGTAAGATTAGATTAAATTACTTACAGTGTGGAAACAGGCCCTTCGGCCCAACAAGTCCACACTGACCCGCCGAAGCGCACCCACCCAGACCTATTCCCTTACATTTACCCCTGCTCCTAACACTACGGGCAATTTAGCATGGCCAATTCACCTGACCTGCACATTTTTTGGATTGTGGGAGGAAACCGGAGCACCCGGAGGAAACCCACGCAGACACGGGGAGAATGTGCAAACTCCTCACAGTCAGTTGCCTGAGGCGGAGGCGACTGACTGGGTGGAGGAGGGCTTAGGGGAGGGCTCTGGCTCAAATTAACTGGACAGAAAAATTAGCAGATCAGCCTGAAACTTTACAAAACCAGATGAGCAACGAAGTGTTAGAGGTCAAGTCTGATGGTGTGATATGCTAATGAGAGACAGCATACATCATCACAGAAAGTCATGCAAGGTCACATGGTCTTGCTTCCTCAGCCTTGCAGCAAGGGGAAGCCACTATGACGTTTCTTGGGTAAATGAAACATTTTCGTTAAAACATTAATTTTACTTAAGAAACAGAGGAACAGGAGAAGGCCATCCAGCCTATTTTGCCATTCGATGAGATTATGGCTGCCTTGTGGCCTCATTTCACATACTTGCTTTGGCCAATATCCCTTAATACCTTTGTTTAACAAAATTTGATCTCAGATTTAAAACTAACAACTAGCTATTTGTGAAACCTTTACCATTCTTTGTGTGTAGAAACGCTTCCTAACACTTCTCCTGAATAGTCAGCCTATGCCTCCTGGCTCCAGAATCCCCAAACAGTGGAAATAGTTGATCTTCATCTACAGTGTCTTATCCTGTCAATGTGTTGCAATTGTCATTGGCTTCATGCTGTTGCGGGGCTGTGGAAGCATGACTTTGTAAATATTTTTGGCAGACGACAATACATAAGATAAATAAAAGCATATGGTAAATCAGATTCCTATAACCTCAGAAAAAAGTGCCTCAAAGAATGGAGTTTTGTAGCAGTGAGAGAGAAAAAGGGGGGAGGGGGGAAGCGAGAGAGAGAGAAGTAGGGGAGGGAGATAGAGAAAAAAAAATTACATTTTGAACTACAGTATCAGATCAATCACTTGGTGTATTGTAAGTCAGTCAGTGTGCAAGAGTACAAAATTCTTGCTATAACTGTACAGAATTTTACAGTGATGACATGGGCAGCACGATGGCTCACTGGTTAGCACTGCTGTCTCACAGCACCAGGGATCTGGGTTTGATTCCACCCTTGGAAAACTATCTGTGTGGAGTTTGCACGTCTCCCATGTGTTTCCTTTTTGTGCTTTGGTTTCTTCCCACAGTCCAAAGATGTGCAGGCTCTGTGGACTGGCCATGGGAAATGTGGCTGTTACAAGGATAGAATAGGGGGCTGTTTCTGGGTGAGAAACTGCTCGGAGAGTTGGTGGAGACTCAGTGGACCAATGGCCCCTTTTCACACTGCAGGGATTCTATGACACATGGAAAACTAGGTATGGTTTTGGTCTGTGGATCCTCAGGGAGGATAAATGTGTTGAGAGCAGGTCAGCCATTAATAGGTGACAAGATGGCTCAGTGGCTAGCACTGCTGCCTCACAGCGCCAGGGACCCAGGTTTGATTCCAGCCTCGGGCAACTGTCTGTGTGGAGTTTGCACATTTTCCCTGTGACTATGTGGGTTTCCTCTGGGTTCTCCAGTCCAAAGATGTCCAGGTCAGGGTAGATTGACCATGCTAAATTGCCCATAGTGTTAGGTGCATTAGTCAGAGGAAAATGGATCTGGGTGGGGTTACTCTTCAGAAGGTCAATGTGGACTTGTTGGGCTGCAGGGCCTGTTTCCACACTGTAGGGACTCTAACCTCTAATCTGAAAATGAAGAGTCACTAGGCTGATTCATGGATTGGGAGGATCTCCTTTGAGAAGAGATTGGACAGAATGGGCCTTAATTCTCCAGCAGTCTAAAGAATGAGATCTGGTTTCATTGAAGCATGTAAGATTCTAAGAGGATAAATACGATAAGACTGTTTCCTCTGGCTAGAGTGTCTAGAACCTGGAGTCACCGTGATCTGGACTGAGGTGAGGAGCAACTTCTTCATTCTAAGCAGGGATTCTCAAACTGTTGGTTGTGACCCTTGATGAGCTGCAAAGGTCACATAGAGTCATCCAGCACGGAAACAGACCCTTCTGTCTAAGCAATACATACTGAATATAATCCCAAACTAAACTAGTCCCAACTGCCTGCTCCTGACCAATATACCTCCAAATCTTTCCTATTCATGTATCCATCCAAATGTCTTTTAAATGTTGTAATTGTGCCCACATCCATCAATTCCTCAGTAAGTTCATTTCACGCACAATCACCCTCCATGTCTTTTTTAAATCTCTCTTCTCTCACCTTAAAACAGGGGGTCCAAGTCTTCAATTTCCCCATCCTAGGGAAAAGACAACTACTATCAATTCCATCTACACCTCTCATTATTTTATAAACTTTTATCAGTCACTTCTCAACCTCCTACACTCCAGTGAAAAATGTCCTAGCCTATCAAGCCTTTCTAATTAAAACCTTCCCAATCCGGTAACATCCTGGTAACTTTCTTCTGATCCCTCTCCAGCTTAATAATATCTTTCCTATCACTGGACGGCCAGAACTGGACACAGTATTTCAGAAGAAGCTTCACCAATGTTCTGTATAACCTCAACATGATTTCCCAACCCCTATACTCAAAGGACTGAGTAATGAAGGCAAACGTGCCAAACAGCTTTTTAACTATCCTATGCTTGATGCCAACTTTAAAAGAATTATGTACCTGCACCTGTAGGTTCCTCTGTCCTACAACATTACCCAAGGCTCTACCATTAAATGTACAAGCCCTAGCCTTCTTTGTGGTACCAAAATACAGGACCTTGCATTTATCTAGATTGAATTCCATCTGCCATTTTCAGCCCATTAACCCATTTGATCAAAATCCTTCTGTAACTTTAGAAAACTTTCACTGTCCACTGTGCTACCAATTTTGGTGTTGTCCACAAAGTTATTAACCATGCCTCCTATATTCTCATCCAAATCATTTATATAAGTGACAAACAAAAGAGGACCCAGAAACAATCCCTGTGGAACACTACTGGTCACAGGCCTCCAGTCTGAAAAGTATTCTTCCCCCACCACTCGGTTTCCTGTTGTAATCCAACTATGTATCCAATTAGTAAGCTCACCCTGAATACCATGTGACCTAATCTAAAATGAAGAACCTTGTCAAAGGCTTCACTAAAATCCAAATAAACAACATCTAAAGATCTGCCATCTTCAACCTTTTTGGTAACTTCCTCAAAAACGTCAATCAAGTTTGTGAGATATGATTTTCCTTGCACAATGCTGACTATCCCTAACCAATTTTTGCCTCTCTGATGTCCATAGATCCTATCGTTTATAATCACCTTCAGCAGTTTACCCATTGGGATTATGAGATGGCCTTCCTCTGCCAGTAGTGGCAACTTTGAAGATGACACTGGCCAGTCGGTGGTTCCGGTAGGACAGCCCTGGATCTGCTGGATTGATGGCCATCAAACAGCAATGGATGAATGGTGAGGCCAAACTGCCCTTGACATTTAGCATTCAGTTTGAGAATAAGGAACTTGGGTCAGAAGCAACAGTGTTAAGCTGAAAGGAATGAGGGTGAGCTGACTGGAATAGACTAGGGAAGCATTTAGCAGTAATGATGGTGCAAGAACAATGCCTGACATTTGAGAAATTAGTTCACAGCTCACAACAAGGTTATATTCCAGTGAGAAGAAAGGTTTCTAGGAAGGGGATAAACCAACCGTGGGTAACCTGTGAAGTTCAGGATAGCATCTAGGTCATAAGACATAGGAGTGGAAGCAAGGCCATTTGGCCCATTATGTCCACTCTGCCATTTAATCATGACTGATGGGCGTTTAAATTCCACTTACTCACACTTTCCCCATAGCCCTTAATTCATTGCGAGATCAAGAATTTATCAGGCTCGGTCTTGAAGACACCCGATGTCCCGGCCTCCACTGCACAACTTCCCAGCATCCATCCTTTCTAAGCCATGCATTATCTTGTAAGTTTCTATTAGATCTCCCCTCAAACTTCTAAACTCTAATGAATATAATCCCAGGATCCTCAGCCGATCATCATATGTTAGGCCTACCATTCCGGGGGTTATCAGTGTGAATCTCCGCTGGACATGCTCCAGTGCCAGGATGTCCTTTCTGAGGTGTGGAGCCCAAAATTGGACACAGTATTTAAATGGGTCCTAGCTAGAGCTTTATAAAGTCTCAGCAGCAAATCACTGCTTTTATATTCCAACCCTCTTGAAATAAATGACAACATTACATTTGCTTTCTTAATCTTGGACTCAACCTACAAATCAACCTTTAGAGAATCCTGGACTAGCACTCCCAAATCCCTTTGTACTTTGGCTTAATGAATTTTCTCACCTTTTAAAAAATAATTCATGCCTGTATTCTTTTTTCCAAAGTGCAAAACCTCACACTTGCTTATGTCAAATTTTATCAGCCATTTCCTGGACTACTCTCCTAAACTGTCTAAATCTTTCTGCAGCCTCCCCACCTCCTCAGAACTACCTGCCTGTCTGCCCCACATTTTATCATCAGCAAACTTTGCCAGAATGCCCCCAGTCCCTTCATCTAGATCATTAATATCTAAAGTGAACAGCTGCGGCCACAACACTGAACGCTGCGGGACCTCACTTGTCACCAGCTGCCATTCTGAAAAAGAACCTTTTATCCCAACTCTGTCTCTTCTGTCAGACAGCCAATCCCCAATCCATGCCAGTATCTCACCTCGAACACCATGGGCACTCACCTTACTCAGCAGCCTCCTGTGAGGCACATTATCAAAGACCTTTTGGAAATCTAGACAGATAATATCCACTGAGTTTCCCTGGTTCTACCTACTTTTTACCTCTTCAAATAATTCTAACAGGTTTGTCAGGCATGACCTCCCCTTATTAAATCCATGCCGACTTTTTACAATCCAACTCTGCACTTCCAAGAATTTAGAAATCTCATCCTTAACAACGTATTCTAGGATTTTACCTACAACCGAGGTTAGGCTAATTGGCTTATAATTTTAAGGCTGTGCCACAAGTCCTAGTCTCCCAGCTAATGGAAACAACCTCCCGGTGTCCACCCTTTCTAAGCCATGCATTATCTTGTAAGTTTCTATTAGATCTCCCCTCAACCTTCTAAACTCTCATGAATACAATCCCAGGATCCTCAGCCAATCAGCATATGTTAGGCCTATCATTCCAGGGATTATCTTTTTTTTGACTTGATTCTTTCTTGAACAAGGGGGTTACATCAGTGATTTTTCAATCATCTGGAACTTTCCCTGACTCCAGTGATTTTTGAAAGATCATAGTCAGCACCTCCGCTATTTCCTCAGCCACCTCTCTCAGAACTCGAGGATGTAGCCCATTAGGGCCAGGAGATTTATCATTTTTTTAGACCTTTTACCTTTTCTAACACTTTCTCTTTTGTAATGGCTATCATACTCAACTCTGTCCCCTGACTCTCCTTAATTGTTGGGATATTACTCATGTCTTTTACTGTGAAGACTGACACAAAATACTTATTAAGTTCTTCAGCTATTTCCTTATCTCCAAGCACTAGCCTGCCAGCATCAATTTGGAGCAGCTGAATGTCTACTTTTGCCTCTTGTTTGTTTCTTATGTATTGAAAGAAAATTTTACTATCATTTCTAATATTACTGGCCAGCTTACCTTCATATTTGATCCTTTTCTTCCGTATTTCTTTCTTTGTTATTCTCTGTTTGTTTTTGTAGTCTTCCCAATCGTCTGATTTCCCAGTGCTCTTGGCCACTTTATAGGCTCTCCCTTTTTCACTGAAACATTTCCTGACTTCCTTTGTCAGCAATGGCTGTCTAATCCCTCCCTGGATAATCTTTCTTTTCTTTGGGATGAATCTCTGTACTGTGTCCTCAATTACACCCAGAAATTCCTAGCATTGCTGCTCAAATTGAAAGAAAAAATATATACAATGTGGCAGAGGATTGGGAAATTTTTAAGACCCAACAAAAGGCCAACTCAAAAATAATCAAGTGGGAGAAAATGGCAGAGCAAATGTGATGGGCTGAATGGCCTCCTATGTCTTATTGTCTTATCAGAAGCCACATTTAGTACCAAATTTGAGTGAGTCTGGGATATTGGTGTGCTGACTTGGCCAAGGCAGAAACTATCAGATGTCACTTAATCACTGAGCGAGTGTGAGATAAAACAGTAAGTTGTGTGGTTCAGCCAGAAAGGCAAGTAGCAACTTTAAACATCCTCTGTCTTTCTACTCCTGTCTGCCTGTTGTACAGACTCCCTGCCTCAGGAAAGTGACTCTGCTTCATAACAACAGGAAGCAAGACCAAGCCAGGGCATGTGGGATAAAATGGGGAATGGGATGGGGAAGGAATTTGGTGTGAGAGAGTGTGTACAGTGTGCAAAGAGAGGTTTGAAAAGATAGGTGGCTGAGTCAGTCAGTGTGTGTGGGATGGAGGGAGATGTTGCCTTGGAATCTTCTGTCACCAGGGAACAGGATGAGGTTTGCTGAAACCTATGTGATAACATGTAATCATAACATGTTTACAAAGAACTTCTAAAACTTCAGATTTTCTTTCTTATGCTACATATTATTAAATGTTGAACTATATACACAAACTTTAATTACATACTGAATAACGCAATGCTGCTTTATTAAGGTTTTATATTTCCTGCTATTAATCTTCATGTGTTAAATTATGCCCATGAAACTGTTATCGACTGTTGTTAAAACCCACCTGGGTTCATTACTTTCCTTTAGTGAAGAAAATTTTCTGTTTCCCTGATCTGGCCTACATGTGACTCCAGGGCCAAAACAATTTGGTTGACTCTCTGGATTCTTAGGGATGGACAATACTGCTGGCCCAGCCAGTGACACCCACATCCTATGAACAAATAAATAACAATTCTTACATTCATAGATATTCCTTACAATTTTAATTGAATCTACAAATGTCATAACAGCAGAAGCACGGTGTAGGAAGTGACTGAAGCATCTTCTGAAGGGGTGAGGAAAATGGTTAAATAATTGAAATGGTGTGAATTGTGGGTTTATGGGGAGTGTGTTGGGTAGCAGGATTCATTTTGAATTTGCTACACCACAAACATCAAGACCATTGTTCGTTAAGTGCGTTTCCTCAAACAACGGAGATCAAGACAAGTCAAAAGTGAGAGCGATAAATTCTATTTTGTGACTATGGTTAAGAGCCCAGCACTTGCCTTTTCACAACTGGGATTAGAATGGCTGGTTCTCGCCTTTTAGTTGCTGCTTGCATTCATTCTACTTATTCTTCTCAAACATTTAATCCCCACAGTGGCCCAATGAGACCACACTAACTCTCCAAAGATCACCCCACCCAGACTTATCCTCTACCCAATCCCTGTAACTGTGCATTTCCCATGGCTAATGTACCTGGACATGATGGAAAAGTTAACACACCTAACCTGCACATATTCGGACTGTTGGAGGAAACCTATGCAGACACGGGGAGAATGTGCAAACTCCACACAGGCAGTCACCTGAGGATGGAATTGAAACGAATCCCTGGTGCTGTGAGGCAGCAGTGCTAACCACTGAGCCACCGCGCTGCTTTAATCAATGGTACTGTCTTGGGAAGTTCCCTTGTGCTAACGTCTCAAAGACAACATGAGCCACCCACATTAAAACAGCATGATAGGAAATGGATTTTTTTTTCTCCATGTAAGACAGCTGGATTGGAGTGTCAGCTGTGAAGCAGCAGGAGTGCTCTGCGGAGCTGAAAATTGTGGGTTCAAGTCCCACTTTAAAGGGCGACACGGTGGCACAGTGGTTAGCACTGCTGCCTCACAGCACCAGGGACCTGGGTTCAATTCCCGACTCAGGCGACTGACTGTGTAGAGTTTGCACGTTCTCCCCGTGTCTGCGTGGGTTTCCTCCGGGTGCTCCGGTTTCCTCCCACAGTCCAAAGATGTGCTGGTCAGGTGAATTGGCCATGCTAAATTGCCCGTAGTGTTTGGTAAGTGGTAAATATAGGGGGTCTGGGTGGATTGTGGGTCGGTGTGGACTTGTTGGGCCGAAGGGCCTGTTTCCACATTGTAAGTAATCTAATCTAAAAACCTGAGCAGAAAACACAGGCTGAGTTTCCAGTCCATACTGATAGAGAGTTACACAGTCACTCATTCGTCTGCTGTTTTCCTTTCATTCTGTCATAAGCATCACTGACAAAGTCAGCACACGTCCTTCATCCCTAATTGCCCTTAAGAAGGGATTGGTGAACCTCTAACTTTAGCCGCTGCAGTCCCTCTGGAAAAGGTACAGCCTCAGCTCTTTTAGGGAGGGAGTCTCAGGATTTTGACCCAGTGACAATGATGGAACAGCAATCTACTGTATTTCCAAGCCATGTGTGCTTTGGAGGGGAATTTACTGGCTTCGACCCATAATGACATCTCATTGAAGATATTCACATCATTTAAGTCAAACTATAATAATTATTACATTGTTGTGTGTGGGATCCTGATGTGCGTAAATTGGCTATGAAGTGCTTTGATGATGAAAGGAAACCATGTATTCTTTCTTCTGCTGATAGGTCAGCACAAGAACACCCAAAGGTCAATGCTTGACAAAAGCATGTACTTTTGAATCGGAATTGATGCAGTTTAAATGAACAGACTGACACTGATTCTACTCCCAGAAATGTCTACCGCAGAGTGATACTTCTCATCTTCCTGTGAGTATTTCCAAATTATTGCAGTGCTGTTTGGGACTACCCTGATTGGTAACTGAGGCAATTTGCTGTGATCAAGCCACTGAAATGTTCAGATCTATGCGCAAAAGTAAATTGGCAAACGAGAGCTAAATGTGTACATCCTGGGAAGGTTCTGACACAGTCCTTTCCCAACATTCTCCAGGATTTCACTGGATTCATCTATGACAGGAAACTTGGAAATGTGGTGAACAGTGAGGAGGATAGCAACAGATTGCAGGAGAGTATAAAACAGACTGGTGCATTTTCTGAACATGTGGCAGGGGAATTGTAATGCAGAGAAATGTAAAGTGATGTATTTTAGTGGGAAGAATAAGGAGAGGCATCATAAAATACAGGATACAGTGTCAAAAGTTCAGGGTGGTGGTGGGGATGCAGGAACAGAGAGACCCTGGAGTTTTACATCCGTATCTTTCAAGGTGACAGGGCAAGTTCATAAGGCTGTACATGAACTAAAAGAGCATATAAAGCCTTAGAACACAAAACTGCACAAAAGCAAGGAATTTATTCTACATCTTTAGAAATCAATGTTAGGCTTCAGCTAGAGTTTTACAGGCAGGAAGAAATAGCTTGGCCTTCATTTAAGAAATGAAAACGTGCAGAGATGATTTACTAGAACACTTCAATGAGGAGGAGTTCATTTATGTGGAGTGAGTAGAAGGACAGAGATTGTTCTACTTAGGAAAAAGATGTAATAGAAGTGTTGTGATTTATGAGGAAGTTTAAAAGGGTAAGGCCATATTTACTGTCCATCCCATGGGCTGTCCTGAGGGCATTAAGAGTCAAGCTCCTATACATGAGCCAGAGTTATATGTTGAGTATAACAGATATTGGTGACATGATCCCTTCCTTGAAGAACATCATGACGTGGAGGAGCTGGTGTTGGACTGGGGTGGTCAAGGTCAGAAGTCAGATGACATCACGTTATAGTTCAACAGGTTTATTTGAAATAACAAGCTTTGTCAAGTGAGGTCACCTGAACATCAGCAAACAGTTCAGTCTTAAAATGATCCAGCAGCTTTCACACTCATTTCATCTTGGGGTTATGGACGAGGGAAGTGGGATGGATGCAGGACACAGACACTATATTTAGATATATGGAACAGTTACATCACAAAATTGTGCCACATGGCCTAGTTTATTGGTACTGTTCAATAAACAGCTATGTAGCCTAATATAAACAAAGAAAAATCTTGACCCTTCAACTCTGAGCTGTCATTCGATAAGATCACGGCTGATCTGATTTTAACCTTAGCTCTACGATCCTGCACATCCCCAATAATCTTTCATCACCTTGGTAACCAAGAATCAATCTAGCTCTATCTTGGAAATATTTAAAGATTCTGCATCCACTGCCTTTTGCAAAAGGGAATTTCAAAGACTCGCAGCCCTCATTCCCACTTCGGGGTTGATTCTTTTGGACTGGAGGCCTCTGACCAGTGCTATTCCACAGAAATTGGGACTGAGTCCATTGTTGTCTGTCACTTATGCAAACGATTTGGATGAGAATTTTGGAAGTACGGTTAGTAAGTTTGTGGATGACACCAAAATTGGTGGTACGTTGACAGTGAAGAAAGTTATCTAAGATTACAAAGAGATCTTGGTCAATTTGGCCAATGAGCTGAGGAGTTGCACATGGAATTCAATTTGGATAAATGAGGGACTGCATTTTAATAAAACAAACAAGAGCAGGACTTACACAATTATTGGTAGGGCCTTGGATAGCGTCATTCAACAGAGAGACCTAGGGATTCAGTGTGGATTCAGGTACATACTTCTTTGACAGTTGCATCGCAGGTAAACAGAGTAGTTAGGAAGGCACTTAGCATGCTTGTCTTCACAGCTCAGACCAATGACTATAGGAGTTGGGATGTCATGTTTAGTTTGCACAGGAAGTTGGTGAGGCCATGTTTGGAGTACTGTGTGCAACTTTGGTCGCCCTGCTTTAACAAGGATATTATTAGATTGGAGAGGGTTCAGAAGAGATTTACCAGAGTGTTGCCAGGGATGGAGGGTTTGAGTTATAAGGAGAGGCTGGATAGACTGGGACTTTTGTCACTGTAGCATAGGAGGTTGAGAGGTAATCTTATTGAGGTTTATAAAATCATGAGGGGCACAGATAAGGTGAATAGCCAAGATGTTGTCCCTAGGTTGGGGGAGCTCAAAACTATTTTCAAACTACTTTAAACATATTTTTAAGGTGAGAGGAGAAAGATGTAAAAGGGACCTGAAAGGCCACATTTTTCACACACAGAATGGTTCGTGTGTGGGATGAACTACCAGAGGAAGTGGTAGATGCAGGTAAAGTTACAACATTTATACAACATACGGACAGGTACATGAATAGGAAATAAGAAGGGTTTAGAGGTTTATGGGCCAAAAACAGGCAAGTGGGACGAGTCAGTTTGGGAAACCTGGTTGGCCTGGATGGGTTGGACCAAAAGGTCTGTTTCCGAGCCATATAACTCTACACTTCTTGGAGCTATTGTTTGCACTTTTAAGAGAATTAGGTCCTTCCTGTGCATCCTACATAGGCTCCTCATACTATTACAGACCTCAATTCAGTCTTTCTAAGTGATTAAAGACTAAACAGCAATCTAAGTTTGTTGAATGTATCACATCAGCTGTATGACACTTTGATCTTTTACTATAAATTCAGTGTCCTATGATCCTGTCACTAGCTACCTGATGTAGGATCAGTGCTCCGAAAACTTGTACTTCCAAATAAACCTGTTGGGCTATAACCTGGTGTTGTGTGGCTTTTAACTTTGTTCACCCCAGTGAACAACTCCTCCACATCAGAAAGAAGGAACTAAAGTCCTTTTACAAAATGACTGACATACACTTGTATTCTCAGAAAGTCAGCACAATAAACATGTTTTCCCAAAGATTGCTGAGATCACAGCTAAACTGTTGCATATTAGGGTCAAACTATCCTGTAAGTAGGGATGAGCAATAAATGCTGGCTCAGCCAGCAACACCCACATGCCACGGGTAAACGAAACTTAGGGATAAGTTTGCCTGTGGCCTTCCTCTGTATTCTGAGCGCTGGTATGCAGTACTCTAATTGTGGACTAATTAGGGCTTCACACAGCTAATACTTAACTTCCCTTCTCTTTAATTTCATGCCTTCACTGTTTAGGGAAAATATCCCGTTTGTCTTCTCATAAACATCACTTTTGCCTCTGCTAGTACCTTCAGGTAGACATTCACTTCCAGTTCTGTCTGTTTACCCATTCTTTTTTATTTGTTTGTCTTATCTATTTACCCTCCTCAAACAACTTCTAACTCCTCAAAAAGAAAAATGTGACTTGGATTTATGAATGTCAGAATGAGTACTTCAAAGAGCCGTATTTCTAGGTTGAGACAGCCACACAGTAGTAAGAGTTTGTCAATTCCCTCCAGATTAGTGGCAGAATAGTGGAAACACGATTCCTGAGGAAGGGCTTATGCCCGAAATGTCGATTCTCCTGCTCCTCGGATGCTGCCTGATCTGAGCTTTTCCAGCACCACAATCTCGAGTTCCTCCAGAACAGTGGCAGGAACAGACAAAGCAGTGGCTATATTGTGTTATACTACTGAACTAGTTTCAGGCTGTCACTGAACAGCAATACACCACCTACGTTTAAATAAACAACACTAGTGGCAAGAATGCCACTCTGCTTGAGACTTGATTTAATTACATTCTTACTTGGCAGATTGCATAAGAGATGCATCATTCACATTATGGTGCCAACTGAGGCAAACTGCTCCATTAAGACATTTGTCTGACTACGTTTTAAAAGACTTGAACTTAAACTCATCTCTCAGAAGGTGAAGAACCTTTGTTTTCTTTGGCTTTAAATAGACAGAAACATGTTTTACTGCTGCAGGCCTCGACACACCCAGCTCACCCCTGCAGTCTCCAAGGTATGCTGAAATGATGAGTCAAAATTCTCAGCCAGTTTTGGCTAAGTGGAATTAAAAACAAACAGCAAACCTCTGTGAATTCCATTCCACCCTGCAAAAGCTCTGCTTTGTTCCAGAAGTCAGAAATGTGTGATTTTCAGGGTTAGGTTGTCAGGCATTCAAAACAGAACAAACTGTTACTCATTTCATTGGCATTTCTTCCATTTTCAGTGCTTCCTGAGACTTCTGGTCATAGATGTTCAGGTCAGGAAGTCCAGTAAATGGAATTTCTAGTACAGTGGCCTCCTGTCCGTACTTCAAGATGATTATGAAGGCAAGGTTTGTTTATGAGGAACATTGCATGCAAAGTCATACAGAGCTTTTTGACATTCCAGGAAGAGGAGAATTTGTCATGTTGGATTGGCAAGGATCACGCATCCAGAGAATCTGCTGAGGAGACATGGTAAGACACATCAGTCAGTGGCATTGATTGGTAACTTTAATGACCTCACCAAACCAGAAAAGGTCAATGGACTCCCCATAAAAATAATCAGAGGTTTAATGAAATCTCGTTGAATCCAAGGGGTTAGAAGTCATTCTGCAAGCATGGGGGAGGCAGTGACCTAGTGTTGAGGAATAATCTAGAACCTCAAGCAAATGTTCTGGGGAATGGGTTTAAATCCCACTATGGCAGATGTTGAAAACTGAATTCGAATGAAAAGCTGGCCATGTAACCATTGTCAATTGTCATACAAACCAAGTATTGTCGTCAGTTCTAACTGGTCAAGAGGGAGAAACTGAGAACTGTAGATGCTGGAGGTCAGAGTCGAGAGTGTGGTGCTGGAAATGCATAGCAGGTCAGGCAGAATCCAAAGAGCAGGAGAATCAACGTTTTGGGCATAAGCCCTTCATCAGGAAAGAGGCTTGTGAGCCAAGGAGGTGGAGAGATAAATGGGAGGGGATGGGGCTGGCGGAAGGTAGCTGAGATTACATTAGGTAGATGAAGGTAGGGGTAATGGCGATAGGTCAGAAGGGATGGTGAAGCGGATAGGTGGGAAGGAAGATGGACAGGTAGGACAGGTCATGAGGGCAGTGCAAATATGGAAGGTATTATCTGGGATAAGGTGAGGGGAGGGGAAATGAGGAAACCGGTGAAATCCACATTGATCCCGGGTGGTTGGAGGGTCCCAAGGCCAAAGGTGAGGTGGTCTTCCTCCAGGCGTCGGGTGGTTAGGGCTTGGCGATGGAGGAGGCCCAGGACCTGCATTTCCTTGGTGGCGTGGGAGGAGGATTTGAAGTGTTCGACCACGGGCGGTGGAGCTGGTTGATGCGGGTGTCCCGGAAATGTTCTCTGAAGTGTTCTGCACGAAGGCGTCCTGATCCCTAATATAGAGGAGACTTCATCAGGAGCAACGGATACAGTAAATGACATGTGCGGAAGTGCAAGTAAAACTCTGATGGATATGGAAGGCTCCTTTGGGGCCTTGGATAGAGGTAAGAGGGGAGGTATGGGCACAGGTTTTGCAATTCCTGCAGTGGCAGGGAAAGGTGGGGAGGGGAGGGTGGGTTGGTGGGTGGTGTGGACCTGGCAAGAGAGTCGCGGAGTGAATGGGGTGGGGAGGGAAATAATGTCTCTGGTGGTGGGGTACATTTGTAGGAAGCAGAAATGGCAGAGGATGATATGATGTATACAGAGATTGGTGGAGTGGAAAGTGAGGACCAGGGGCTTCTGTCCTTGTGATTGGATAGGTGGGCTCAAGGGCATATGTGTGGGAAGTGGAGAAGATATGCTGGAGGGCATCACCGACCACGTGAGAGGGGTACTTATAATCTTTAAAGGAAGTGGCCATCTGGTGTGTTCTGTGGTGAAACTGGTCCTCCTGGGAGCAGATGTAACAGAGGCAGAAGCATTGGAAATAAGAGATAGCATTTTTACAGGAGGCAAGGAGGGAGGAGGCATAGTCCAGGTAGCTGGGGGAGTCGGTGGGTTTGTAGAAGATGTCCGTGTTGAGTCGGTCACCGTTGATGGAATTGGAGAGGTCCAGGAAGGGAAGGGAGGTGTCAGAGATGATCCAGGTGAACTTAAAGTCAGGGTGAAATGTGTTGGTGAAGTTGATGAATTGTTTAACCTCCTCATGGGAGCATGAGGTGGCACAATATTGTCATCAATGTAGCAGAGGAAAAGGCGGGGAATGGTGCTGGAGTAACCTTGGAAGATGGAATGTTCCACATAACCGACAAAGACACAAGAATAGCTGGGGCCCATGCAGATGCCTGTGGCCACCCCTTTGGTCTGGAGGAAGTGGGAGGATTCAAAGGAGAAATTATTAAGGGTGAGGACCAGTTCAGCCAAGTGAATAAGAGTGTCAGTGGAGAGGTACTGGTGGAGACGCCAGGTGAGGAAGAAACAGAGGGCTTAGAAGCCCTCATCATGGCAGACAGAGGTGTACAGGGACTGGTTGTCCATGGTGAAGATGAGGCATTGGAGGCCAGGCAAACAAAAGTCTTGGAGGAGGCGGAGGGCATGGTGGTATCCCAAACATAGGTGGGGAGTTCCTGGACTAGGGGATAGGACAGTATCAGAAATGGGTTCAGTAGAGCAGGAGCAGGCAGAGACGATAGGTTGACTGGGGCAGTCAGGTCTGTGAATCTTTGGTAGGTGGTAGATTTGGGAGGTGCTGTGTTCATGGACTATGAGGTTGGAAGCTACGGGTGGAGATCCCCTGAGGTAATGAGTTTTTCAATCATCTGGTTTGGTGATGGGAGATGAGGTCATGGTCAAGAGGGCAGTAGGAGGAGGTATCTGTGAGTTGGTGCCTGGCTTCAGTGGTGTAGATGTCCGTGTGCCGAACTACTACTGTACCCCTGCGCCTTGTCCGCCGGCTTAATGATGAGGTTAGGTTGGAGCAGAGGGAGTGGAAGGCTGCACATTGCAAGGGTAAGATGTTGGAGTGGCTGAGGGGATGGACAGTTCTTACCAGTCCTCGGCATAATTAGGGATAGACAATGAATACTGGCTGAAGCAGTGACAGCCACAGCCCACAAACAATTTCAAAATAAGCTTCATAAAAGTGCTGGTTAGACCACACTTGGTATAACTGTGTTCAGTTCTAGAAACCTCAGGAACAATATTGATGGAGGGAAACATGGATTTAGCAGAATGAAACCTGGACCCCAAAGATTACATTTAAAGAACAAATGATAGAAGATTAAGATGTAATTTGGTTACATTTTCATGGGAAGAGAGAACCTATTTCTGTTGGTGAAGAAACTTTGGACAGGGAATGTAGTCTAATGATTATAACCAGACCTTTAATGATTGAAGGTACCAAGGGTGGTCAAAGTTTACAACTCCCTTCAACAAACAGCAATACCTGCTTGGATAATTGTCAATTTTATATGCAAAATAGATAACACATTTTGGTTATCAAAAATAATATGGGACATACTTAGGCATTTTTTTTCATTCATAATGCATGGGCATTGCTGGCTAGGACAGCATTTATTACCTGTCCTTAATTTCCCAGAAGGCAGTTAAAGATCAAGTAGACCAGACCAGGGTAAGGATGGCAGATTTCCTTCCCCAAAGGACATTGGCGATCCAGATGAGTCTTTATGATAGTCAATAGTTGTTCCTTAGTCAGCTTTCATTACAGAGTGTTTTTATCAAATTCAAATTTCACCATTTGCCACAGTGAAGTTTGAATGCATTTTCTCAGACTTTTGTTCCAGATATTTAGCATTACCTCTAAACAGGACAGTATGGCTAGCACTGCTGCCTCACTGCACCATCGAACTGGGTGCAATTCCACCCTCAGGGTTCACAAATTTTCTCCATGTCTGCCACGGGTTTCCTTTAGATGCTCTGACTTCCTCCCACAGTCCAAACGTGTGCAGGTTAGTTAGATTAGCAATGGGATTGGGTAGAGCAGGGTCTAGATGTGCTGCCCTTCAGAGGGTTGGTCTGGACCTGATGGACTAAATGGCTTGGCTCCACACTGTAGAGATTCTATGATTCTATATATTGGAGTTAGGTCACAGATCAACTGTGGCCTTACGGCAGGTGGGGTCAAGTCTCCTATTTTTGGTCCAATGTTTCTATGATATTCTATTAATACTAGGAGACAGTGAGAAGTGCAGTTACTAGAGAAATCAGAGTCGATAAAGTGTGGTGTTGGAAAAAGCACAGCATGTCCATTAGTATCCATTCTACTGATACTGCATATTAAGGAAGCACTGCATAGGTCTCTTGTCCTCTTATAGTACATTAAACACTTACCACCAAATTCTATCAGGCAGCAGCAAAAGTTATCTTGCAAATACTGCTTCCCACCCATTCCTTAAGTAACATTTCTCCAAAAGAGGAACATAGAAAACGGGAACAGCAGCAGGCCATTTAGCCCATTGGGTTTAATCTGCTTTTAATGTGATCATAACTGCTTCCCTATCTCACTGCCACATTCCTGCTCTGTCCTAATATCCCTTGCTACCAATAGTTAAAAGACTTCACCTCCACAGCCTGGGAGTCTGTGGTGAGTGGTGTTCCACAGGGCTCTGTTCTTTTGCCTCTACGGTTTGTAATTTTTATTAATGACTTGGATGAGGGGATTGAAGGATGGGTCAGCAAGTTTGCAGATGACACAAAGGTTGGAGGTGTTGTTGACAGTATAGAGGGCTGTTGTAGGCTGCAGTGGGACATTGACAGGATGCAGAGATGGGCTGAGAGGTGGCAGATAGTGTTCAACCTGGATAAATGCGAAGTGACGCATTTTGGAAGGTCAAACTTTAAAGTTGAGTACAGGATTAAAGACAGGATTCTTGGCAGTGTGGAGGAACTGCGGGATCTTGGTGTGCAGGTACATAGATCCCTTAAAATTGCCACCCAGGTGGACAAGGTTGTTAAGAAAGCATATGGTGTTTTGGCTTTCATTAACAGGGGGATTTAAGAGCCGTGAGATCTTGTGCAGCTCTATAAAACTTTGGTTAGACTGCACTTGGAATACTGTGTCCAGTTCTGGTCGCCCTATTATAGGAAAGATGTGGATACTTTGGAAAGGGTTCAGAGGAGGTTTACCAGGATGTTGCCCGGAATGAAGGACTTATCTTATGAAGAGAGGTTGACTGAGCTCGGACTTTTTTCATTGGAAAAAAGAAGGAAGAGAGGGGACCTAATTGAGATATGCAAGATAATGAGAGGCATCGATTGAGTTGATAGCCAGAAGCTTTTTCCCAGGGCAGAAATTGTTAACATAGTTTTAAGTTGTTTGGCGGAAAGTACAGAGGGGATGTCAGAGGCGGGTTCTTTACACAGAGAGTTGTGAGAGCATGGAATGCATTGCCAGCAGCAGTTGTGGAAGCAAGGTCATTGGGGATATTTAAGAGACTGCTGGACATGCATATGGTCACAGAAATTTGAGAGTTCGTACATTAGATTTACCTCACATGAGGATCAATGGTCGGCACAACATCGTGGGCTGAAGGGCCTGTTCTGTGCTGTACTGAATTCCACAGCTTACCACGGACTGAAGGAAGACATTTCTCTTTCAGCCTGATCCTAAATACTCCATAGCCTGAGACCATTACCCCCTGTTTTGGAATCTCCAACCATGTGTAAAATTCTCTCTATATGCAGTCTCCACTACCCTGTCAGAATGTTCTTCGTTTCAATGAGATCCCCTCTCATTCTTTTAAACTCCAATGCGTACTGATGCAGTCAACTCAATCTCTCCTCCTCTGACCATCCCAGGACTCAGCCTGGTGAACCTTCACTGCACACAATAACCCAAGTAATGTCTCATCAGTGCTCTGCACAACTGCATGATTTGGAGATGCCGGTGTTGGACTGGGGTGTACAGAGTTAAAAATCACACAACACCAGGTTATAGTCCAACAGATTTAATTGGAAGCACACTAGCTTTTGGAGCGACGCTCCTTCATCCCACAACCACCTGATGAAGGAGCACTCCGAAAGCTAGTGCTTCCAATTAAACCTGTTGGACTATAACCTGGTGTTGTGTGATTTTTAACTCTGTACAACTGCAGAATGACTTCCATGCTCCTGCACTCAAATCTTCTTACAATGAAAGCCAACATCCTATTCACCTCCTTAACTGCTTGTTGAACCTACATGCTTGTTTTCAGTGACCGGTATACAGATAGCTCGGTCCTTTTTACACTAACATTTCCCAAATTGTCACCAATTTTATAATACTCTGACATTTAGGTTTCTTCTACTGAAGTGGATAACCTCACGCTTACCCACATTTTACAGTATGTGCTCACTCACACAACTTCTCAAAATTGCTGAGAAGCCTCTTTGCATCTCCTCACCACTCACCTAGTTTTGTGTCATCAGCAAACTTAGAAATATTTCATAAAATCATACAATCCTACTCTTTGGCCCATTGAGTCTGTACCACCAACAATGCACTAAATTTACTTGACATGACTCTTGAATTAAATTGAATAGAATTTGTTGTGTATTGAAGCACAGTGAAAAGCTTTGTCTTGCGAGCAATACAGGCAGATCACAGAGTTAAGTAGCATAGGTAAGTAAATAATAGTTAAACAGCAGCAAAAACAAAAACACAGGTCCAGGCGAATGTTAAGAATTTGTGAGTCCATTCAGTATTCTAACGACAGTAGGGTATAAACTGGTTTGAAACTGGCTGGTGCATGTGTTCAGGCTTCTGTACCTTCTCCCTGCTGGTAGAGGTTGGAGGAAAACATTGTCAGGGTGGGATGGATCTTTGAGAATGCTAGTTCTCTCATCCAAATTATAACTGTTAATAGTCGAGGCCCAAGCATGGACACTTGCTGTACCTGACGAGTCAATGTTTCCCATTCTTGAAAACTCTTCCCCTGTTTGCTGTCTACTAACCCAATTCTCCATCTCTGCCAGTATCTTACCCATACTCCAATGGGCTTTGATTCTGAACTAGCCTCTTATCAAAGACCTTCAAAAGCTTTCTGACAATCCAAATATAATACAAAATGACTCTACTGGTTATGTCCTCAAACTATACAGCAGGTTTGTGAAACACGGTTCCCTTTCAGAAACTCATGTTGGCTTTGTTTAATTCTGTTGATATTTTCTAAACAACATGTTATCAGAACCTAAGAGACTCCAGTGATTTCCCTACTACTGATGTTAGTCTAAACAATCTGCAATTTCCTGTTTTCTCCCACCTCCCTTTTATAAATAGTGGGGTTACAAACCAATCTTGCTTTTAAAACTAAACTTTTAAAAATAATATTAATTTCTTTCAATTCCTCCTTCTCACTGTACTTTTGGTTCCCAAGCAAACAACTCCTTCTGTTATATGATTAGATTAGATTAGATTACTTACAGTGTGGAAACAGGCCCTTCGGCCCAACAAGTCCACACCGACCCGCCAAAGCGCAACCCACCCATACCCCTACATTTACCCCTTACCTAACACTACGGGCAATTTAGCATGGCCAATTCACCTAACCAGCACATCTTTGGACTGTGGGAGGAAACCGGAGCACCCGGAGGAAACCCACGCAAACACGGGGAGAACATGCAAACTCCACACAGTCAGTCGCCTGAGTTGGGAAATGAACCCGGGTCTCAGGCGCTGTGAGGCAGCAGTGCTAACCACTGTGCCACCGTGCCGCCCACATAAAATCATACAATGCACGTACATGTAATGACATGGATGTTGGTGAGGCCACTTTTTAAGTACAGTGCACAGTTCGGGTGACCCTGCTATAGAAGGGATATTATTAAACTGAAACAGTGCAGAAAAGATTTACAAGAATGTTGCCAGGACTGGAGGTTTTGAGTTATAAGGGGAGGCTGGATAGGCTGGGGTATAGGAGGTTGAGGAATGACCTTGAGGGGTATGGATAAGGGGAATATCACAAAATCACTACAGTATGGAAAAAGGCCATTTGGCCCAATAAGTCCACACCAAGCCCGTCCAAAGTGTAACCCACCCAGATCCATTCCCCTACCCTATTACTCTCTATTTACCCCTGACTCATACACCTAATCTAAACATCCCTGAACACTATAGGCAATTTAACATGGCCAATTCACCCAACCTGCACATCTTTGGATTGTGGGAGGAAACTGGAGTACCTGAAGGAAACCAACGCAGACATTGGGAGAACATGCAAACTCCACACAGACAGTCACCAGAGGATGGAATCAAACCCAGGTCCCTGGTGCTGTGAGGCAGCAGTGCTAACCACTGAGCCACCATGCCACCCCTAATAGCAAAGGTTTTTCCCCAGGGTGGAGGATTTCAAAACTAGAGAGCATAATTTTAAAGTGAGAGGAGAAAGATTTAACACACTTTTTCCATTTTATGTTAATGGAGTGACAGTGGTTCAGTGGTCAGTACTGCTGCCTCACAGTCCAGGGACCCAAGTTCGACTCCACTGTTGGGTGACTGTCTGTGGGGAATTTGTACGTTCCCCCTGTGTCTCCATGGTTTCCTCCCACAATCCAAAGATGAGCAGGTTAGGTGGATTAGCCATGGGAAATGCAGAGATAGGGTAGGGCGGTGGGTCTGGGTAGAGTGCTCCTTGGAGGGTTGGTTTGGACCCAATGGGTCAAACAACTTGCCTCCACACTGCTTCACTGTTGGTAGATTAGCCATGCTAAATTACCCACAGTGATCGGGGATGTTTAGATTAGGTGTGTAAGCCGTGGGAAATGTAGGGTTACAGGGATGGGCCTGGATGGGATGCTCTTCAGAGGATTGGGATCAACTCATTGGACTGAATAGCTTGTTTCCACACTGTACGGATTCTATGGACCTGAGTGGCAACTTTCTCACATACAGTGTGGTTTATTTGTGGAATGAACTGCCAAATGAAGTGATAGATGCAGATACTACATTTAAAGGACATTTGGACAGATACATGAATAGGGAAGGTTTATAGAGATATGGGCCAAATCCAGGCAAATGGGTCTAGCTTAGTTTAGGAAACCTGGTTGACTTGGACATATTGGACTGAAGGATCTGTTTCCATACTGTATGGCACTACAACTATGCAGTAGAAGTGGTAAAAGTGGCATCTCTGTCTCTTTAGTACTGTTTGCACATGAGTGTGGTGGAATCTATAAAAGTGGAGTCTGACCAAACCTAAATCTTCTTCTACATTGGTGGAAGAGGGAAAAGATACATTATTGAATGGAAGATTGGTGAGTGGGAAGGATTGGAGATTTGGAGTTGCAGGCTTTAATTCAGAATAACCACTCGCTTTCGTCTTTGCCTCAGATCCTATTTAATTACTCAATGGCACAAAACATAAACTGAAATATATGTATGCCTGCTACCACGCAAGGAGGCTTTGCTCAGAGACACGAGACAAAAACCACAATCCCTGTCACCCACAGGATGGTGGCATTCTTTGAAAGATGAAAAGCTATCAGTACTGTCCCACTGCAGCCACAGACTGTTTTTTAAAAAATCTGATTTAATTGCTTGTTGCAATTGACCCATCGATTGTGGTTCACCCGTGGATTCTATCATAGTGTTGGCTTGGAGAGTATCCACTGCTTATATTCGAATAGTTGTTGAATATATTCCTCCCAGCATTGATGGATGATTCAGACCTCCCATACACTTTTACATTCCACCTCTCTTACATGTTGAAGGGGAGACATATAAACATGAGAATTAGGAGCAGGAGTAGGCCATCTGGCCCATCGAGCCTGCTCCGCCATTCAATAAGATTATGGCTGAAATTTTGTGAACTTAGCTCCACCTATTCACCCACTCATCATAACCCTTAATTCCTTTACTGTTCAAAATCTATCTTTGCCTTAAAACCATTCAATGAGGCAACCTCAACTGCTTCACTGGGCAGGGAATTCCACAGATTCACAACCTTCTGCATGAAGAAGTTCCTCCTTAACTCAGTTCTAAATCTGCTCCCCCTAATTTTGAGACTATGCTCCCTAGTTCTAGTTTCACCCACCAGTAGAAATAACCTCCCTGCTTCTACCTTATCAATTCCCATCATAATTTTGTATATTTTGGTCAGATTTCCCCCTCATTCATCTACGTTCTATTGAGTACATTCTCAGGCTACTCAATCTCTCCTCATAAGCCAACCCTCTCAACTTCAGAATCAACCTAGTGAACCCACTCTGCACCCCCTCCAGTGTCAGTACACCCTTTCCCAAGTAAGGAGACTCTGGATCATACTGAGCACTTTCCATACCTTGGCAGCCATCTCTCTCAAAAGACCACCATCAAGGAGGAGACCCAACACCGCACCAGCTCAACCTTACTATAAACTACAATAAAGACAAAGAGCTCAGTGAGTCCTGGTATACAGAGCAATTGACATCAACACACTCCTTCACAGAAGGGAGACCTGGTCAGTTTTTCGAGCAATGGCTAAATGTGTTATAAAAACATTCTGAAGCTGTCCTCGCAGACAATGACCAGGATTTTCTTGGTACCAACTGTTCAAAACAGGTTTTGAATGACATCTCAAGTGATGATCCAGTATGGCAGCATAGAAGGGAAATGCTGCACTCTGGAACCTTGTGGGACACTCTGCCCAAAGATCTCCAGAATGAGAATCAACACATTCAGACACATTAAAGACCCCGTGATAGAAACTCATGATGGTGAATGGAATCAAGAAACAACCAATGCTGCCACCATACCACTGAAGGGTTTCATGAGGATAATGGGTGGCAAGGTGGCACAGTGGTTAGCACTGCTGCCTCACAGCTCCTGAGACCCGGGTTCAATTCCCGACTCAGGCAACTGACTGCGTGGAGTTTGCAGGTTCTCCCCATGTCTGCGTGGGTTTCCTCCGGGTGGTCCGATTTCCTCCCACAGTCACAAAGATGTGCGGGTCAGGTGAATTGGCCATGCTAAATTGCCCATAGTGTTAGGTAAGGGGTAAATGTAGGGGTATGGGTGGGTTGCGCTTCGGCGGGTCGGTGTGGACTTGTTGGGCCGAAGGGCCTGTTTCCACACTGTAAGTAATCTAATCTAATGTTCTGAAATAACATCTTTACACTTTTCCTTAAGTTTGCCAGAGGTAGAACAGTTACATTCCAGGGAGGATCAAACAAATATCTTACAGTTTATTGCAATGCCACACACTAAATCAATTCCTCCCCCCATGATCCACTAACTCAGGCTTTTCCATTCCAGGACATTTTCAGTCAGGTACAGCAATGGACTCATAGCTGGTCGGGAGAGCAGGCCTGGGTGATGATGGCATGGAGAATCACCTTAGCTGTCAGGTTCTGATCATCAAGAAGTGTTGCAACCATTGGAGTTTGCTCCATAGAATTCATGAGTATGGGTGTACTCTATCTGTTTTCATGATGGGTTGAGAGATGGAGTGACAATGCTGCTGTTCACGAGAGAGAACGCAGCAACTCCAGCAAGGTATTACTAGGGAATATGGTGGAGATCCTATGTCTGTCTGTAGGAAGATTTTGTGCACACTTTCTACCATTAAGTTTCTGGGCACCAATACCTAACAGGTTCTCGGGTTTGGAAGGGAAAGTGGGGTGAGATCTGCATGCAAAAAGCTAATGATAAAAGCTTGTCATTGCTGCCATCAGGTCTGGTGTAACTCATCAACGGTACAGGTGCAACTGCATTTGAAATGGTTCAGTTTTTAGGGATGATAATTTCTCGATCCCCCCACCACCTCCCACCCCCATTATCACCTCCTGACATGTCAGAACATGACATGGCCATGCTGGAGACAGAGAAAAATCCAAACAAACAGTAAAATGGTCCAACTCAGGACACCGCTCCTGCAGGTGGAGTCAGTGCCTAACTGACTGAGAAGTTGGGAGGTTATTTCGGGGGTACTGGGGATATGGAGCTGAGGCTGCAATCAGATCAGCCATGAACATCAGAACAGGTTCGAGGGGCCAAATGGCCCACTCTTCATATCTCATAACTGCATTTACATGAGCAGGCCATCGACTCCCTGTCCCTGTTCCGCCATTCAATTAGATCTAAAGTTGATCTACGTTTTAACTCCTTTATCCGCCTTGATTCAACTCTTACTGCCTCTCTTTATACACATTAGCGAGCTGTGAACGGGATAACGTACGATTATATACCTCACGACAGAAAAGCAAGTCTAAGTTAAACAGGAAGTCAAGGTTTGCCCAGTCTTGCTAAACCATTGAAATAATTGTGTGTCAGACAATCCAATGAACTCTCTCACCTTGTGGTTTGCTGAGTCTGTCCATCAATTCTGAAGTCTACATCAGGGTATCTAAAACTGTGCTGGTATCTGTTTCTTAATTTTGCAACTCTGCTCCGCTGCAAATTGCATTGCAATTTTCCAGACAGGAAGTAATAGATAGAGATGACGCCCAGTACGTTATTATGCAAAATGGCTCAATTCCATTCTGCTTAAAAAATGTTAAATGTTTATTCCCAAGTCAAAGCTCATTCCATTGCTCTTTTGCTTAAATAAAAGAAAATACAATTACTTGCCCTTTACATTGATTGTGGTATTGTATATATTTCTTCCGTACTCAATGTTAAGTATGGGCTCAGGCAAAACATCACATGCAAATCATAATATAAAGTTTGCATTCCCAAAGTCATGGGTTCCAGAGTTGTAGGATAGTCAAGCTCAGTAACCAAGTGGGAGTGGTGGAGGGAGTGTAATATTATTGAAATCTCCTCTGCCTAAGGGGTACACATAATCACTGGTAGTGAGAGTTCAGGGAGAAAACAGAAAAGTGTCTGTGTATCTGTGATGTTGTGGTTTGTTTCATATTCATTCATGGAATGTGTGCTTCGCTGTCCATACCAGCATTTATTACCCAACCCTAATTGCCCACAGGGCAGTTAAATGTTAACCACATTGCTGTGAGTTTGGAGTCACATGTAGGCCAGATCAGCTAAGGATGGCTGTTTCCTTCCCTAAAGAACATTAGCGAAACAGATGGGTCTTTCCAATTGCCACTGGATTCATGGTCACCATTAGATTGCTAATTGTAGAGAGATATTTACTAAATTCAATTTTTAATTTCTGCCATGGTAGGATTTGAAACCAGGTCCTGAAAGTCTCTGGATTAATAGTTTAGCGATAATATCACTAGGCTATCACTGCCCCTGTGTGTACGGTATTGTGTGTGTGAATGGAGGTGTATTAGGGTGTGCATGTGTGTGTACACACACATTTTTGACAAGTGGTTGTAACAGCATTCGAAAAGGTATTCTGCAATTCCTCTTTACACTCAACAGAAAAACAAGGGAAAAGGACAATTTACCTGCACACGGCTGATCCATAACACTGTAGTGTAATTGCCCGAAAAGAGATGAAGGATGTTGCATTTAAAGAACAGTTGCACTTATGTTTAATTTAATGCCAAGAGAACAGCAGGATGTGTGCACTCCATTTTTAAAGAGCCAACTTCTCATGATCAGACTTGTATAAATCGTAATAGGACGGCTTCAAAACAACTCAATGCCACATACTCTTTCCTTTGGGAAATGCACTAACTTCAAATGATCACATCAACCAGATGTGGACACAGTAGCGAATGTTTGACTAAAACAGCAGAGAAGTGGTTGTAATGGCAGATTTATAGATGCATTCAAATCATATCAGCTTTTGAGAAAACAAAGAAAGAATAATTATTTCAATTGGCAGGAGGATTTGTAACGAGAGGACAAGGATCACTGGCAAAATGCGGGGATATAGGGGAAGGAGGTGGGTGGCAGAGATAAAAAAAAATTATGCAGTGAGTTGCTATGGCGAGGAATATGAGGCGTGGTGGACTGGTATGTTACTATGACCTGGGATACAAGGCGTGGTGGACTGGTATGTTACTATGACCTGGGATACAAGGTGTGGTGGACTGGTATGTTACTATGACCTGGGACACAAGGCGTGGTGGACTGGTGAGTTACTATGGCCTGGAAAACAATTAATACCATTCATTTCTCTGACATGTTGTAGTATTTTGTTTCCTATTTCTATCTAATTTTATGTTCCAGTTGATCCTGCTTCCACCAGTCCACCACGCCTTGTATCCCAGGCCATAGCAACTCACTGCATAATTCTTTTTTCATCTCTGCCACCCACCTCCTCCCCCAATAACCTAGTTCCATTAAAGAACCAGCACAGCACGACAGGCCAAATTGCTGTATACAATTATAACAAATAGGACAGGATGAGAACATTCAGCCCATCAAGCCTGCTCAGCCATTCAATATGATCCTGTCTGATCTTTGTTACTATCCATTCCCTGTATCCCTGGCTTCTGCGCACACCTGCCAATCTCAGCCTTGCATATATTCAATGATGGAGCATCCACCATCCTGTGGGGTGGAGAATTCCAAAGATTCCCAACCCTTTTGTGTGAAGTAATTTATCTTCATTTCAGTTCTAAATGTTCATCTGCTAATCTGAGACTGAGCTCCTGTGTTTTAAATTCCCCATTCAACAGAAAAACTCTCAGGACCTATGCCAGATCCAAAGAAGACTCATATGGGACTCAGAATGTGAACTCTATTTCTCTCCCTACAGATCCTGGCCAGACCTGCTGAGATTTTACAGCTCCTTCGGTCTTTATTTCAGATCTCCAGTATCCGCATTATTTTGCTCTGATTCTCTCAGTATTTATCCTTACAGAATACTGGGTTTTGCACATTCCAGAAAATAGAGATCCAATCTACTCAGCCTTTTATTACAAGACAACCATCTTGTCCCAAGAACATAGTCAAGCGAACCTTCATTGTACTGTTTTCAATACTCCAAATATGTTAGAGAGAGAGGAAACAAGACAGCACAAACGAGAGAGACACAACAGAAAGAGACACAAGGAAGAGAGAGATAGAGAAAAAAAGAGAGAGAGAGAGCAAGAGTAAGCGAGATATGAGAGACATAGAGAAGAGAAAACACAGAGATAGAGAGAGAGAGAGATAGACATAGGGAGATAGAGAGAGCGCTACGGAGACAAAAAACAGAACCTTTTTATATGCACCACACCTCTAGGTTAACAATTCTCTTACCTTTTCTTGATCTGGAGAAAAACTTCATGGAAACAGGCGAGGTAGAAGTGGAACTGCCGGAGGAATCCTTCGAGGTGGAGCGGAAGATCCCACTGAAGCTCATTCGCCGAGGAGACCTTGGCGAAGAGTCTTGGGGGAAAGGGAATACTGTTTTTGGAGAACCAGGGCTCTGCTTCACTCTCACTGGAGCAGAGACCGGGCTGGAGGGTCGGTTGTAAAAATTTCGGGAGAAGAATCCTTTGGAAGGGCTACCGCTGGAATGGGAGCTGTCTTCACCCTGTAGGTGGGAACACAAATCAGGCCTCATAGCAGAAACAGTCACACCAAAACCCATCAAATAAGAAGAGTTTTGATACATTTTTACTTTAACCATGCACTTTTGAAGGACAAGGAATTCACAAAAAAGCAACAAAATGCAGCAATATATCCCTAGAACATCCCATACAATGATTACAGCTCATCGAGTCTCCAGAGATTTCGCATAAATTGCAACAATTCTCCAAAAAAGAATCATCCATATAGATAAGGTAATTGCAACAATTATGCTGTGGCAGAATAAAATGTGAAATCATAATGGCCTCACAATCTTAGAAAAGGTCAAGGGCTTTCTGCAGCTTGTGGCACTGAGGGAGGCCAGTCAGTCTATTGTATCATTGCCAGTTCTTTGAACGAGCTATCAAATTAATTCCATTACCCTCCTCCTTCCTCTTGGGCCCTGAACAATTTCCCCTTCCAGTACTGGAAGCAATTCAGTGACTTTTGCACATGGAAGCCTTTAATCCTCAGCTGATCTGGTTTGGAACCATGGGTTTTAAAGTTAACGTAAGGAGCCCACGTTTTCACAAAAACCAAAACAAAAATCACAAAGGTTTCCAGGAGGGAAATCGGGTGAAACCTCTTTAGCCAGTGAGAGATTTGAATGTGGAACTCACCCCTTACCAGTAGTTGAGGCAAACAGCACTGATGCATTTCAGGGTAAGTAAGAGAAGCGCATGAAGGAGATGGGAATAAAAGGATATGTTAGTGCAGTTAGATGGTAGAGGTGGCAAGATGCCTTTGGGAACATAAACTCCATAATGGACCTAAGTAGGCCAAATAGCCTCTTCCTGTGCTGTGAATATTTATTATCTATTAGAATCCCTACAGTGTGGAAACAGGCCCTTTGGCCTAACAAGTCCACTCTGACTCTCCAAAGAGTAACCCACCCAGACCCATTCCTCTACACTATTATCCTATATTTACCCCTGACCAATGCACCTAATATACACATCCCTGAACACTTTGGGCAATTTACAGTCAATTCACCAAACCTGCACATCTTTAGGCATGGGGAGAATGTACAAACTCCACACAGACAGACGCCCAAGGCTGGAATTGAACTCAGGTTCCTGGCACTGTGAGGCAGCAGTGCTAATCACTGAGCCACCATGCTGTTCAGGTATTGGTCAGATCACAGCTGGAATACAGTGAACAGTTTTCAGACCTTTATATATACTGGAATTGGAGGCAGTGCACAGAAGGTTCACTTGGTTGATACTGAATACGAAAGGAGAAAGTGAGGACTACAGATGCTGGAGCTGAGTCGAAAGTGTGTTGCTGGGAAAGCACAACCGGTCAGGCAGCATCCAAGAAGCAGGAAAATCGACGTTTCGAGCATAAGCCCTTCAACGGAATCAGGCCCTGATGAAGGGCTTATGCCTGAAATGTCAATTCTCCTGCTTCTCGGATGCTGCCTGACCTGCTGTGCTTTCCTGGCAACACGCTCTCGACTCTGAATAGGGGCGGACTGTCCTAAAAGGAGAGTTTGAGTGGATTGGGCCTGTGCTCTTTGGAATTTAAGAGAACAAGAGGCAACCTTGTTGATACACAGCAGATCCTTAGGGGACTTGACAGGGTAGATGTGGAATGGTTATTTCCCATTGTGGGAGGCCTTAGGACCAGAGGGCATAATCTCAGAATAAAGGGTCACACACTTAAAACAAAGAGGAGGAGGAATTTCTTCCCTGAGAGAACAGTGAATATGTTGAACTCTTTATCAGGGCTGTTGAGGCTGGGTTAAGTACTTTCAGACTGAGATCATTGGATTTTAAATAAGTAGGGGAACCAAGAACAATGAAGAAAAGTGGAGCTGAGAATGTATGTGATCTCAGTGAATGGTGGAGCAGAGTTGATGGGCTGAATGGCCTACTTTAGTTTCTATGCCTTCTGGTCTTATTTTGTCAGTGGTGAAATTTCAGATTGTGTTCCTCCTAAGAAATCTTTGTGGGCTAAATATTTGATAAATTCCAAATCAGGTCTGAGGTCTGAACTGCAGTGTACTCTACATTACTGATCGGAAGCTGTGGTACAATTTTCTCCAAATATCAATGTCACTGGCGGAGACAACAGACTAATCAGCTGCAATTCCTATCTCTGATTTATATGATGTTGGAGGCTGCAAATGCTCAGTGACACTTGACTCACACCGTCTAACACCCTTAGTCACCTGCAGAGACTCATTATTCGACACTGTAAGGTGGCTCAGTGGTTAGCACTGCTGCCTCACAACGCCTGGATGAGTTTGATTCCAGCCTCGGGTGCCTGTCTGTGTGCAGTTTGAACATTCTCCCTGTGTCTGCATGGGTTTGCTCTGTGTGCTCTGGTTTATTCCCACAATCTAAAGATGTGCAGGTTAGGTGAACTGGCCATGCCAAATTGCCCACAATGTTCAGGGATGTGTGGATTAGGTGCATTAGTCAGGGGTAAATGTAGAGTAATAGGGTGGGGAAATGGGTCTGGGTGGGTTTCTCTACAGAAGGTCAGTGTGGACTTGTTGGGGAAAATGGCATGTTTCCATACTGTAGGAATCCATTGACTCCACTCATGATAGTTATATGATCTTTTGATCTCTCTGCCCTTGATGTCTCTGCCTGTAAAGTCTAAGTTCTGTGCGCTTCCCTCTCACTTCACCTGATGAAAGGGTTATATTCCAAAAGCTCGTGATTTCAAACAACTCCCCGTTAGACTACAATCTGGTGTCGTGTGATTTCTGACTTCAATTAAATGAATCTACGAACAACAAACACGGCAAGTCCTAGTGAAACCAGAAGGTGTGGCAACATCAGAACACTGATGAAGAATCACACTAGATTTGACATGTTAGTTTTGTTTCTCTCCATTGATGCTGCCAGACCCAACGAGTTTCTTCAGCATTGTCTGTGTTTGTTTTAGATTTCCAGCAGATGCAGAATTTGGCTTTTCAGTTTGATTTATTATTATTGTCACATGCACCGAGATACAGTGAAAAGTATTTTCACTTACTTTTCACCGTATTCATTGCCGCAGAGTGCAGTGGAGGCCGGGATGCTAAATGTCTTCAAGGCAGAGATTGATAGATGCTTGATGTCACAAGGAATTAAGGGCTACAGGGAGAATGCGGGTAAGTGGAGTTGAAATGCCCATCAGCCATGATTGAATGGCGGAGTGGACTCGATGGGCCAAATGGCCTTACTTCCGCTCCTATGTCTTATGGTCTTATGGTCTTATTGTTGTGCGCTAACATGAGAAATCATACCTTACATAATTACATCAAGATAATATAAGAGAGTGCAAAATATAGTGTCACAACCACAGAGAGTGAGCAGAGAAGATCAACTCTAATATAAGAGGTCCATTCATAAATTTGATAACAGCAGGGAAGGAGCTGTTTTTAAACTCTGCTGGTTTGTGTTTTCAAACTTCTTATCTTATGCCTGATGGAAGTGGGTAGGAGAGAGTATAATCAGGATGGGAGGGGCCTTTTTGTTTGTGCTTTCCCGAGGTAGCGAGAAGTGTAGGTGGAATCAAAAAAAGGAAGGTTGGTTTGTGTGATGGATTGGGCTATGTTCACAACGCTCTATAAAATCTTGCGGTTTTGGGCAGAGCAATGGCCATACCAAGCATTTATTCAAAATACAAGCATGTGTTACTGCTGCTTTTGACTTAAAACATGTGAAAGAACAGAAGAAAGACTTGGACTTATGTAAGGATTTTCACAACCACTTTTATTGCCAGTGAGGTAGTTTCGAAGTGCAGTCACTCTTGCAGTAAATTCAACGGCCTAGTCGGTCACAACAAGCCCCACTGCCCACAATGTCACCATGATTAGATAATCTGTTTTCATGAAGTTGTCCAGACACCAACGAGAACGCCCTTGCTTTTTCTTTGAAGTAGTGTCATAGGGTCTTTTACATTCATCTGAGCAGGTAGCTGTAGCTTTGATTAAAATGTCTCATCTGAACGATGGCACCCTCCAATGGTGCGGCGTTCCCCTGGCACTCCACTGAAGAGTCAGTATGATTTTCCTCTGAAGTGAACCCACAGTAAAATTTATAA
The DNA here is from genome assembly GCF_020745735.1 of Hemiscyllium ocellatum. Taxonomy (NCBI): domain Eukaryota; kingdom Metazoa; phylum Chordata; class Chondrichthyes; order Orectolobiformes; family Hemiscylliidae; genus Hemiscyllium; species Hemiscyllium ocellatum. The sequence goes on along the minus strand of NC_083405.1, from coordinate 123,753,829 downwards.
GGAAAACAAATAACACCCAAAAATATAAACATTAAAGCATGACTCAAGTATTCTCCTAAAATGCACCAGAAGACTGGTTTGAATCACTCTCAATTTACAACAGGTTAAAATAGTATTGATTATGTTACTAGACTAAGAGAACAAACATGAGGACTGCAGATGCTGCAGAGTCAGAGTCGAAAAGTGTGGTGCTGGAAAAGCACAGCAGGTCAGGCAGCATCAGAGGATCAGGAGTATTGGTGTTTTGGGCATCAGGAATGAAGAAGAGCTTATGCCCAAAACATCGACCCTTCTGCTCCTCAGACGCTGCCTGACCTGCTGTGCTTTTCCAATGCCACGCTTTCCGACTATGTTAGACTAGTCAAACAAGGAATATAAGTTTTAAACTCCATCAATGCAATTAAGAAGTTGGCACTTATATTTTTAAAAATCTAATAATCAAAAATGTTAACACTAGTTAAAAATGGCCATGAAGGTGTGGGATGGAATTAAAAATGCCAACCAGTTCACTAAAGTCCAGAGATGAAAACTTGTCACCTCACTCAGTGTGGCAGGCATATGATTCTTGTGTAATTTACAAACCATTTAATTCAATGAAGTCACTACTCAGTGGTTCATGGAGTTGGCTCAGCAACACCATCCCTGGGCACTTAGTGATGACTGTAAAATGTTGGCCTGGCCAGAGATGCCCATATCCGGAGAATTAATTCAAAAACTAAAATCACAGGACTATGAACAAGGGTTGATGTCCAAGAAGCTACTCAATATTATACACATGGTTTTGTCATAAAATTCCCGATCCATATCCTTGTCCATACTTGGAGTACTATATACAGTTTTGGTCTCCCTATCTAAAGATATACTTGCCTTATAAAGGCACACCAGACTGATTCCTGGGATGGCAGGTTTGTCATTGGAGGGAAGATTGAGTCAACTAGGCTTGTATTCACTGGATGTTAGAAGAATAATGGAGGATTTAATTGAAACATATAAAAGTCTGACAGGGCTGGGGGAGAAGGCACATTCAGGTATAGACAGCTGGACTTGAGTGAATCCCTAGAGAAGTATAAAGGCAGTAGGGATTCTGTAAGTATATTAAGAGCAAAAAAGTAACTAGGGACCCCCTCAGGCGATTGTCTGTGTGGAGTTTGCACATTCTCCTCGTGTCTGCGTGGGTTTCCTCTGGGTGCTCCGGTTTCCTCCCACTGTTCAAAAAATGTGCAGGTTAGGTGAATTGGCCATGCTAAATTACCCATAGTGTTAGGTGAAGGGGTAAATATAGGGGAATGGGTCTGGGTGGGTTGCTTTTGGAGGGTCGGTGTGGACTTGTTGGGCCGAAGGGCCTGTTTCCACACTGGAAGTAATCTAAAAAGAATTCCCGAGATCTAATTAGGTGTTTGTCAGATCTTTGTGTGAAGCTAGGGAGAAGTGATTGCTGGACTCCTTTCTGAGATATCTATATCTTTGAGAGCTACGGGTTGAGGTGCTGAAAGACTGGAGGTTGGCTAATTTGGTGCCATTATTTAAGGAAGCTATAAGGAAAAGCCAGAGAAATAGGAAATTTGACTCATTTGATCTTGCCATCAAAGACTGTGCCCAGGATGTGAAAACAATGTCTTAGTTTTTCCAGGCAAATGACATTGGGGCAGAAGAAAAGTAATGAGTAGTTCTCCTGACAGCTTTTGGATATGCAACATTTTCGGTTATTAGGAGCCGAATTTTTCCTGAGGGCCCAGATACTAAAACATTTGAAGAGTTAACAGATTTAGTTAAGGAATATTATGACCCCAATCCTCCCGTTATTCCGAGTTTTACTTGGCAGTTTGAGAACCAGGGGAATTTTGGGACTTGATTATCATAGAATCCCTACAGAGTCATCATTGCATCCCCACAATGTGGGAACAGGTCATTAGGCCCAACAAGTCCACACCGACCTTCTGAAGAATATCCCACCCATGCCCATTCCCCTCCTCCAGTACTCTACATTTACCCCGACCAATGCACCTAACCTACACATCTCTGAACACCATGGGTAATTTAGCATGGCCAATTCATATAACCTACATATCTTTGAAATGTGGGAGGAAACTGGAGCACCCGGAGGAAACCCACACAGACACAGGGAAAATGTGCAAACTTCACACAGTCACCCGAAGCTGGAACCAAACCCAGGTCCCTGGCACTGTGAGTGTGGATCATTAACCACTGAGCCACCATGCTGCCCCAAATTCAGTTATGATTAAGTTAAGACAACTGGCAGAGGCAAGTGATTTTCATTTAACCCTTAATGAGGTGCTGGAAAACCATTTGGTAGATGGGATTAATGATGTAACCATGCAAAAGTGCCTGCTAAATAAAGCCCAACGGGACTTTAAACAGGTACTCCAACTTTGCACTGTCATTTCAAAATGCGGCAAGTGGAGCATATGAGTTACAGGGTATTCCGAAGGAGGGGGAACACCCTTGCCAATCTGACTGAGCTTGGGGAACACCACTTGAGTGAAGGCAATTGCTTAGCCTCGCACAGGACATATCCTGAACAGAGGAATACTAGGCCAGGTCTTGTGACATACAAAATTTGGGTCAGTGAGGTGATCCTGAACAAGCATGTAAAAGCTTCGAATTCAAGTGGGGCAGGAGCAAAATGTACCCATTGTTTACCAGCAGAATATTCGAGTATTTCTTAAATTGAATGGTATCTCTCATATAAGGACAGCTTCACACCATCCATCATTCAATGGTCTGGCAAAAGGAACAGTCCAAACCTTGAAGGCAGGCTTAAGGAAACAGCCTACTGCTTCATTAGATACCAAACTGTCCTGTTCCGGATGTAGGTTTGTTTGCTGAGCTGGAAGGTTCATTTCCAGACGTTTCATCACCCTACTAGGTAACATCTTCAGTGGGCTTCCTGCTTTCTATTTATATTTGGGTTGGTGATGTAATTTCTGGTGGTGATGTCATTTCTTGTTCTTTTTCTCAGAGAGTGGTGGATGGGGGTCTAACTCAATGTGTTTGTTGATAGAATTCCATTTGGAATGCCATGCTTCTAGGAATTCTTGTGCGTGTCCTTCCTTAAGTAAGGATACTAGTTTTGCACAACAAGCAAAACTAATGTCATTTACAAAATACCATGCAAGGACTGTAACAACATTACATTGGACAAACAGGCAGAAAACTAACCACCAGGATACATGAACACCAACTAGCCACAAAAACGATATGACCCTCTCTCACTAGTATCCTTACATACAGATAAGAAGGATACCATTTTGACTGGTACAACACATCCATCTTAGGACAAGCCAAACAGAGACACACACGAGAATTCCTAAAAGCATGGCATTCCAAACAGAATTCTATCAACAAACATATCAAGTTAGACCCCATCTACCATCCCCTGAGAAAAAGAACGAGAAATGACATCACCTCAGGAAATAACATCACCAACCCAAAGAAACCCAAACATATAAACAGAAAGCAGGAATCATGTACAGTGCTTTGCCTGGAGGCCCATTGAAGATGTTACTTAGTGGGGTGACGAAACGTCTGGAAATGAACCTTCCAGCTCAGCAAGCAAACCTACATCTGGAACCTCAATCTGAGCTACAAGTCTTCTCAAAACTCGCTGTCCTGTTCCTATTTGATTGTGGGACCAGCCTTCATGTAACTACAGGAGTAGCTCCAGAAGAGTTGCTAATGGGGAGAAGACTCCACACCAGGATAAATCTGATCTTCCTGGACCTGGGTGGGGAGGGTGAAATGGCTTTCAGGAACGCTAACGTGGACACAAGAGTCCACTAAAGCAAGATAGTTTGCTTCAGGGGGTGGAGTTTGATGCAAGAACCATAGGAATGGCATTGCATGGGAAAGAGGCACGGGCAAAGTGAGGTCAGGTCCAGTGATGTATAAATTCAGGTAGGTGTGATGGTCTTGAACAAGCACATGGGCCACCTGAAACTGCAAATCATGCCTGGCTCCTTAACAGCCTTTCTGATTGTTCCGTAACCCATGTGTTCTCCCTCTCCATCAAGTGTTGAAGATACCTCAGAATCAGAGATGGACATGGCAGATGTTGTCACCTCACACATGTGCCGCCTGAAGAGGAGAATGAATTTCTTCCGAGACACTCTGGGCACAAGAAGTGAGATGATGTGTGTTACACACTGCCTGTATCAGAGCCAGACAGAGCCAGTGCTGAAATGTCCTAGTAGGGGCTACGAAAGAAACCGACCTATGTCCTCAGGCTCAGAGAGGCAAGGACGCAGTAAATGTCACAGAGTCAGCCGGGTGGACCTCATAGAATATGAGTTCCTGATAGGGGGTGTTAATCAGGTCCAATCAGAGAGCCTGGCTGACAAGTGTAAACAAAGGCATCAGAGATTCTGCTCACTGTGGTGACAGAGACCATAAAAGAATGGAGTTTCACTTAACCTGAGATGAACTATTACTTGGGTAATGCAATTTTTAAAAAGGGCCAACTTCAATACAATGAGTCAAAAGCTTCAACAAATTGACTGAAAGGAGGATACAGAATCTTAAACATGAATCTTATCCAAGGATAAAGGGACTACATTTACAAAATGTACAATTGAAGATGCAGAATACATATGTGTAGGGACTAGTAAATGTAGACTGAAGAAATGACCCTCAAGACATTCACACCACAATACAAAAGGAATTGAGAACAAAAAGTCTTGGTGGCCACAGAACAAAGAGATGAAGGAGTCTACATAGGACCTTCCAAAAGTATAGAAAAGGCAAGTCAGAAGGGAAATAGAAATAAAAACGCTGCACAGACCAAACCGAGTACTTAATTTATGTTGGGGACATTCATTAATGAGGTAGTTCATCACTGGGCCTTCTACAAGTGTAGCAATTTAATGCCATATTGATACATATCCCCAGTTTCTCAAATCACAGCAAATGGATAGCAGCTTGCCTGGATGAGTGCAATCCCAATAACACTCAAGAAGCTCAACACCATCCAGGACAAAGCAGCCCACTTGATGGGTCCACATCCACATACAGTCTCTCTAGTATTAATGGGCAGTAGCAGCAGTGTGTAGCATCTACAAGAAGCACAGCAGAAATTCACCAAAGCTCTTTTGACAGCACCTTCCAAATCTACAACCATTATCTTCTAGAAGGACAAGGATAACAGACATATGGGAACACCACCATCTGCACGTTCCCTCCAAGCCACTCACCATTGTTAGAAATAAATTTCCATTCCTTCAGTATTGCTGGGTCAAAATCCTTGATTCCCTCCCTAACGGCATTGTGGGGCGACCTATGGCATGTGGACTGCAGTGATTTAAGAAGGTTGCGTTCTACCTTCTCAAGGACAACTGGGAGTGGGCAATAAATACTGGCCCAGCCAACAATGCCCACATCCCACGATTGAATAAGAAAGTATATGTTTTTTTTTGAGGATGGTGTGTGTTGCAGGTACTGGTGGTGATCCCATGTGCATGATGCATATGTTCTTCTAGGTTTGACATCTTACATAACTGCTTCCAGCATGCATCAGTGAAGGGAATGAGTATATAAGGTGGTTGATGGAGTGCCAACTGAGCAGCCTGTGTTGCCTTGGATAGCTCTAAGCCTTTTGAATGTTTTGGTAAAATTGCAGTTATATCAACAAATTGGAAATAATTATATTCACTTAGTTGACAGAATCTACTGATACAAAGTTTCGAACAGAATGTTCAAAGTGAATACTTGCTAACATAATTATAGCAAAGACTTGCAAGTCTGAAGATTCCAGAAGAGAAACTAAAATGAACAGCGACTAACAGGTTCATGCAGGCGACAATTAAAGTCTGATTTTCTTCAACACAAGGACATTCTACTGACTGACTGCGTTATGCTATCAGTTCCAAATAAATGACGATGAAGAGAATGTGTTCACAATTAGTTTGACTTAATATCCAACCAGTGAACAGAAAATTGTGCATCTAAGCACTTTGACAGAAAACAATGAGTCACCCAAAAACAGCTTTGCCAAGGACTGAGCATTTTAAAAATCTGATAAAAATTGTGTAACATTCTTGAAATGACAGTAAGTCCAACCACTCTAATTAAGCACTCAAATACTCATGTACAAAAACCTGAAGACAACTATTATTAACTTATCCACAGCCTACAAAGACTAGGCTTTGAAGGGGAAATTATAGTGTCAAAAATCAGTGCTAAAGAATGAGCTTCATCATTTGTCATGCTAGTCAAACAAGTTATGAATGATGCATACAAGTACCTTTGGGTGATGGGAAGATATGGACCTTATACATGGAGACATTCAGCACGGAAACAGACCTTTCAGTTCAACTACTCCATACTGAACATAATCCCAAACTAAACTAGTCCCACCTGCCTGCTCCTTGCCCATGTCTCTCCAAACCTTTCCTATTCATGTACCTGTCCAAATGTCTTCTAAAGGTTGTAATTGTGCCCACATCCACCACTTCCTCAGGAAGTTCATTCCATACGTGAACCACCCTGTGTAAAAAGATTTGCCGCTCACCTTTTTAAAATCTCTCTCCTCTCACCATGCCCGCAAGTCTTGAAATTCCCCATTCTAGGGAAAAGGCAACTACCATTAACTCTATTTATACCTCATATTATTTTGTAAACTTCAAGAAGATCACCTCTCAACTTCCTGCACTCCAGTGAAAAACGTCCAAGCTTATTCAGCCTTTCTTTATAACTCAAACCTTTCATACCTGGCAACCTCCCTGGTAAATCTCTTCTGACCCCTCACCAGCTAAATAGTAGCTTCCTGTAACTGGGTGACCAGCACTGGACACAGTATTCCAGAAGGGGCCTCACCAATGTCCCGTACAATCTCAACATGCCTTCCCAACGCCTATAATCAAAGGTCTAAGCAGTGAAGGCAAGCGTGCTAAATGCCTTTTTAACCACCCTGCCTTTGTGATATAAACTTCAAATTGAACCCTAGGTCTCTCTGTTCTAAAACACTACCCAAGGCCCTACCTTTAATTGTATAAGCCCTAGCCTTCTGTGTTGTACCAAAACACGTACCTCGCATTTATCCAGATTGAATTCCATTTGCCATTTTTCAGCCCATTGACCCATTTGATCAAGATCCATTTGTAATCTTTGAAAATTTCTTCACTGTCTTCTATGACACCAATTTTGGTGTCCTCCGCAAACTTACTGACCATGCCTTCTATATTCTCATCCAAATCATTTATATAACTGATAAACAAAAGACCAGACCCGATCCCTGTGGTACACCATGGTGTTGTCCACAAACTCACTAACCATGCCTTCTATATTCTCATCCAAATCATTTATATAAATGAGTTAAAAAAAAGAGGACCCAGAACCGATCCCTGTGGTACACTGCTGGTCACAGGCCTCCAGTCTGAAAAGCAATCCTTCCCCACTACTCTGTCTCCTGCTGTTAAGCCAATTATGTATCCGATTGGCAAGCTCACCCCGAATCCCATGTGACCTAACTTTACTAATTGGTCAAACCTTGTCAAAGGCTGTACTGAAATCCAAATAAAAAACATCTACTGCACAGCCATCACCAATCTTTTTGGTAAGTTCCTGAAAAAAACTCAATCGAGTTTATGAGACATGATTTTCCTCGCACAAACCATGCTGTCTGGACCGAATCATCTTTCTGAATGAAGCAAAGTCATGACAGCTAATGGCAATGTGAGAAATGGGTGATGTGACAGGACTCATTTTACCAACTTGCTCAGCAGTTCATTGGTTCTGGGGCCAGGGAGGTATTGGATGCGGTAATGTCTCGGTACACACAGCTCAAAATGCCTGGCTAATATTCTGAGGACACGGATTTGAATCCCACCATGACAGATAGTGATTTGTAAGTTAAATAAAAGTCTGGAATAAAAAGCTAGTGTAATGCTGATCTGGTAACCACTATCAACTGTTGTAAATATCCATCTGGTTCCCTAATGTTCTTTAGGAAAAGAAATCCGCTGTCCTTACCTGGTCTGGCCTACATGTGACTCCAGAATCTCAATAATATGACTAAATCTTAACTGTAAGTGAGGCCCATATCCCATGAACAAACTTTAAAAAAGTCTACTCCTGCTCCTACTTCTTATACAATTGTCAGTTCCTAGTGTCAGTGTGCATCCAAGGTGTGTGGACAGGTTCATCATCTCTTCACCATTTACCTTTGCAGTAATTGATGGGTACAGTACTCTAACTCCATGAAAACCTGCATCCTTAATTTGACAGAATTGGGTGATCTACAGTTTGCGGCAGAGACATCTCCTTCATCCACTAGATGCCCAGTGAATAGCTCCAACACTGCTGTTACATTTTTTTTCCCTGCTGGCTGACAAGTGTTTGCAATTGCATTACCCATTGAAAGGCTTAAAATGAAACTCAAGATTGCTAAAGGGGCAGACATGGCTTTTAGTAGGGTGATGTGCTTTTCCTGTCAAATGTGAAAAACCAAGGAGAGAAAACAAGGAGAGAACACAATTGTGTTTGGATGTCAATCCTATCGGATCGCATGGATTGGTTAGAGTGGCAGTTAGGGGTAATCAGGAGTCAACAAGAGCAAAGGGATGTGGTGGATGGCAATTTCAGAAGATAGAAAATTTGTAGATACAGTCATGTAGATGGTTTAACCCTTTAAATGGTAGGAGAGGTAGCCAGGTAGTGCAGGAATCTCCTGTGGCTATCCCTATCTCAAACAGAAATGCTGTTTTGGATACTGGAGGTGGCAGAATGAACTCTCAAATGAGTAGCACTGATGGCTAGGTTTCTGGTACCGAGACTGGCTCTACTATAATTAGGGGTATGTCAGGTTCCAAGCGATTGATTGTAATTGGGGACTCTCCGGTCAGGGGATGAGAGAGATGTCTCTGCAGCGGACAGTAAGACATCAAGATGGTGTGTTGCCTCCCTGAGTCGAGCAGGTCTCAGAGAGGATGCAGAATATGCTGAAAAGGGAGAGTGACTATCACAAGGTTGTGGTGCCGTTGGTACCAATGACATAGGTACGGAAAGGGATGAGGTCCTGCAGAGAAGATATAGGGAAGTGGGCAGGAGGTGGAGAAGTAGATCCTAAAGGGTAGTCATATCTGGACTACTACTGACGCCACATCCTAGTTAGAGTAGGAATAGGAGGATAGAGCAGGTGAATGTGTGGCTGAAGGGCTGGTGCAAGGAGCAGGGATTCACATTTTTGGACCAATGGGATCTCCCCAGGAGTATAAATGACCTATGTAAGAGGGACGGGAAAGGGACCAATATTCTTTGGGGCAATTTGTTCATGCTACTCGGGGGTTGGGGGTGTTGGAAGAACCAAAGCGATAGTGAGAAAAGAGAAAAGGCTGAGATCGGGACTGGTACAGTAGACATATAGAACAAGTTAAACAGTCAAGGCAGACAAGAGCTTGGCAGACAATGAGGTAAGACTGAAATTAAACTGCAGTTATTTCAATGCAAGAGGCCTGACAGGGAAGGCAGATGAACTTAGGCCATGGTTGGAAATATCACAGCAATTACAGAGATGTGGCACAGGGATGGACAGGACTGCCAGCTTAATGTTCCAGGGTACAGCTGCTATAGGATGGATAGAAAGGTGGGGCAGTGGGGGCGGGGTGTAAGAGAGAAGGGGGAGTGCGTTTTTTTATTAAAGTTAACATTATGGCTGCGCGTATGCAGGATATCCCTGGGAAATTATATGGGTAGAACTGGAAAATAAGAAAAGGATGATCACATTTTTGGGAAAATCGAGAAACAAATGTGAAAGGAGATCTCAGATATCCTTAGGGCTGTATAAGAATAACAGGGCTGTAACAGTAGGGGATTTCAACTTTCTAAACAAGGACTGGGATTGCCATAGAGTTAAGGATACTCTCTTATTCACTTCTAGAGAAGGAGCAAGACTTGACCTTCTGTTGGAAATAAGGCAGGGCAAGTTATGGCGATGTTAGTGGGAGAGGACTTTGGGTCAAGTGATCACTGTTCTATTACTTTTAAAATAGGTATGGAAAAGGATAGAACTGATCAAGATGTTAAAGTTCTAAACTGGTGAAAGGCCAATTTTGACAGAATTAGATTGGAACTTACAAAAGTTCATTGAGAGAGCTATGCATAGGTAAAGAGACGGTTGGGAATTGGGAGAGTTCAGAGATTGTATATTCCTGTACGAGTGAAGGGAGAGGCTGGTAGGTGTAGGAAATGCTGGATGATGAGAGAGATAGAAGCTCTACGCAAGAAAAAGGAGATATATATCAGGTATAGACAGATGGGATTGAGTGAATCTCTCCAGGAGTGTAAGGGCAGTAGGAGTATACCGAAGAGGGAAATCAGGAGGGCAAAATGGGGACCTGAGATAGCTTTGGCAATTGGAGTTGAAGAGAATCCAAATTTGGTAAGTACTATAAGGGCAAAAGCATAACTAGGGAGAGAATAGGGCCCGTTAAAGATCAATGTGGCGCCTATGTGTGGAACCACAGGAATGTCAGTATTTACAATGGAGAAGTGCACAGAAGCTAGGGGACTTGGGAAATAAACACCAATGCCTCGATAAGAGTTCATATTACAGAGGAAGAAGTGCTGGAGGTCTTAAAACACATAAAGGTGGATAAATCCCCAGAACCTGATCAGGTGCTTCCTAGAACTTTATGGGTAGTTCGGGAAGTGATTGCTGGGCCCTTTGCTGAGACATTTATATCATTAACAGCCACAGGCGATATGCCAGGAGACTGGAGGTTGGCTAACATGGTCCAATTATTTAAGAAAGGCTGTAAGGAAAAGCAAGGGAACTATAGACAGTTGAGCCTGACATCAGTGGTGGGTATGTTATTGGAGGGGATTCTGAGGAACAGAATTTACATTCATGTGAAAAGGACTGATTAGAGATCGTCAACATGGCTTTGTGCATGGGAAATCTTGTCTCACTAACTTGATTGAGATTTTTGAAGAAGTGACAAAGGAGATTGATGAAGTCAGAGCAGTAGATGTTGTCTGTATGGATTTCAGCAAAGTTTTTGACAAGGTTCTGCATTTCAGACCAGTTAGTAAGGTTAGATCACATGGGATCTGGTAGAGCTAGCCAATTGGATACAAAATTGGCTAGAAGGCAAGAAACAGAGGGTGGTGGTAGAGGGTTGCTTTTCAGACTAGAGGCCTGTGATCAGCGGTGTACTGCAAAAATTAGTGCTGGGGCCTACTGTCTTTTTGTCATTTAAATAAATAATTTGGATGTGAATGTAGGAGGAATGGTTAGCAAATTTGCAGACGACACCGAAATAAATAACATTGTGAGCAATGAAGAAGATTCTCTCAGTGTACAACAGGATTTTAGATCAGATAGATCAATTAGCCGAAGAGTGGCAGGTAGAATGTAATTTAGATAAATGCGAGGTGTTGCATTTTGCTAAGGCAAACCAGGACAGTTCTTACCCAGTTAATGGAAGGACCCTGGGGAGTGTTGCCAAACAAAGAGACCTGGGGGTGCAGGCGCATTGTTGCTTGAAAGTGGAGTTGCAGGTAGACAGGGTGGTGAAGAAGGCATTTGGCACGTTTGTTTTTATTGATCAGTGCAATGCATATAGGAGTTGGGAGGTCATTGTGCAGCTGTACAGTGAGTGGCAAGGGCAATTTTGGGGTAATGTGCACAATTCTGGTCACCCTTCTATAGGAAAGACGTTGTTAAATTTGTGAGGGTGCAGAACAGATTTACAAGGATGTTGCCTGGATTGGAGATTGAGTTATGGGGAGAGGCTGGATAGGCATTTTTCTCAGGAGCACTGGAGACTGAGGGGTGACCTCATAGAGGTTTACAAAATCATGTGGGGCATAGATAGGGTGAATAGATTCCCGGGTGGAGGGAGTCTAAAACTAGAGGGCAGAGGTTTAAGATGAGAGGGGAAAAATTTAAAAAGGACCTGAGGGATACATTCTTTCACATAGAAGGTGGTACATGTATGAAATGATAGGAAGGGTTTAGAGGGATATGGATCAAATGCTGGCAAATGGGATTGGGTCAGATTGGGATGTCTGGTTGGCGTAGATCAAAGGGTCAATTTACGTGCTGTAAAACTATGACTCAAAGATATTTCTGGTCATTCTTACTTAAAAGCAGAACCTAGATGTTTAGCAGCATTAGTAGTTTATAATCTTATGGCTAACTTATTTAGAAAAATATGAGGGGTTGCATTTTGATAAGGCAAACAGGCCATGACTTCTACACTTAATGGTAGGGCCTTGGGGTGTGTTGCCAAACAAAGAGTTAAATAGGGACAAAATACAGCCATAAAAATTAATAGAAACTGACTTTGCACAAGTGAAAGTACAGGTTTTGTTGGTAACAAGTCTTTATGTTTTTTGCTGACTAACTCTGGTTTTGTACTGTGTTTCCAGGATCGAGCATCAAAATAATCCTGGATCTCAATAAATCCCAAACTCTGTACTGGAACACTGGGAGGTTTCTCAGGACACAGTAATGCTGTCTGTAAAAAATGTTCACAAACTGCACTGACTGAGTAAAACATAATTACCTTCTGCCTCCTTTGACTTCCATTATATATTTTACCCAGGAGAAACATATTCAACAAACAGCTTTTCATTTAAGCAATGCTGTGATCAATCATGGCTGTGTGGATGGGCTAGAACATGACAGATGGAATACAAAGCAATTGAGTTCTGCAGAACAAATAAAAGCCATTCAGCCCATCACTCCTGTGCTGGTCAAAACAACTCCCTAACTATTCTAATTCCACTTTCCAGCACTTGGCCTATAGCCTTGTATGCATTGGCATCGCAAGTGCACATCTAAATACTTCTTAAATGTTATAACAATTCCTGCTTCTAGCTATCAGCAACTTTCAGGTAACTACTGGCTACCTCGTCCACACAAAAGTAAATTCAATAGCTGCAATTTGCAGAATGAGGCACCTTGTCTAACTGGTTAAAATCTTACTTTGCAGCCTACAGCCCACTTCCTGTTGTCCTGAAAGTTGTTGAGCGTGAGTTGTCACCAATATGGTTAGTGCATCTGGAACCTTGGTATATGATAGGAAATGACAATGCATCTCTCTCAACAATTACATTTACGAGTTGAAGAAAGACTGAAAAAAACCGTGAATTAGAGGCAAATCAGATATGGAATGAGACATAAAAAGAGAAAAGGTGAAAGAAAAGAGACAGAAAATTAACAAGAATAATTAAAATTAACATCTTTTCAATTCACTATCTGAAGAAATTAGACATCACATCTTTTATTACACGTTAAGTACCAGGTTAAGAAAATCTGACTATCTATAAACAGGAGTTGCCTGAAAGTGGGTATTTTTGAAACGGTGTCGTTCCAGGGTCTGGGTTAGGTTCACGCTCTGTATTATTGATTATTCTTTTCCTCAGATGTTTTTCTCATGGTTTTCTTCTGCTGTGTCCCGATTCTGTCTGTTTCAGAAAGAGGAACATCCTTCTTTTGTTCCTGTTGTGGAACAGGATCATTATCCTAGACGTCAGGGGGATTCTTGTCCTCGGGTTTACTTTGGTTCCTCCCCATTAGGCACATATGGGCGAGTTGAGGTGAGAGAAAGCCATGACCACTGGAGAACGTGCTGTAGTTCCACTGGGTCTCTAAGGGTACCAGACTCTTGGGACTGCACTGCCATTTGCACTTGAACACTTTGGATGGGATTCATCCTAGACCTATTAGAGGGAAGCACCAATTTTCAGGTTAATCTGGATTCTAAGGTCTTTAGTATATGCTTCAGGGTTTTTTGAGTCCTTTGAGGATGTGATGAGACAAGTTAATGAAGATCGAGGAATGGATGTGGTGTATATGAATTTCAGTAAGACATTTAATAAGATTCCCCTTAGGTATTAAGAGATATGGGATACAGGATTGGCTGGCTGGAAGAAGACAGTGAGTGGTAGTGGATGGAAAGTATTCTGCCTGGAGGTTGGTGACCAGTGGTGTCCTGCTGGGATCTGTTCTTGGGCCTCTGCTCTTTGTAGATTAGTAAGGGGTTAGTAAGTTTGCTGATGACACAAAGGCCGGTGGTGTTGTAGATAGTGTCGAGAGCTGTTGCAGGAGACAACAAGACAGTGAGAGGATGCATAGCTGGGCTGAGAAGTGGCAGATGGAGTTCAACATGGATAAATGCGAAATGATTCATTTAGAAAGGTTGAATTTGAATGCTGAATACAGGGTTAAAGACAGGATTCGTGGCAGTGTGGAGGAACAGCGTGATCCTGGGGTCCACGTACATAGATCCCTCAAAGTTGCCACCCAAGTTGATAAGATTGTGAAGAAGGTGTATGGTGTTTTGGCTTACATTAACAGGGGGATTGAGTTTAAGAGCTGTGAGGTTTTGTTATAGCTCTATAAAACCCTGGTTAGACTACAATTGGAATATTGTGTCCAGTTCTGGTCACCTCATTATAGGAAGGATGTAGGTGCTTTAGAGAGGGTGCAGAGGAGATTTACCAGGATGCTGCCCGGATTGGAGGGCATGTCTTATGAAGAGAGGTTGAGGGAGCTAGGGCTTTTCACACTGGAGAGAAGAAGGAAGAGAGGTAACTTGATGGAGGTGTACAAGGTAATGAGAAGCATTGATAGAGGAGATAACCAGAGACTTTTCCCCATGGCAGAAATAGCTGTCACGAGGGGTCATAATTTTAAAGTGATTGGAGGAAGGTATAGGGGAGATATCAGAGGTGGGTTTGTTACGCAGAGAGTGGTGGGTGCATGGAATGCAGTGCCATTGCTGATAGTAGAGTCAGAGACATTAGGGACATTTAAGTGACTGCTGGACAAGCACACTGACGGCAGTAAATTGAGGGGTGTGTAAATTAGGTTGATCTTAGATTAAGATAAATGCTCGACACAACATCGTGGGGTGAAGGGCCTGTACTGTGCTGTACTGTACTATATTCAAAACCTTTCAGGTTTTCAACACATCCACCAGATCTCAACTTAACCATGTCTGTATGAAGGTCAGCAACCCCAGCTTCCATGCATACTGTATCTGGACAACTTGCTGACTTCTCAATCAATACTCTGCAGGAAGAATCGTGTAGAGATTAGAGGAAAATAAATCAAGGAAATTGCATTTCCCAACTGGGCAGGAAATGTCAGTGGACCCAGGTTACCCACCTATTCCATTGGCCAATACACATTCTATGTTACCAGGTCTAAGAATGGAAAAATACATCTGTATATCTTGACTTGGCTGGCTTGCCACAGTCATGTGACCTTTACCTGTGCTGTCAATTGCTTTCACTTCAGCTTGTGGCGGCCACTGAATACCTTACGTAAAACAATTTACTCCCTTTTTTTAAAGAGAAGTTGAGAGATAAATGGAGTTTTTGATGATTTTGTCAGGGTACAATCAAGGGTCTGCAAGTCAAGGTCTGGCAGTAAACATTACACAGTGAACTCACTCACAACAAACACCACCAAAGCAGACTAACCGGTCTTTATCAAAGTTACAAACTGATTGCTGCCTTCTCTTTATTAAGGCAGCACTTCACAAGTTTTAGATTTCTCTGTTCACAAATCCAGTGAAAGTCTTAGATTGCATCAGTTTCTTAACAGCTATGCTGGATCCTAATGCAAACGTACAACATAATGTTTCCACTATTGAAAAAGCATCTGAGCATGTTGTTTAATCACTAGAAATGTTCTTCATGGGCTATCTCTAACAATATATCTGATGCTGATTCTAAAGATATTTGATTAAGACTGGGAAAACTGAATAAATAATATATGTCAATTGTCATATGTTGCAACCATTTCCTTCAGTGTACTTCAATGTACTGGCAGCAGCTAAAGTTTACGTTTATTCAAAGGTATTGAGTGATAAGCAAGAAGTAAAAAGTAAGTAGTGGATAGCTATCTGTACTGCACCAAGGAATTGAGGACATATATTGAGGTTGTTTTATTTGTCTGAATGTCCTGGTAAATTGAAGACAGATGCTCAGATTTCCATAAAACACTCACAACTCTTGGGTTCAAATGCGGCTCCTACAATTCTATGACATATTTGCTGCAGGCATTATCAAGTGTTCTCTGTCTCTCTGGAGATGTGAAACTGTGGCACATCTGCCCTCTTGGATGAATATATTCAAACAAATCCCATGCCATGGCACCTTTCAAAAGGAGGGCAGGGGAGTTATCTCTGGTGTCTTGACCAATAGTAACCCTTCAATCATCATTACCAAAACAGACTGTCTGGGCATTGTTACAGAGTTGTTCATCAGATGCTGTTATGTGCAGATTTGGCTTGTGTCTTTCTGACACAACAAGGACGATTGTACTTCTAAAAAAAATGCTTCAATACTTTGTGATGCCCTCAGACACTAAAAAGTGCTAGAGAAATGCAAGGATCAAGAGTATGGTGCTGAAATGTAGGATGGCATGGTGGCACAGTGGTTAGCACTGCTCCCTCACAGCGCCAGAGACCCAGGATCAATTCCTGCCACGGGCAACTGTCTGTGTCGTGTTTGCACATTCTCCCTGCATCTGTGTGGGTTTCCTCCCACAGTCCAAAGATGTGCAGGTGAGGTGAATTGCCTGTGGTGTTAGGTGTAGGGGAATGGGTCTGGTGGTTTGCTTTTTGGAGGGTCGGTGTGGACTTGTTGGGCTGAAGGGCCTGTTTCCATCCTGTAAGTAATCTAAAAACTAAATCTTAAAAAAAGCACACAGCAGGTCGGGCAGCATTCTCGGAGGAGGAGAATTGACGTTTTGGGCATGCCAAAATCGTCAATTCTCCTGTCCCTCAGATGTTACGTGACCTGCTGTGCTTTTCCTGGGGAAATGCAAGATTGTTTCTCATTTTCCAAGCAGTATTTGGTCATCTTATTCTCCCTACCAAGATCTACTAGTTATGTAAATTACCCACCCATTCAGCAAATTCTATGAACGCTTAGATTTAGAAGTTATAAAAAGGCTGGGAACAGAAAAATTGGCCTTTTGACTGATGACCAAAAATAATTTAATTTAGCAACAGAGCGTCTGTTCATTGCACACTCACTGTGGACAAAGCAGTGCATCAACTGAAATTGGATGAGCATATTAAAAGGATGGTTGTTTCAGGTAACAGTTATTCACTGGATGGAACAAAATCATTAACCTGTTACTATAAATAGATCGACAGTTTTGTTAAACGATAAAAAACTTCCTTCAAAGACTTTACATTTTAAATCTTTTCCCCCTAGCAGTTTATCTTTTATGGGATGGTGAAAGCTACAAATAGAAAGAAAATTGAAACTCTCCTGATGTGACTTCACTTCTCTCCCATTAATACTTTATCTTCCTTATTTTGTCTCACTTTCCCTCTTTGCAGTCCCTGTCTTGATTTGTTACTAACACCATTTTTCCTGGTCTTTTTCCATCTATTTTGGTTTTATATTTTTTTAACCAACCTGTTCAGAGATGTTACTACACACCTCTGGAGCAGGTACTTAAACCCTGGTCTCCTAGATCATAGGTAGGGACACTACCATTGTGCAGCAAGAGCCTTTCTTGATCTGCTTTAACCAAGCTGGTCAGATATATTATGACAGTTCTGGAGCAGGCAAGAGTTGAACTCTTGGCCCAACAATAGGGACAATGGGTTTGTTTTTTAAATAAACATCTTCTCTAATCAACTTGTTCGGAGATATTAAAACACACTTATGGAGCAGATGGGACTTAAAGCCAGGTCTTCTGACTCAGATTTGGGAATATTGTTGAAACACCACAAGAGCCCTAACTGCGTTTGCGGTATGTTGTTTTTTTATTTATTTTAATTTGGCCTGTTCAGAGTGATCTTTATGCCGTTCTGGAGCAGACGAAACTTCAACCCAGGCCACCTAGCTCAGAGGTGGGGACACCACCACTGCACCTTATGGGCCAGAAGGGCCTGCATTATCATTTTTTACTCAGTTATCAATAGTGACAACATCTCAGATTTTTACTCAGCCTGTTCAGAGTTGTTATTATAAACCCAGGGAACAGGGGAAACGTGAAACTGAACCTCCTGGTTCAGAGGTAGGGATCTGGCCACTGCATTACAAAGGCCTAAAAGGTCTGCTTTTCTTTCTAATCAATCTATTCAGGAAAGCTATGGCACAGTTCTGAAGTAGCTAAGACTTGAACCCAGGCCTCCTGGCCAGCAGCCCGAGTGCTTAAACTGTGCTAAGAGCCACTGGTCTGCTTTATATATATTTTTTTTTCCTCTTATTCCTAGATTCACAGACAACTGAGTGACTTTCCCATCATCCAAATCAGGGAGCGGGGTGGGGGGTGGTGGTTACCACATATATATTAAAGATCTTGCATCTGTGGGTTTGTGATTGTAACTGTATATTAAGCAATACAAGCATGTAAAATAACTTTCACTACATACCAAAAGCAGGAAACCAGATTTAAACTTTTGACTAATCCTATAGGAAGAATTTGTGAAACCTGAAAGGGTTCAGAAAAGATTTACAGGGATGTTGCCAGGGTTGGAGGGTTTGAGTTACAGGAAGAGGTTGAAAAGGCTGGGGCTGTTTTCCCTGGAGCTTTGGAGGCTGAGGGATGACCTTATAGAGGTTTACAAAATCATGAGGGGCATGGATAGGGTAAATAGATAAAGTCTTTTTCATGGGGTGGGGGAGTCTAAAACTGGAAAGCATAGGTTTAGGGTGAGAGGGGGCAGATTTAAAAGGGACCTAAGGGGCAACTTTTTCATGCAGAGGGTGGTAAGTGTATGGAATGAGCTGCCAGAGGAAGTGGAGGAGGCTGGTAAAATTACATCATTTAAAGGCATCTGGATGGATAGAAAACACTTAGAGGGATATGGCCCTAATGCTGGCAAATAGGACTAGATGAGGTTGGGATACCTGGTCAACATGGACAGGTTGAATTGAAGGTTCTGTTTCCGAGCTGTACATCTTTATGACTCTATAATTAGTTATTCTCTTTAGAACTTCAACCCAGCAAATTGAAGGTGGTTCCATTGAGGCGAACAGATTCAGCATTCTTCATACTCTAGATTACTAAGGTGCGCACACATCAAAGCCTCAGGCCATCTCAAACTACATATCATACTGCAACACAGCATTGTCTAACCTTAGAATCGACAAAAACTTACATTTTTATACTACATTCCATATGGGAAAATGTTACACAGTGTTTCAAAGGGATGTCATCAAACAAGATTCAACACAAAACTGCATAGCAGCTGTTGAGGTAAGTGAAATAAGTTCTGAAACAGAGTAACGACTTTCGGACATTCTTAGAAGAGGAGTGAAGCAGAGTGTGGAAATAAGTTATGGAGGAGATTCCAGTGCTTAAAGCCTACAAATAGACAAGGAGGAGGTAGGGAGAACACAGCAAGCCAGGCAGCATCAGAAGGTGGAGAAGTCAACGTTTTGGGTGTAACCTTACTTCAGGACTAGGGGTGGGTTAAGGAAAGCTGCAGCTAAGGTGAGGCAGCGGAGTGGTGTGGTGAGATAGGAATAGGTGAACACAGGTAGAGGGTACAACTTGGCTGGTCAATGGGAGGAATGAATCCACTTGTAGCTGGAAGGAAGGGTCAATCAAAGGAACAGAGGGAGAGGGAGGGGTTGAAAGGAAGTCAGGAATGGGAAACAAGGTTATTTGAAATTGGAGAATTGAATGTTGAGTGCTATAGGCTGCTCAGGCAGAAGATCTGATGCTGTTCCTAAAAGCGCAGTTGTCTGTAGTCAGCAATTAAAGCCAGGGATGTGTGTGAGGCATGAATTAGAGGAGCATGGAGATCTCAAGCAATTGGGGACTCAGAGGCAGTGGGAAGGTGGGTACGAGAAGAATTGAAAACAACGATGGAAGGTTCAAGATCAAGGACTAACAAGACTGGGAAGCAAAGTCCAACAGACAAGCAGCCTATTAAATAGAGACAGTGCAGGGGTACGAGGAGATGGTGGTGAGAAACATCTGCATGTTTCCAGTGTATAAAACATGATGTGCTTTCACAGAATGGTAACAGCACAGAAGATTTGGTGTGATGTGTCCAAGGCAATGCTGCAACACCACTCCAATAGACCCACTCCCGCCCCACTTTCCTTGGACATTTCAAGATACTTTGAACAATTACACATTAAAATTTTGATCTTGAGTAGATTTTTGGAATAAAAGTTATGTGTTGGGAAGCATGAGTGGCCAACAGATACTCCCTTAAAAAGGGTGGATAGATAGGGAGTGAAAATTATAAAAAAGGTGGATAAAGATGAAGGGAGTGACCAGAATACAGAACAAGTGCTACTTAGTGAAGCTCAACAACAAAAGCTTGATGAAGTGGTTCTTTGATTGGGACTGTGGTTAAGGAAGAAGTAGAGGAGAAATGGAAGCACGCAAGTTATACTTTAAACTCCAGTCTGATGCCAAACATCATTTTTCAAATCAATAATCCATCTGAATGCACAACTTTCCATCCTCAAAAGCCAAAGTCGCAAATACGATCGAGTTACTGAAGTGTTGACAAAGATCAGTATACAACAATGCTCACATGCCATGGTTACAATACCCACATACTCTTCACATTACAGCTTAAGAAGTGAAAAAACGAACCAACAAAATGTTGTAAATCATCAAACAACACAGGAGTCTATTTGGACCATTAAGAAAGTGCCAGTAAAATTGGAGATTGTTCAAGGTTTGTTTTACTGTTTGAGCTATTCAATATCCTGGCCCAGATTTGTCTCGGTGCTGAACAACCACCACCAAACAAAGATCTGATCAAATCTGCATAAATTTACTTTAAAGAGTAGTTCATTTTCATCTTAAATGTTTCAGAGTGTCCTGGGAATTTGAAAAGATATTACAATTGCACAATTCTTCCTTCACAGCTTTATTAGCTAGTGGCTTCAGTTCTGGCAAGTTGGACTATACGCTGTTTTCCAGTGTGGGAGACGTCTAATGCCCCGAAGCAGTTGCCCCTTGCCCTTGAAACAGAAGCTAAACTAAGCTCGTATCACTGAGCGTCTCTCAGCCTCCGGTGAGTTTAACCTGAGGGACGATTCTCCACAAGACTGCCATTGATGTAATTTGCAACGCTGCTGCTACTCTCTATGCCAGAGTCAAACTGTAACATGAGCTCACCTGTCTTGGTTGGGTACATTTTTTTCTATAGCCAAATAACTGAACAGACTAGAAATCTGGCAGAATCCAACCTGTTCCACTTAAAACCCAACCCCTTGGCCCAGAACACAGAGCAGCATTCACAGCACCGTTGAAGAATTTGGGAACCCAGACCATACTAACTGAGGTGATTATTGTGGCTGATGAGCTGCATGTATGAAGGAAGGACAGTCTACTGTTAGTAACTGCAGCCTAGATTCATCTTCCATTTACAAATATTTAAACGCCAGTACTTTTCACTGTAAAAGGAAGACATCACCTTGAGTCAGTATTCCATTTCTAAGCTGAGGGTTGAGGAGCTTTGTCTCAGTAATGATTTCATTTTGAACTAAGGAAGCATGAACCTAAAGTTTCTTCATTTAATTGCAAGGACAAAATCAGAGGTAAATTCCAAACACTCATAGCTAACAAAGATAGATTGGAACTAATGACTGCAGCATTTGTGATTCACACAGTACAGCGAACCTATTAAAAAGCCATCCAGTCATGCATTATAATCAAGTGTCAACTTGGCTCTGTTGGCAGCACTCTCACCTCTCAGTCGGGAGGTCACGATGGCACTTGAGTGCTGCCTTGTTAGAGATCTTTTTATTTAATGACTTGTTAAAGCAAGGCCCCATCTGCTAGTTCCTGTGGACATCAAAAAGCCCCACTGCAATTATTCAGAAAGCAGTAGGGCTTCCTTCCAACATCTTGACCAATATTTGACCCCAAGCTAAATCATCACCAAAAAAAATGATGAACTCAGCACAAACTCGCTTCAAAAAGCCCTAGCATTATGAAAAGGCACTAGAAACATTGAAGTTCTTTTACAACAACTTTTATAAAGTAGTGGCTTCCTACATGGCAAGTTAGAGCCTCTGCTGTTTTAGATATTCTCAGCACCAGTTTGGACATGCGGTCACGCACCTCCAGGGCAGATGGGACTTGGACCTGGACTTTCTGGCAGGGAAGCTTATGTTCCACAAGAATTGAAAGAAACAATGAAACTGGATCAACCGTGTATAATGTGCAACTTCTCTAACGTCCACAAATAGTTGCCCCTTGCACCAGTAGGAATATCTCAGACTAGCCTGTACAAAGCAGCTTCTCTCAAATTCAGTTTAGTGCAAGCTCAAGCAACAGCTTTTCATTTCAGCATTTTACAATCTTCTGGATCCAACATGGAGTTCAACATGATTGGATCATAAGCTCTATCTTGGTCTCTGTGCATTACTATTATAATTTTTTTCACTGGCTTGTTTCTTTCTTTGTCCCTTGATGTCATGTTCAGTTATCTGCTAAATAGCTCATCTGGACTTAATTGTGATCTCTTTATAATGTACTCATTATCACTTTCTTTGGTTCTTGCTTCACAAAATCTATTGTTGGTTAATCTCTCGTTACTAACCCCCATCACGGAATCTTCTTCCTGCCCCCTCCCCACCAAACTACTAGCTTGAAAATTCCTATATTTATCTTGTGAAGAATAGTCATAATTGGGCTCCAAATGTTATCTCTGTTTCTGTCTTCACAGATGTCCCTAGACTTGCTGAGTTTCTCCAGCACGATCTGTTCTTTTTATTTATTTTTCTTCTGATGAAATATCACTGACTCAAAATATTAACTGATTCTCTCCTCAGATACTGTATGGCCTGCTTAGTATTTCCAGCATGTTTTTGTTCGTTTTAATTTCAGATTTTCATAACCTGCAGTATTTTGCTGTGGTTGTGTCTCTCCCCATATCCCCCCACCCCGCACCTTTTCACTGCTCACTACGGTGTCACACGCTTATCAAGATGTTGCTTTGTTGATAACTTGTTTCATCACCCCTCTACTTGCCTTCCTCCCACCCTTCCTTCCCCCCTCGCAACGTACTTGCAACCAATTCCTTCTTCTATAGTTCACAATTGTCCCCATCCCTCCAATTGTCGTCTGACATGAGCTCTCTGTTGCCCCAGTTTCACTCCTTCGTGATTTCACTCTGTTTTCCTTCACTATGTCATTAAAGATCCTCTGGGAAAGAGTGATCAGAATACTTTTGAATTTTACACTGGAATTCAGAGGCATTTAATTAAGATTTAAGACACGTTTTGGATTCCCTAAAAAAAATTGCAGGAAGAGTGGTCTGAATATAAGACCATAAGACATAGGAGTGGAAGTAAGGCTATTCGGCCCATCGAGTCAACTCCGCCATTCAATCATGGCTGATGGGCATTTCAACTCCACTTACCAGCATTCTCCCCGTAGCCCTTAATTCCTCGTGACATCAAGAATTTATCAATCTCTGCCTTGACTAACAAGAGAAGTTAAAGAAAGATGTTTGAACTATTCATAGAATCACTGAACTATTACAGTGCAAAAGCAAGGCCATTCTGCCCATCATATCTCCATTGGTCAATCACTTAAATGAGTGATGAGGCTGAGAATTGGGCGAAAATTAAGACTCAGCAGAGAATGGCTGAAAAGATTGACAGTAAGAAAGGGGAATGAGAGTGACGAGGAACATTGCACTTTCAATGAACACTGGACATCTCATAATGATGCAACAATGAAATACTGTTTGAAGTGAAGTGACTTAGAGAGCATGAAACACGACAGGTGAATGATGCAATTAACATTAGAATGATGACCCCAATCTGATCAGCACACTACTCTAGTCCCATAAAGGGCTTTAATATTATAGTAATATCACAGCATAGGAGAGGGCCATTTGGTCTTTCATGCACATGCAGTTCTCTGCAAAAGCAACTCACTAGTTCCATCCCACCTTAGCTTACAGACTTGTAATCTTTCATTCCCTTGGAAATGAAGAACCTATCTGGCTCTGCTTTAAAAATATTGTATGACTCGGCATCCACTGCCTTTTGAGGAAGGGAATTTCAAAGACTCTCAACCCTCAGAGAAAAAAAATGTTCCTTCATCTGTAATAAACAGATGACTGCTTATTTTTTAAACTATGACCCCTCCCAGCTCTGCAGTCTGGTGCTCTTGAACTACAGGGTGCCTCAGTTTTCTTCCTTCACACACATTTTATAGAACCCCTACAGTGAGGAAAAAGGCCATTTGGCCCAACAATTCCACACCGACTCTCTGGAGAGCACCCCACCCAGACCCATCCCCATATCCTGTCTCTGCATTTCCCATGGCTAATCTACCTAACTTACACATCCCTGAATACAATGGCCAACCCACCTCACCTGCACATCATTGGACTGTGAGAGAAAACCCGAGCACCCAGAGGAAACCCACACGGACACGGGGAGAATGTGCAAACCCCACACAGACAGTCACCTAAGGCTGGAGATTGAACCCAGGTCCCCACTGCTGTGAGGCAGCAGTGCTAACCACCAAGCTACCTTGACACCCTAAGTTGCAATGAGAATTTTAAGTTGGAGTAGGAGGGGGATTTATTTTGAATCTTTTTTTCTTCAGGCTCTATCTTTTCACAGGTGACATAAATACAGTACTATGAATAAAGAAGGTACTATGTGGTTTACAAATAAAGCTGTCATGGCAGACAGGGTCCTCTGAAAAGTGATCCTGAACTTACTAAATCAATACTCCTGTGCTTAGTGTCACCTCGCGATGATCACAGAGGCACGTTGGGATGTTCATGTTTTGTGACCCATATAAAATGAATAAATTAACAATTTATACCTTATGAGAGATATCTTTTTCAGAGGTTTCCACATCGCCATCCAGGAAAGGCATAGCAAACGAACTCAGATCCTAAGTGCAAAAAAAAAGACATGATTATCCGACTATCTCAACACAAACCCGTGTTAAACTGAACTTTTAAATTCTATGATCTAATTATGTGCACAGCAAATTCCAAAAACAGAGGAAACCCTCTGAAACAATTTCTAAATAATTACAATCTTCATAAGCCACCAAATGTTAAACAAAATACTTCACCAAGATTAGTCCAAATGCAAATTGTGGCTATGCAAGTACAATGTTACTGTGAGAACACTTATGATAGCTGCTCTTAACAACCTGAGCGGTTTTAAATAACAATAAGCTTTTTACTCTTTATAGATTCCTTTCTGAGGCAGGAGACAAATGTACAAAGGGATTTTATTCCAGGCCAGTTTGCACCATCAGCTGTTATACGACTCATAGCCTTTAAGAGACATGTTCATGATATCATCAGTACATCACAGCATGTGATGTGACAGCATAAAGATCTCATACTCTATCTCACCTTGGATTACTTGAAACATGAAATCCAATAAATTTCCTTGCTGGGAGATTCGCTTGTGTTTTTGGCAAGACTTTAAAACTAGATTATCAGAAACATGGAAAATGCAGGTATATTCAAAGCAGGAAATAGGAGCCAGGATCTTAATAAATCGCTCTAAAAGGCTTAGGCAACAGCAGTTAAAAAGTACGCAGCACAAGACTCGGGTAATGTTAGAAGATAGGTGTGAATATAGATAGTGTATTGCAGGGAAAGCAGAGAAGCCAAGAGCATGGATAGACATGGCAGCATGATCTTATTGCTTTCAGGGAGACTTGGCTCAAAGAGGGGTAAAAATGACAGGTTGACATCCCAGGATACACAGTTTTCAGGCAAAATAGAGAAGGGGATTAAAAAACTAATCCCCAGTTTAATCCTTGCTCCTGATCCCTCAAAGGAGGAAGGGTAACATTCTCTCTTTTAACTTGCTGTAAGTATTGGCTCAATCATTTTTGCAAACCTTTCCAATTTACAGGTCTGACATCGGGCACCAAAGCTGCCCTGCTTTCTGCCCACGCTGCTATGTTTTTCACTTCATTTCAAATACTTATCCAATTATTACCTCAACAGAAATAATGGCATCTGCATCAACCTCTCCCTTGACAACCATTCCACTCCCTCACTGCACTCCCTCACTCTCTCAATGAAAGTGATAAATTGATGACCCGTCCTGTCATCAACATGTACTGCCAAAGGAAATAATCTTGTCTACTCATTTCTGTCAGAATGTTACATAATGCATGATCAGTATATTCTCACAAACAGAGTTTCCCAGCTTTGGCACCATCCTAGACCAGTACTGAGCAATCTATATGATTCTAGCAATGCCCAAACCTGCACACTGTGGAGGTTACTTGCTACATAACTAATTAACATCAATAAATGCACCTTTACTCTTCATCTACTCTGTATTCATATCTGTACATTTCAAGAGTCTATTGGCCTTCATGAAAAATGCAGCTTCAGTCAGACCTTCATAAAATTATGTATTTGGAAGTCTCATCGTGTTTTCATTCACATGGTCATGCATAAAATTGCCTTCTGTAGTTTAATTTCTTGTCCACATCTATTTTTCTGAAATTGTTTGTAATGACACCAAACTCTGGCTTATCAATTTGCAATACAATGGAGTTTAGTTTGAGTGTGCTCAGGCTGTACAGACATTCCCCTTTTGGATTCTCTAATCTTCTCACAAGCTTGCATAACTCAACAGATAAAATACTAGCCAATACAGCTGCACACGTAATCACCTGTTTAGTTTCATCTTCATTGGCATGGCAGCTGATTGTTGTGCCACTACTGATTAAAGTGTTATTCGTATATTAATGACTGTCTGGACAATTTGACTCCTGTGCTATCAGTCTGTTTATAAAAAATATTAACAAAGTGGCTCATCATCCTGGTTGGCCAAGTCAAAATATCCCACTCCTTGAATGAGGAATTTAGCCTTGGTAAATCATTTTAGTATCTACACTGCACATCTGAATCCAATACAGACCAATATAATTAATGATCACTTAACTGTGGTGGGTCTTTTACATGCATTTTATTATATACTGGAAGCTAGCAACTTGGAAAGGTAAATAGGCTAGCAAAGTATTTGTATACTTTTCAAAATTCATAGTAGACAACAACGAGCTGTGATTTTGCAGACTCTTTTACATAATACTATCCCAAGGTAGTTCACAGGAACAACTGAAATAAAATTTGACACCAAGGACAATACAGGGAGAACTAGCCATTTGGATACAGAACTGGCTCAAAGGTAGAAGACAGAGGGTGGTGATGGAGGGTTGTTTTTCAGACTGGAGGCTTGTGACCAGTGAGTGCCACAAGGGTCAGTGCTGGCCCTCTACTTTTTGTCATTTACATAAATGATTTGAATTTGCAGATGACACCAAAATTGGAGATGTAGTGGATAGCGAAGAGGGTTACCTCAAATTACAACAGGATCTGGACCAGATGGGCCAATGGGCTGAGAAATGCCAGATGGAGTTTAATTCGGATAAATGTGAGGTGCTGCATTTTGGGAAAGCAAATCTTAGCAGGACTTATACACTTAATGGTAAGATCCTAAGGAGTGTTGCTGAACAAAGAGACCTTGGAGTGCACGTTCATAGCTCCTTGAAAGTGGAGTCGCAGGTAGATAGAATAGTGAAGAAGGCATTTGGTATGCTTTCCTTTATTGGTCAGAGTATTGAGTACAGGAGTTGGGAGGTCATGTTGCGGCTGTACAGGACCTTAGATAGGCCACTGTTGGAATATTGCGTGCAATTCTGGTCTCTTCCTATCAGAAAGATGTTGTGAAATTTGAAAGGGTTCAGAAAAGATTTACAAGGATGTTGCCAAGGTTGGAGGATTTGAGCTACAGGAAGAGGCTGAACAGGCTGGGGCTGTTTTCCCTGGAGCGTCAGAGGCTGAGGAGTGACCTTATAAAGGTTTACACAATTATGAGAGGCATGGCTAGGGTAAATAGGCAAAGTCTTTTCCCTGGGGTCAGGGAGTCCAGAACTAGAGGGCATAGGTTTAGGGTGAGAGGGGAAAGATATAAAAGAGACCTAAGGGGCAACTTTTTCACGCAGAGGGTGGTATGTGTATAGAATGAACTACTAGAGGAAGTGGTGGAGGCTGGTACAATTGTGACATTTAAGAGGCATTTGGATTGGTATATGAAAAGGAAAGGTTTGGAGGGATATGGGCCTGTTGCTGGCAGGTGAGACTAGGGTTGGGATATCTGGTCGGCACGGACAGGATGGACCAAAGGGTGTGTTTCCATGCTGTACATCTCTATGCCTCTATGATTATGACATAAAGACTGGTGAACGAAGAGTTGAGATAAATTTTAAACAGCATTTTTAAAGGAGAGACAGACCGAGGGGTTCAGAAAGGGAACTGCAGGGGCAAGGATCTGGGAACACGATGGCATGGTGAACAATTTTGAACATGATGTGGAGGTGCTGGTGTTGGACTGGGGTGAACTAAGTTAAAAATCAAACTTAATAGAGACATTTAAGGTAATCAGAGGGTTAGATAGGGTGGATAGGGAGAGCCTTTTTCCAAGAATGGTGATGGCGAGCACGAGGGAGCATAGCTTTAAATTGAGGGGTGATATATATGGGACAGATGTCAGAGGTAGTTTCTTTACTCAGAGAGTAGTATGGTTATGGAATGCCTTGCCTGCAACGGTAGTAGATTTGCCATCGTTAAGTACATTTAAGTCGTTATTGGACAAGCAAATGGACTTACACGGAATAGTGTAGGTTAGATGTGCTTCATATTGGTATGACTGGATGCCTCCTAGCAGAGCGCTTTAGGGAACATCTCCGGGACACCCGCACCAATCAACCACACCGCCCCGTGGCCCAACATTTCAACTCTCCCTTCCACTCGGCTGAGGACATGGAGGTCATGGGCATCCTTCACCGCCGCTCCCTCACCACCAGAAGCCTGGAGGAAGAACGCCTCATCTTCCGCCTTGGAACACTTCAACCCCATGGCACAATGTGGACTTCAACAGTTTCCTCATTTCCCCTTCCCCCACCTCACCCTAGTTCCAAACTTCCAGCTCAGCACTGTCCCCATGACTTGTCCTACCTGCCAATCTTCTTTTCCACCTATCCATTCCACCCTCCTCCCTGACCTATCACCTTCATCCCCTCCCCCACTCACCTATTGTACTCTATGCTACTTTCTCCCCACCCCGCCCTCCTCTCACTTATCTCTCCACCCTTCAGGCACTGTACCTGTATTCCTGATGAAGGGCTTTTGCCTGAAACGTCGATTTTACTGCTCCTCGGATGCTGCCTGAACTGCTGTGCTCTTCCAGCACCACTAATCCAGATTCAGATTGGTATGACAGGTCGGCGCAACATCGAGGGCCAAAGGGCCTGTACTGCGCTGTAATGTTCTATGTTATAACATCAGGTTATAATCCAACAGGTTTATTTGACAACAAAACAGCACTCCAAAAGCTTGTACTTCCAAATAAACCTGTTGGACTATAATCTGGTGTTGTGTGGGTATTAACCAATTTTGGAGCCATTGAAATAAGGTGCATGCAAGAGGCCAGAACTGGAGGAGTGTAGTGATCTGAAGGTTCTGGGTGAGAGAGGGTTTCACCAAGACAGGGCTAATTGAACCCATGGAGTTTGAGCTGCAAATTTTGAAATTGAGACATTGCTGAATTGGGAGACAAGAGGCAATGTGTGAGCAGAATTTGTTGGAAATTGGTATACCTGCAGCAGAGTTTGGGAGAGCTGGTGTTCACTATGAGGGTGAGAAGGAAGGGTAGCAGGGTAAGCACTACTAATGTTGAGTGCAGAGATTAAAAAAAACCATAGGTGAGGGTTTCAGCAGCAGGCGAGCTGAGATAATGGGAGAGAGAAGAAAGATAGGCAGCGTTACACAGTTACACAGGTAGATAGACTCGGTCTTGGAGAGACTTTTGGATTAGAAGTTGAGTTTATGGACAAGCAGATAGCCATTATCTTGAAGAATCAACCTCAGGGAGAGTGATGGAGTCAATGGCACAGATAATGCCACAGCAATAAATTGTATGTTGGATGGTAAATATTTGGTATGAAACTAAATGGAAGGATTGTGGCTAAAACAGGGTCACTGGACTAGTTCAGGAAACAACCACTGTAATAGGAAAGCAGCAGCTTTGGCATTCCAGTAAGCTGATACTAAATCTGTGATTTTGTGAAGAGGAGTGACACACCATTTCAATCCAAACCAAAGTTGTAATTGTCAGGTCACACCCAATCTTGTTCAGGATTGTGCAGTTAAACATAAGGTACTACTGTGCTGTTTAAGTTTAGGATTGCATTCTAAGGCTGTGTGTAATTACCCTGCATTTTGGAGATTAACGCTCAGGTTAATTAATAAATTAGATTGGAAGACAGAAACCTGAGTTTTCTTTTATAGATTCATACAGCGCAGAAAAGGCCCATTGAGTCTGTATCGACATAACCACCAATAAAACTGTCCTAATCCCAATTTCCTGCATATCCTTTAATAATATTCAGGAAAATAGTTATTGAAAACTGTAGGCATTTCAGCCCCATTGTTAATTTGGGGGTGGGGCGCAATGCAGAGATGATGTTTGAGTGTCAGTAAACATGGAAGTGTGGGTCATTTGAAGATATTGCCAGATTTAATGGACATTGAGGGAGGATTGGAAGTCAGATGCTGAGAATAATATCTGAGCATTGAACTCGTGCAGGCTGGACTCAATCTGTGGAAACCAAGATATGATTTCTGGATAAGCTTACAAGACATAAAGTGGGGTGTGGTGGAGCACCACTCCTGCTTTTCTCTTGGTCACAAGCAACAATGTTCTCTCCCCACCCCTTTGAACCATCCCTGTGGTATTAAATTTAAAGGTGAACTAAAATATGAAGCATTTAACCTTATTAAAATATTTAACTTCAAGGCCTGTCACTGAAGGACAGGTTAGTCACCTGTTTCTTGACCCACCTTTGATAATGGTTTGAAATTGGTTTCTGATTGCTACATCGGTTGTTGACTTTCCTACATTCCAACAGTGACCACACCGCAGAGGTATTTCATTGACTGGAAAGGACTTGGGGACAGCAGAAAGTTATGAAAGCACAAGATAAATTGAAGACTTTTTTTCCCCCAAAAGAAGCTACTCTGAAGTAAAATTCTGCAAATATTGCAAATCTGAAAAGAGAACCTCAAAATTTTGAAACACGCAACAGGTCAAGCAGCACCAGAAATGAAAGGAAATAGAAATGTTCCAGGTTTAAAACCAGTAGAAGCTGAAATGAGACCAAATCAACAGAAAGGGATGGTCTGTGCGAAGATGGAGGGGAGGAGAATGAAATAACGAAAGGTTTAATGGTGCAAAAGTCAAAGCATGGTTTGAACACTCTAATGAAACCAAAGTACTGTGGACGCCAGAGATCTGAAAGAAAAATAGGAAGTCTTTTTCTTCAGAAAGCTTCTTCTTTATAAGAGTCATTGGACTCAAAACGTTAACTCTGTTTCTCTCTCCGCGGCTGCTTCCAAACCTGCAAACTTTCTCCAGCACTTTCTGTTTTTTTGGAGTGTTGTCTGAATGCAATGTGTAGGGATAAAGAAAGAAAAAGGACAAAACCAATTCAGCAGAAAGAAACTCTGCTGAATTCTTGTTATTCTTTGTGGTCTTGGGTAGAGCAGCTGCTATATGTGATGCATTTGGATAGGATACTTTCTGATGTACATGTTTAATAGTTGGTAAGAGTCATCATGGACATGCCAAATTCGAAGATGTAGAGGCGTTGGTGAGCTTTCT
This sequence comes from Hemiscyllium ocellatum, assembly GCF_020745735.1. NCBI lineage: Eukaryota > Metazoa > Chordata > Chondrichthyes > Orectolobiformes > Hemiscylliidae > Hemiscyllium > Hemiscyllium ocellatum. The sequence goes on along the minus strand of NC_083405.1, from coordinate 123,722,188 downwards.
TGACTGAAGTGTCAATGTGGCTGCACTAAGATAGAATCATTGGTGATATTTATTCCTAGGAACTTGAAGCTCTCAACCATCTCCACCTCAGCATCATTAATACAGAAAGGGGCACTGAAATAACATGACAGAGGTCAGTATCCCACCACCAAGTCACCCTTATTTACATGTGGCAAGTCCTTGACACTGATCTATCTCCTTCAGAACCAGCTCTCAGAGTGAACAGAACCTCTGACACTCCTGTTTATATTTTTTTTAGTTTAAAAAACAGCACAAGTTACAAACAAACAGTTAATATTAACAGCCGTAGACAAGAAAGAGCAACTTACAGGGGAAAGGGGTGGCAAGCCACACCCCCAAACCACATCATACAATCAGTTCACAGGGAAACTAGGACAAACCTCAAATCCCACCTTAGATTATCCAGAAGGAAACAGTAAACACAATCACATACAAACAGTTTGATAAACCACTCCTGTTTAGATTTGTCAATCAGGACTGTCTGATTGGACCAGATTAACAGCTCCAATCAGGGAACTCATATTCTATGAGGGTGACCCTGGCTGACCCCATTACAGTCACTACAGATGTCTTCCACTCCAAATCCTGAAGCCGATGACCAGCTTTTGTATCTTGCTGACACTGAGGGAGAGATTGTTGTCTTTACATCATGCCACTAAGCTCTCTGTCTTTTTCCTGTACTCTTTGTCTTTGAAATTGCCTGTACACAAAATGCCAAATAATTCCACGGAAGCTAATTAATGGCCCATCAATCCACTCTCGCTCATCAGTAAAGTGATAGACGATGTCATCAACAGTGCTATCAAGCAGTATCTGCTCAGCAATAACCTGCTCAGTGATGCCCAGTTTGGATTCCGCAAGGGCTAATCACCTCCTGACCTCATTACAGCCCTTGACATCATGGTTGTATTTGATCCAAGTCTGGCATCATGGAGCCCTTGCAAAACCAGAACCACTGGGAATTGGGAAAACCCTCCACTGACTGGAGCCATACCTGACCTATAGGAAGATGGTTGTGGTTGTTGGAGGTCAGTCATCCCAGCTCCAGCGAATTTCTGCATGAGTTCCTCAGGATAGAGTCTTAGGCCCAATTATCTGCAGCTGCTCCATCAATCTCGTTCCCTCCACCATAAAGTCAGAAATGGGATGTTCAATCATCAGTGAACATGTAGCTGTAGTATTTATGTGGTTCGTCCAGTTCAGTTTCTGGTTAAGGGTAACTCTGATGAATGTTGTTAGTGGAGGATTCAGCAATGGAATGCTATTGAATATCAAGGGGCAATGGCTTGGTTTTCTCTTGTTTAAGATGGTCATTGCCCAGCATTATGCAATTGTCTCTTGTTACTTGTGAGCCCCAAATCTGGATATTGTGCAGGTCCTTCCGCATTTTAATATGGCCTACTCCAGTATCTGCGGAATTGCTCAGATACCGGTGTAGGCCATGTCAAAATGCAGCAAGACCTGCACAAACTCAACTGAACTAACCACATAAATACTACAGCTACAAGAGGAAGATGGAGGCTAGGAATATTACAGTGAGTAACTTATTACCTGACTCCCCAAAACCTGTCCACCAACTACAAGGCTTATGTCAGGAATATGATGGAATATTCCCACTTGCCTGGAAGGGTGGAACTTCAACAACACAAAAAGCTTGATGCTCATCAGTCCATCATGAGGGGCAGAGAAGAATTGTGGGAGCACGGTCCTTTGAATACAGAGACAGGTGGGTTGGAGGAAAGTGCAAGAGGAATTCTGGGAGAAAGGGAAGGCATGTAGTTAGAAGTGTGTGTAACAGGTCGGACACAATGATAGACCCTGTCGATCATGATGGGAGAGAATCATCAGTTCAATAAAAGAGGAAGACATACTGAAAGCATTAATTTGGAAAGGGTGCATACATCTGGACAGAAATGGCGGAGACAGACAAATTGGGAGAATAGAACAGAGTCCTTACAGGAAGCAAGGTGTAAAGAAGTGAAATTGTGGCTTTTTTCTATTCTTATTCAGGCTTCTTATCAAATGCAGTCAAATTCCAGTTGACAGCCACATTTTAGCTTCTGAAAACTTTTAAACTTGTTCTTGATTACTGGACCACTTCAGAGGTCCAGGACATTCAGCCTCGGACCTTCGGGTGACCATCCTCCAAGGTGGACATCGGGACAGGCAGCAGAAGAAAGTGGCCGAGCAGAGGCTGATAGCTAAGTTCGGTACCCATAGGGAGGGCCTCAACCGGGACCTTGGGTTCATGTCACATTATAGGTGATCACCATTGCACTACACACACACACACACAGATATTCACACACACACACACACACACACACCCCACCCCAGGCAGAAACACACACACACAGACAAAGACCCACAAGCACACATATATTTTGTGGGGTGAATTTGTACTTCCAGACCTACATTGTACTTTGCTCAAAAACTGCACACATTCATGTAGAACTCAGAGCTGAAAAACTGCATGAATTTATGCAGAACTCTGTTATCTCACTTTTTAGATTAGAATCAATCTAAACATTAGGTCATAGACAGAGAACAGAGGGGGCTAACACCTGACATTGAGGGAGAGACAACATATTGTCTAGCTTTCACCATTGTTAACAGCTAACCCGAAAATGCAACTTTTAAAAAAAGGGTTTTGTGATTTACACATGAAAGAAGTGAAACTATCACTGTATTCTAACAGATGAAAGGCTTAACAGACAATCAACTTTTCAATGTATAATTTCAGTTACATCACACTGCAAATTTTTGCTATAAATTCTGTGTTACGATCGAGCCCTCCACAATCACCTGATGAAGGAGCATCGCTCCGAAAGCTAATGTGCTTCCAATTAAACCTGTTGGACTATAACCTGGTGTTGTGAGATTTTTAACTTTGTATATCCCAGTCCAACACCGGCATCTCCAAATCATGATTATTTTATACATTACGCTATTCAGACATTTACACATTGAGGATCTGCTGTCATTACAGACAGTTTGACGTGAAAACGAGGAGTACCTTCAGACCTTTTCAGATGCACAAAGAGGTACAAATCTCAGATTTGCTTCCAGAATACTGTATATTGCACATTACCAGAGTAAGACTGCAGCAGTTTGGCACATTAATTCAAGCGCAGTAAGGCATTTGTAGTTCAACAGTCATAAGATCCCAGTGGATAAGACTATTCAACCTATATTAATTCATCCATCCAGTATGACAGCATCTATGTTTTTAATTTGCAAAAGAGATTTATTTAAAAAATCCACCTCAAAAGTCCAGTCAAGGTGTTGTTCATTTTCTTTTAAGAATTTACTGATATCAATCTTAAAGTGACCTTTCATTAGTATGCAACCTTGTCCACTCACACTGTTGAATTTCATTTAGTATTATGGATTAACCTTCCTTATATCACTTATACACTTCTGCAAGATCACCTCTCAACAAACCTTTCCAAACAATAAAAAACCATTGAAGAAAAAACAATGACTGCAGATGCTGGAAACCAGATTCTGGATCAGTGGTGCTGGAAGAGCACAGCAGTTCAGGCAGCATCCAACGAGCAGCAAAATCAACGTTTCGGGCAAAAACCCTTCATCAGGAATAAAGGCTGTGAGCCTGAAGCGTGGAGAGATAAGCTAGGGGAGGGTGGGGGTGGGGAGAGAGTAGCATAGAGTGCAATGGATGAGTGGAGGAGGGGATGAAGGTGATAGGTCAGGGAGGAGAGGGTGGAGTGGATAGGTGGAAAAGGAGCTAGGCAGGTCGGACAAGTCCGGACAAGTCACGGGGACAGTGCTGAGCTGGAAGTTTGGAACTAGGGTGAGGTGGGGGAAGCGGAAATGAGGAAGCTGTTGAAGTCCACATTGATGCCCTGGGGTTGAAGTGTTCCGAGGCGGAAGATGAGGCGTTCTTCCTCCAGGCGTCCGGTGGTGAGGGAGCGGCAGTGAAGGAGGCCCAGGATCTCCATGTCCTCGGCAGAGTGGGAGGGGGAGTTGAAATGTTGAAATTTCAGAATCATGTCCTTGCTCTTGTACGCTCTGCTCATACGAATAAAATCTGGGATATTCTATGCTTTATCAGCTCGACTCTGGATTAGTGGTGCTGGAAAAGCACAGCAGTTCAGGCAGCATCCAAGGAATAGGAAATTCGACGTTTCGGGCATAAGCCCTTCATCAGTTTCCTGATGAAGGGCTTATGCCCAAAACGTCGAATTTCCTATTCCTTGGATGCTGCCTAACCTGCTGTGCTTTAACCAGCAACACATTTTCAGCTACAGTTTTTTTAAGCCAATTTGACCCAGTTCTGTCTTTGATCCATTGAATTCAGCTCTCCCCCAGTTAATTACTCTTATTCTATGCTGCCACTGTCCCAGTCTACATTCGGGTAATTAAACTCCTTAATCAGGGCTATTCTATAATGTTTGTATCTCTCTCTATAATTCCCCTACAGATTTGCTCCTCTACAAGTTGGTGTTAAGCCACCTTCTTAAACTGTGAATGAAGATGTTCAGGGACTTTGAATATGTAACAGAGGCTTGAGATGGCGCCATAATTTGCACAAAATGTAAACTGTATACCATGCAGGTATACCATACCCAATTTCTCAAATATCCTAACAATTCTACAAAGTGGCTCTGTCAGCATAAAGTTGGATACAGAACATTAAGTGACAGGGCCAGGGTGGGCAGAATTAATGCACAGGTGAGGACTATGATGGAAAATTCTCCACTTGCCAGAATACCTGTACATCCAATGACACTCTCAAAGCATAATCATTGAGGATCAAGCATTTGAGAGTCAACAGCATTGCCAGAGAACGAAAGTCATATATAAGCCAGATTGGGTAAGAAGAGTGGATTTCTTAAGTAAAAACCAAAAGAACTGCAGATGCTGTAAATCAGAGACAAAAATAGAAGTTGCTGGAAAAGGTCAGCAGGTCTGGCAGCATTTTGGACAGAAATTACAGTTAAAGTTTCGGGTTGAGTGATCCTTCCTCAGAATGAATTTCTTCCCCTGAAGGATGAATGAGTGAAACAGGTGGGTTTTCGATAACAAATTGCTGGACTCATGATTAATAGACATTCTTCGAGGACTTGACAGGGTAAATACAGGAAAAAGTTGAAAATGTGTTGCTGGTTAAAGCACAGCAGGTCAGGCAGCATCCAAGGAATAGGAAGGTTGTTTCCCCTTGTGGCAGAGTCTAGGACCAGAAGGTATTCTCTCAGAATAAGGGATCGGACATTTAAGACAGTTAATGGGAGGAATTTCTTTGCTCAGAAGGTAGTGATTCTGTTGAATTCTTTCCCACAGAGGGCTCTCATGCCGGAATCAATAAATATATTCAAGGCTGTAAGTGCCAGATTTTTAATCAGTAGGGGATCAAGGATTATAGGGAAAAGGCAAGAAAGTGCAGTCAAGGATTATCACATCAGCCATGATCTCATTGAACAGTAGATCAGACTCGATGGGCTGAATGGCCTACTTGCATTCCAGTGTCTTACAGTTTTACAATTAACACCTTATTCTAGATTCATTAATTAACTGAATGTTAATACCACCGACGCTGTGGTGGGATCTGAACTCAAGTCTGCAAAACACAAATCCACAATTCCTCTGGATTATCAATAAACTACTGTCCCCGTGACATTGGAGAATGGTTTAATGTTAGTTTTATTCTATTAAAAGTCATAGATTAGGAAAGAAACACACATCCTAACTAAATTGCTGCATGGAATCCTTTAATATATCTGGTTATCAGTTAACATAACCTTCAATTATCATTAATGATAAACTAATGATTGTCACAATTGTCAGTTAAAAGGGGTTAACTATTTCTGTAGCCTTTCTACTGCAGCTTTATTCAAACGCCAGGCTAAAATTTTCTCCATTTGTTTCAAAGATCCATCAGAGAAAATGGGCAGAATTTCTTGGAAGCTGATTTTGGCATTTTTTGAAGTGTGTAAAAAGCCATCCATCTTCTAAATTGAAGGGTTTTGTGGGGGCGGACTAATTTCCCGCTGAAAGGGAAAGATTGACTCAGAGCCTTGGCGGGATCATAAAAGTCACAGACCTCTTAATTATCTACTTCCCTTATTTCCATTTCTCTCCTAAATCCTTTCACACTATCGTCCTTCCTGGGCAGTCCATTTCCACACTTTCGCCATTGATTTTGTAAACCTCAACTGTTTCTGCATTTTTCATTCTGTTTCTTATGTCTGTAGCAGTCTTGAACATAAATTATCTGGATTCACTTATTTGTTGCCTTAAGTATCTTGAATAATTTCTTTTTTCTGCACTAAACAAGGTTCTTTGGGCTCTTTGAACTTTCTTCATTATTTGCTTTCATTGATTGCTTTTCCGAGTTGAAGGTGGCTACATAACCCCAGGATTTGTAGCTTCTGCACAATAACCCTTACGTTGCTTCTCAAGCTGTTACAATTCTTGTGGTCTGTGAAGCTGTAATTTAGTGGTGTTGCAGCATTAAAAATGAAGGACTTCAGTGAAAAATGCAATATTCTTTCAGTGGAAAGAATTAAATGAGAAAAATGAATATTTTCTTCCATCTAATATCCTTTCTACATAGCAGATACATTCTACTATTGCTCAAAAAGTACACACCCTGCAGGCAATCAATCCATACAACATTTTTAAAATTCCTACTTTGGAAACAGAACCAGTCTGACTCAAGATTGGGAAACAGACAGACTCAAACCTTGCACGTTTAATACATTGTCTGAGCTGAGATGTCACCTTTTTTGATAAAACCTTAAGTTATCTTGAGAATGTGACTTAAAAGTAGTTCTGGGATTTATATATGAATGAACTGAAACCTGCAACCCATTCTAAAAGATGAAAGACTTAACAGCGATCTAGATTTGTAAAATATATCGTTTTAATTGCATGACACTGTGACCTGTTGCTATATATTCTGTGTCTTATGACCACCCCCCCCTCCCCAATAGTTACCTGATGAAGGAGCAGCACTCTGAAAGCTAGTGCTTCCAAATAAACCTATTGAACTATAATCTGGTATTATGTGATTTTTGTTCATCCTAGTCCAACACAGCACCTCCACATCAAGATTTATACAATTAAACTTAATTCAATTTGTCAAATGCTCTTCCAGCAAGACATATGCGAGTAATTCAACAGCAGTAAGCAACCAATGGAGTCAGCACAGCAAAGCATGTATCACCCTACTTACTGTTACAATTCCCACCTCCAGAAACCTTACATGTGAAGTGAGAGAAAATGCACACACATATGCAGTGTGCTTCAGATCCCTCTGTGGTGCAATGTACAAACAGCACCAAACAACGTTAAAAATCACACATCACCAGGTTATAGTCCAACAGGTTTAATTGGAGCAACGCTCCAAACTAGCTTTTGGAGCAACGCTCCTTCATCAGGTGATAGTGGAGGGCTCAATCGTAACACAGAATTTATAGCAAATATTTACAGTGTGATGTAACTGAAATTATACATTGAAAAATTGATTGTCTATTAAGCCTTTCATGTGTTAGAATACAATGATAGTTAGAATACAGTGTCCAGCCTGTATTCTAACTATCAGCCTCGGACCTTCGGGTGACCATCCTCCAAGGTGGACTTCGGGACAGGCAGCAGAGGAAAGGAGCCAAGCAGAGGCTGATAGCTAAGTTCGGTACCCATAGGGAGGGCCTCAACCGGGACCTTGGGTGCATGTCACATTATAGGTGAGCATCATTGCACTACACACACACACACACACACACAGATATTCCTACACACACACACTCTCACATACAAATGGACACAGGTACACACAGATGCACACACAGGCATCCACAGACACCCTTATAGACACACACACTCCCACACTCACACATGCACCCCCTCACAGACTTAAGACACTCTGCACCCACTGCACTCACCACACACACACACACCCACACACACACACACACACACATTTTCTCACACTCACAACCCCCACCCAGACACACACACGCAGACAAAGACTCACATGCACACATATATTTTGTGGGGTGAATTTGAACTTGCAGAGTTACATTGTACTTTGCTCAAAAACTGCGTACATTCATGTAGAACTCTGAGCTCAAAAACTGCATGAATTTATGTAAAACTTCGTTATCTCACTTTTTAGATTAGAATCAATCTAAACATCATGGCATAGACAGAGAACGCAGGGTGCCAGCACCTTCAACATATTGTCTAGCTATCAACACCATTGTTAACAGCTAACCCAAGAATACAACTTTTAAAAAAAAGGTTTTGTGATTTACACATGAAAGAAGTGAAACTATCACTGTATTTGAACAGATGAAAGGCTTAACAAACAACCAATTTTTCAATGTATAATTTCAGTTACATCACACTGCAAATTTTTGCTATAAATTCTGTGTTACGATGGAGCCCTCCACTATCACCTGATGAAGGAGCGTCGCTCCGAAAGCTAGTGTGCTTTCAATTAAACCTGTTGGACTATAACCTGGTGTTGTGTGATTTTTAATTTTGTACACCCCAGTCCAACACTGGCATCTCCAAATCAGCACCAAACAAGATTGTCATTAAGTGCCAACATAACAACTCTCTGTAAGAAAGACTGTTTACTGTTGTGATGGATATCTGCTCACACTGAGTCATGCCATGTCTCATCTTTCACTCTTCATAAACCTCAACTCATCCAAAATTTTGCAGCCCATTTTTTAACTCATCCTAAGACCTGTTCACTTGGCACGGTGGCTCAGTGGTTCGCACTGCTGCCATGCAGCATCAGGGACCTGGGTTCAATTCCAGTCTTGGGTGACTGTCTGTGTGGAGTTTGCACATACTCCTTGTGGCTGCTTGGGATTCCTCTGGGAGCTCTGGTTTCCTCCCACACTTCACGTGCAGGTTAGGTGAATTGGCCATGTTAAATTGCCCACAGTGTTCATGGATGTGTAGGTTAGGAGCATTAGTCAGGGGTAAAACGTAGAATAGTAGGGGAATAGGCAAGAGCTGTTTTCCCTCAGAGGCTGAGGGGTGACCGTATAGAGGTTTATAAAATTATGAGGGGCATGGATAGCGTAAATAAACAAAGTCTTTTCACTGGGATGGAAAGTTCAGAACTAGAGGGCATAGGTTTAGGGTGAGAGAGGAAAGATATACAAGAGACCTAAGGGGCAACTTTTTCAGAGAGTGCTATGTGTATGGAATGAGCTGCCAGAGGAAGTGGTGGAGGTTGGTACAATTGCGACATTTAAAAGGCATTTGGATGGGTATAGAAATAGGAAGGGTTTAGAGGGATATGGGCCAGATGCTGGCAGGTGGGACTAGATTGGGTTGGGATATCTGATTGGCATGGATGAGTTGGACCGAAGGGCCTGTTTCTGTGCTGTACATCTCTAACACTATATGACAATGGACAATTTAGCATTGCCATTACACCTGACCTGCACATCTTTGGAGTTTGGGAGGAAACCAGAGTACCCAGAGGAAAGCCATGCAGACACAGGGAGAATGTGCAAACTCCATACAGACAGTTGCCCGAGGCTAGAATTGAACCCGGATCCCTGGTGCTGTGAGGCAGCAGTGCTAACCAACGTAGTTAAACTTGAAAAGTTGTAGAGAATATTTATAAGGATATTGCCAGGGTTGAGGGGTTTGAGTTAAAGGGAAAGGCTGAATAAGATGGGGTTAATTTTCCTGGAGTATCACAGGCTGAGGGATGACCCTACAGCGGTTTATAATATCCTGAAGGGCATGGATAGGGGGAATAGTCAAGGTCTTTTTGTCAGGATGGGGGGGGGGGGGGGGGGGGAGTCCAAAACTAGAGGGCATAGGTTTAAGGTGAAAGCGGAAAGATTTAAAATGGACCTAAGGGGCAGCGTTTTCAAACAGAGGGTGGTACATGTTTGGAATGAGCTGCCAGAGGAAGTGGGGGAGGCTGGTACAATTCCAACATTTAAAAGGCATCTGGATGGGTACATAAAGGAAGGGTTTAGAGGGATATGAGCCAAATGCTGGCAAATGGGACTAAATTTAATTTAGGATATCAAGTCGGCATGGACGAGTTGTAATAAAGGGTCTGTTTCCGTGATGCATGGCTCTTTAAGGTCAAGCTCTAGCAAACCGTACAAGATTGGATGAGGATAATGTCTACCAAATGTCGAAAGAACATAACATAAGATCATATGAACTAGGAGCAGGAGTAGGCCATCTGGCCCTTCGAGCCTGCTCTGCCATTCAATAGGATCATGGCTGATCTTTCCATGGACTCAGCTCCACTTATCTGCCCACTCACCATATCCCTTAATTCCTTTATTGTTCAAACAAAATCTCTTAGCTTTAAAAACATTTACTGAAGTAGCGTCAAGTACTTCACTGGGCAAGGAATTCCAAGGATTCGCAATCCTCTGGGTGAAGAGGTTCCTTCTCAATTCAGTCCTAAATCAGCTTCCCTTAATTTTGAGGCTATGTCCTCTTGTCTGAATTTTACCTGCCAGTGGAAACATCCTTTCCACTTCAAGCTTATCTATTCCATGCATACTTTTATATGTTTCTATCAGATTCTTCTAAATTGCAATGAATAAAATCCCAGTCTACTCAGTGTCTCCACATAAGCCAATCCCTTCAATTCCAGAATCAACCCAGTGAGCCTCCTCTGCACCCCCTTCAGTGTCAGTACATCCTTTCTCAAGTAAGGAGATCAAAACTGCACAGTGTGGCCTCACTAGCACCTTGTACAGCTGTAAAAGTACCTCTCTGCTTTTAAACTCAATCCCTTTAGCAATGAAGCACAAATTCCATTTGCTTTCCTAATTGCCTGTTGTACCCGCAAACCAACCTTCTGTGATTCATGCATAAGGACACCCAGGTCCCTCTATACAGCAGCATGCTGCAACTTTTTGACCATTCAAGCAATAGTCCTTTTTGCTGATATTCCTACCAAAATGGATGACTTCACGTTTATTAACATTGTATTCCATCTGCCAGACCTTAAAGTATTTATGTTCCCCTGCGAAATTTTACAGTCCTCTGCACCCTTTGCTCTGTCAATCATCTCAATGTCATTTGCAAACTTTGACACATTACATGTGGTCCTCAGCTCCAAACCATCGTTGTAAATTGTGAATAATTGTGGCCCCAACACTGATCCCTGATGCACACTACTATTCACTGATTGCCAGCCAGAATAGCACTCATTTATCCCCACTCTTTGCTTCCTGTTAGTCAACCAATCATCTCTCCCTGCTAATACTTTACCTGAAACATGTATCTTCATCTTATGCAGCAGCCTCTTGCGTGGCTCCTTATGGAAACCTAGGTACACCACATCCACGAGGTCCCCATTGTTCAACTTGCTCGTAATGTCTTTATTGAATTCCAAAAGATTAGTTAAGCATGACCTGCCCTTCATGAACCTATGCCCAACAGAACAATTTCTATCTAGATGCTTTGCTATTTCTTCCTTCATAATAGACTCCAGCATCTTCCCCAGTACAGAGGTTAAATGTCTCAACCTTTCCACTACTATCTTCACTGGCCTGTTGAGTTCTACTCCATGAAAACTCCAACAATATGAAACTCCATTACCTACTCTCTATACTATACCAAATGTGGCCCATAGCCCAAAACAACACCAACTGAGTCCCCAACAAAATGGTTTCAAAGAATTTGTTGTTAACCACAGATTCTTCCATGAGCTTGACCTCAGCTTATACCCTCCAGACTACTAGTTCAAACAAAGCAAAATACTGTGGATGCTGGAAATGTGAAATAAAACAGAAAGTGCTGGAGGAATTCAGCAGATCTGACAGCATCTATGGAGAGAGAAACAGAGTTAACGCTTTGAGTCTGATATAACTCTTCTTCAGAACTGGAAGGACATGCTATATCACTTTCCTCCTTCAGAAGCCTTGCCCTGAAACATTCCTCTTTCCTCTCATGATTATCGCTTCCCCAACTCTTCCCACAATCCATCCATTTTCATTGCCCTCTTTATATATTTCCTAGCAATGCTTTGCTCCATTAATGGTGTTAAAATTGAAACTTGATATTGGTGGGAAGACTTCATTTTAGACTAGAATCCCTAAAGTGTGGAAGCAGGCCATTCAGCCCATCAAATCCACCCCGTCCCTCTAAAGTGCATCCCAACCAGATCCACCACCCTACATTTCCTATGGCTAATCCACCTAGCTTGGACACTATGGGGCAATTAAGCACAGCCAGTACAGCTAACCTGCACATCTTTGTGACCAGGGGAGGAAACCAGAGTAACCAAAGAACCCACGCAGACATGGCAGAGCGTGCTACCTCCACAAAGGCAGTCACCCGAGTCTGGAATCGAACCCAGGTCCCTAGCACTGTGAGGCAGCACTGCTAACCACTGAGCCACCATGTTGACTTGGTGCTGTATAACTTGCAAAACTAACTTTAAAAGTGGTTCCCATTGATTTTGACTGGATTACTTAAGCGATTGTTTTAAAATTTGTTTTCAAAGTAGTTAATAACCTTTGCAATGGAGTGTAAGTTTGTATAATTAATTAAACACGGCTACTGCAAATAAACGAGACTGAACACGTCAAATCAATATGTTAGTTCATTTCCATCACTTCCTACCACAATTACCTATGATTGGAGAAGTTAATTTTAAATCTATTCTGCCAGCACGAAACTGTCAATAAGATCAGCTGTTCCTCAGCTTCCTGTGTTTGAACAATCTGCCTCCACAGAGCTGTCAAAGATCTTATGCATATACACATTCTCCCTGGGCTCAGGGCCATGACATTGCACAAACAAAAAAATGGCCATGATCTGAATAGAACAAACCACATTCAACCATGAACATAACACAACAGCACACACTCCTCCTACAGCTCCACAATAGAAACTCTGAAGGGATTAACCCAAACAATTATTTTCTTGTTCCCACAACAAGAACAGTGTGACCTCCACAGCAACACAAACCTCACACAAAGTGAAAACACTCCCTGTAACTCTAATGGAAATGTCACCTACCTCAAAATAACACAACAGAGACTTAGATAATCTTTGACAAAGCAAACAGTTTGTCAGATCTTGACCAATGAAACTTTGATGCTTGGATTCATCAAATTTGAACACAGAAATAGACATAGGAGGTTACACTTTTAAACTTGCCTCTTAATTTGTAAGCTGCTGTCAGACGTTAAGTATATGAGATAAAGGTGAGATTAGGTTTCAAGTTGGGTCAGAGGATTAGGGTGCCCTAGCAATAGGATGCAAGGTGGATGAGGGTTACAGTGCCAGGGGACCAGATGCTAAGTTAGTAGGAGGTTGGGGATAGGGTACCTGGTGGGTAGTGTGCTAGGTTGGTAGAATGTCAAAAGGGAAGGTAGCCAGGTAGGCAGGGTGCAAGGGAGCCAGTTAAATAATGCAGTGTCTTGAATAAGCAGGGAGGGTGGGTGTTAGGTGAAGAACAGGAGGGTGGGGTTCAGGTGGGGTGGTGGAGAAAGGGAGTGGGGGGAAAGGGGCAGTGTACCACAGCGAGTGAAAGGGAATGAGAGATCAGGTCCCGAGCAGGAGGAAAAGGAGACTGGTGGTTAGTTTCTAATCAACCTGTTCAGAGATGTTGTTACTGAAATAACTCCAGAGAGGCTGGTATCCCATCACCAAGTCACCCTTTATTTAAACAGGAACACTCTTTGATCTTATTACTGAAAGTATCAACTTTCAGAGTGCCAGTGTCTCTGATACTCCCCCTTTTTTTCCTTTTCTCTTTTTACCAGGTGCACGAATCCTTATTCAATTTCCACCACCAGGAAGAAAGGAAACACCCGAGTGGCCAGTGACAAGCAGTGCCCTTCACATCAAAGGGCAATGCTGCATGATCAAACAGTGAAGGGGAGGGCAGGGATTTAATCAAAATAGAGTTGGAGGGGGAAATAATACACTCCACTCCCTGCAGCATCCACCTCTCCCTGAACAGCTCAAGGGTGTTTGTGGACACCGCGTGCTCCTTCTCCAGAGACACCCGGGCTCCAAATTAACCGCGGAAGAGGGCCAGGCAATTGGCTCTAACAATCCCCTCCACGGCCCGCTGCCTGGACCTGTTTGTGGCCAGTTTGGCCAGGCCCAGGAGCAGACCCATGAGGAGGTCCTCAAACCTGCCCTCTCCCCTCCTCACTGGGTGCCCGAAGATCAGGAGCGTGGGACTGAAGTGCAACCAAAAACAGAAAGAAGATTTTTTAGAATATCAAAAAGGAGTGTAGGTGCCCACACCCAATATATACAGGAAATATATACGGACTCCACAGAATGAGCAGTTGGGCTGGGAGTCCGTGAACCACCACAATCTGCGATTGCAGGGGACCACAGTGTGCAGCACTCTCCACCACAGATCCCCAAAAGGGGGAAGACTCCCACGTAGAGAGCCCTTCACTGGGGATCCCCACTGCCCGGTAGCAATGGGTACGCCAAGGCATGTCTGAGCGGTAGATGTGGGAGAAGAGGTGGACGGTGTGCAGCAGCAGTTGATACAGGGCCTGCCGTTTTACGTCCCTAAAAGGGGCAAAATTAAAATTCCGGAGGCGGCTCAGGCGGTGGGGCACAGCTTCCCGGGGGATGTTCGGGACCTTGGGGGCCAATGTGAAATTCCGTCCGGACTGGGGTGAGCGCAGACGGGATTCCACAGCACACCTGAGCATCCTCCGACTGGTGCACTACGTTGGGTCTGAGCAGCGCCGTTTTAAGGCGTCTAATGGCAGTGGCTACAAACCAGGCATCTACCGCTGCCCTGCTCATGATACCCTGTAGCAGCATCCAGCCCAGACCCCCGCCATCCAGAACCTCCCCGTATCTGGTCACCCTTACCGCCAAGGCCCTCCCCTCCGACAGCCACTTGAACCCATGAGTACGGAGGTGTGGATTCCTGAGCAACAACACTCCCCTTTTTTTGTTTTTACCCCCACACTACCGCCCAACTGCGGTAGTGCTTTTGACACTCCCCTTTCTTTTAACAGGATGTTTGACACCCCCTTTTTTTTGTTTATTTTCCCACACACAACCACCTAACTGTGGTAGTGCTTATTTATTCCCCAGCACCCATGTTGTGTGTGTGCAGGTGTGAGACAACACTCCCCTTTTTTCTGTCAGCCAGGACTCACTGATTGGACCAGACTAATAGCCCCCTTATAACTTGTAGTTTATAAGGGCCAGCTGGTTGACCTTGTTACAATCACGGGAATTACATACCACCCTAGCATGTGAGACTTGGACCCAGACCTCCAGGCTCAGTGGTTGATACACTACCACTGCACCACAAGAGCCCTGGAAGGGAGACATAGGTCTGTTTGCAGGGCAAAACAGAGTGGGTCCCATTGTGGGAAAGGCAGATTGGATACAGAGCGGAAAAAGGGAATGCCAGGTCCACAGTGGTGGGAGGGTGGGGAGCAGCAGGTTCGGAGTGAGGGTGGGGAGCTGCAGGTCTGGAGTGGGGGAGGGGAGGAGCTGCAGGTACAGAGTGGGGGAGGGTGGGAACAGCAGGCTGGGGGTGAAGGGGTGTGGGGAGCAGCAGGTCTGGAGAGGGGGAGGGTGGGGAGTGGCAGGTCCGGAGTCGGGGAGGGTGGGAACAGCAGGTCCAGAGTGGAGGAGGGTGGGGAGCAGCAGGTCTGGAGTGGGGGAGAGGGGGAGTTGCAAGTCCAGAGTGGGGGAGGGTAGGAACAGAAGGTCCGGAGTGGGGAAGGGTGGGGAGTGGCAGGTCTGGAGTGGGGGAGCTGCAGGTCCAGAGTGGGGGAGGGTGGAAACAGAAGGTCTGGAGTGGGGGAGGGTGGGGAGCAGCAGGTCCGGAGTGGGGGAGGGGGGGAGCTGCAGCTTCGGAGTGGGGGAAGGTGGGAACAGCAGGTCTGGAGTGGGGGAGGGTGGGGAGCGGCAGATCTGGAGTGGGGGAGGGTGGGAACAGCAGGTCCAGAGTGGGGGAGGGTGGGGACAGCAGATTCGGAGTGGGGGTGGGGACAGCAGGTTCGGAGTGGGGGAGGGGGGGAGCTGCAGATTCGGAGTGGGGGAGTGTGGGGAACAGCAGGATTGGAGTGGGGGAGTGTGGAGAACAGCAGAATCGGAGTGGGGGAGTGTGGGGAACAGCAGGATTGGAGTGGGGGAGTGTGGTGAACAGCAGGTTCGAAGTAGGGGAGGGGGGAGCTGCAGGTTCGGAGTGGGGGAGGGTGGGGAGCGACAGGTCCGGAGTGGGGGAGAGTGGGGAATGACAGGTGTGGAGTGGGGGAGGGTTACAGCATTTAAAAGACAAGTCCATGAATAAGAAATGTTTGGAGAGACTTGGGCCAAGCGCAGGCAAATGGGAATGGTTCAGTGTGGGATTATGGTCAGCATGGACTGGTTGGACTAAAAGGTCTGTTTCTGTGCAGTATGACTCTATGACAGTATTGTTAGGGATGCCACCCTTTGGATGAAGCAAGATCCATTGAGGACCCCCCAAATTGCAGATTCTTGATCTGCACCCACCAGTGCCAAAAAACTCATTGACTGTTCATTTATGTTCTTGCTACATTTGGGCATGTACTCAGCATCAAAGCCTCAAAAGGTGATGGTCGAAGTAACTAATTCCATACGAGGCACTCAGGGATATTTCTCAATGGTGTTCAACGCAGGAATCTTCCTCAAGACCAACATTAGAACTAAATAAAAAGGGGATGAATTAAGGAATCTCCTCATGCTCCCAACCTGGCAGCGAGCAAACCCTCTATCAGACTCAGGACAAATACATACCAAACACTGGTGATTGCGGCAAGTACAATACAAAGTTCTGAAGAAATGATACTGACTTGAAAGATCCCTCCTATCTGATCGGCTGTGTATTTCCTGCATTTTCTGTTTTTATAAAGGTGATGCTTCAAGTGACCTACAACTCCTTTTGTTTGTGTTTCTCTGTGAGCACACTTGCTTGGGTTGAACAATGAATGGCACTTCAGTACCAACACTCCTTAAACTTCACACTTTCCTCTCTCACACCCTGAATGTGGAACCTCTCCCTCCACAAGGCAGTTAACCGGCCCATTAAACTGCTTTTGCTGGTGTTAGATGAAGAATGAATGTTGCCCAGAGGATGCCCATGATGTTCTTCTTCCAAAGAGTGGCATTGGATCTCAAATATCAATTGTTTTATCTGGCTCAGTGACAGGACACTCACTGTAAGTCAATAGTCGTGGTGGTTAAGACTCACTCGGTAGACACAGAGGATCAACACATGATCCCCTACTTCCAACCAGCTACGCTCACTGTCAATAGATGTGTGAACTCCCCTTCCCAAATCAAATGGAAACCCATACCATACCACTGGTCATTTGAGCTTACAACTTGATTCTTGGATGATAATCATCAGCTTTCACTTTCTTGCAAGTCCTGTTATTTTTGCAAATACAGTATACCCAAAAAGATGTTCAAAATATAATAGTCTAAAAATTCACCAAATAATTTTCTAAGCTACCCACAACTGAATTCTGGAGATTGGGCTTTCATTTCCAAACAATCCTTGACTCCTTAAGGGTATTATTAAAATACAAAGATTGCAAAAAAGATTTGTTAGGATGCTTTTTCTCCCTGGAATGTAAGAGACGAGGGGTGACTCTGTAGAGGTCTACAAAATCATGAGAGGCATAGATAAGGTAGACAGCCAACAGACTTTCCTCACAGTAGGAGAGTCTAAACTAGAGGAAATAGCTTTAAAGTAAGAGGGGACAGA
This sequence comes from Hemiscyllium ocellatum, assembly GCF_020745735.1. NCBI lineage: Eukaryota > Metazoa > Chordata > Chondrichthyes > Orectolobiformes > Hemiscylliidae > Hemiscyllium > Hemiscyllium ocellatum. The sequence continues at coordinate 123,704,457 of NC_083405.1, read as the reverse complement.
TACAAAATGATGCAGAGGGGCAATTTTTTCACATAGAGGGTGATGAGTGTCTGGAACGGGCTGCCAGAGATACTGGTGGAGGTGAGCACAATTTTGTCATTTAAGAAACATTTGGACAAGTGTATGGATGAGATAAGTATGGAGGGATAGAGGGAAATGGAACCAGATTAATTGTGAAAGCTGGGCAGCATAGGAAGTTGAGTGGAAGGGCTGTTTCCATGCTGTAAACCTCTCTGACTCAATGTTTGGAAATATTAATGTTGGGAGACAAGTGACCTGAATCATGAAAGCAAAATCTAAATGATTGAACCCGGCAGATACGTTGACTCTGAACTTCCAAATTCACTGTGCATTGTCTGATAATGGAGTGGATACAGATTCAATAGTAGCTTTGAATAAAAAGGATTAAAAATGCAGGAATACAGATAAACATACTAAGGGAAGGATGGGGCAACTATGGCTGACAAGGGAAGTCAAGGACAGCGTAAAACAAAAGAAATAATATACAATGTGGTGAACCTGGAGGATTGGGAAGCCTTTAAAAACCAGCAGAGGATAACTAAAAAAGCAATAAGAGGGCAAGAAGATGAACTTTGAGTCAGCTAGCTAATAATATAAAAGACAATTACAAGAGTCTTTTTTTGGTAAAGGCAAGGGTGGACATTGGACCACTGAAAATATGGCTGGAGAAGTACTAATGGGAAACAAAGAAATTGTGGAGGAATTGAATAAGTACTTCATGTCAGTTTTCACAGTGAAAAACACCAGCAACATACCAAAACTTCAAGAGAATCAGGGGACAGACATGAATGCTAGGGAAGCTGCAAGGTTTGAAAGTGGCTCAATCACCCAGAACAAATGGACTACACCCAGAGTTCTGAAGGAGAGAGCTAAAGAGATTGTAGAGGCATTAGGATCTTTCAGGATCACTCGAGTCAGGCAGGGTCCCAAAGGATGGGAAAGTGGCCAGTTAGCCTGATCTTGATCATTGGTTAGCTTTTACAGTATATTATTAAAGATGAGATTGCGGAGAACTTGGAAGTACATGGTAAAATAGGGCTAAGTCAGCACAGCTTTGTCAAAGGGAGGTCATGCCTGACAGATCTGTTGGAATTCTTTGAGCAGTTAATGAGCAAGTTAGACAAAGGAGAACCAGTGGATATGATTCAATCTGGATTTCCAGAAGGTTATTGACAAGGTGCTGCACAGGAGGCTGCTAAAAAAAGATAAGAGCCCATGATATTCAGGGCAAGGTACTGACATGGATAGAGGATTGGCTGATTGGCAGAAGGTAGAGATTTGGGATAAAGGGGTCTTTTTCAGGAAGACAGCTGGTGACTAGTGGAATTCTTCAGGGGTGTGTTGGGACCACTACTGTCACGTTATACATTAACGATCTGGATAAAGGAACTGAGGGCATTGTTGCTAAGTTGTAGGTGACACAAAGGTAGATGGAGGGATAGGCAGTGTTGAGACGGGGAGACTGCATAAGGACTTGGCCGCGCTAGGAAAGAAGTGGCAGATGGAATACAATGTGGTAAAGTGTGAGGTTATGCACTTTGGTTGGAAGAACAGAAACAGGAAAGGCTTTGGAAATCTGAAGCACAAAGTGACTTAGGAGTCCTAGTCCAGGATTTTCTTAAGGTTTATGTGCAGTATCAGTTGGCAGTTAGAAAGGCAAATGCAATGTTAGCATTCATTTCCAGATGGCTAGAATACAAGAGCAGAGATGTACTGCAGAGGCTGTATAAAACTCTGGTCAGACTGCATTTGGGACATTATGGGCGCTTTTGGGCCATGTATCTACGGAAGGATGTGCTGGCCTAGGAGGTTTACAAGGATGATCGTGGGAATGAAGGGCTTTTCATATGAGGAGCTGTTGAGGATTCAGGGTCTGTACTCGATCGAGTTAGAAGGATATGGCAGTGGTGGTGGGGGAGGGGGGATGCGATCTGATTTAAACTTACAAAACACAGAGACTTGGATAGAGTGGAAACGGAGAAGATGTTTCCATCAGTAGGAGAGACTAGGACCCGAGGGCACAGTATCAGAGTGAAGAAATGAACCTTTAGAACTGAGATGAGGAGGAATTCCCTCAGCTAGAGGGTGGTTAGTTCATGGAACTCGTTGCCACAGAGGCCTGTGGAGGCCGAGTCATTGTAAGTGCTTAAGACAGAAATAGGTTTTTGATGGGGAGGAGAAAGTGAGGACTGCAGATGCTGGAAATCAGAGTCGAAAAGTGTGGTGCTGGAAAAGCACAGCCAGTCAGGCATCATCCGAGGAGCAGGAGAATTGACATTTCGAACATGAGCTCTTCATCAGGAACCTTGAATGATGAAAGGCTCAAGTGTTATGGGGAGAAGGCAGGAGAATGGAGTTGAGAAACACATCAACCATAATCGAATAGCAGAGCAGACTTGATGGGCCAAATGGCCTAATTCTGCCCCTATATCTTGTGGTCTAAAAGTGAAAAGTGAGACTAACTGGATTGCTCTTCAAAAGGTAACAATCCGATGGGCCAAGCAGCCTCATTAGCAAATGTGGGTCTGTAACTCACACAATCTTAGTCTGAAAGTGTGGCATTACAAATTGTTGGGATGGAGGCTCACACCTGTACTAGACATCTTTCAGTTGTATGAAATCCATGTTATGTCAGTGCTTTCTCTTTCACTTTCAGCACAGCTGAATGCAAAAATAAGTTTCATTTCTGATTAAGTAGTTTTGATATTTGATAGACAATATGACACCTCCATAATACCAGCTGCAAATGTGTTGCTGGTCAAAGCACAGCAGGTTAGGCAGCATCTCAGGAATAGAGAATTCGACGTTTCGAGCATAAGCCCTTCATCAGGAATAAGAGAGAGAGAGCCAAGCCGGCTGAGATAAAAGGTAGGGAGGAGGGACTAGGGGGAGGGGCGATGGAGGTGGGATAGGTGGAAGGAGGTCAAGGTGAGGGTGATAGGCCGGAGTGGGGTGGGGGCGGAGAGGTCAGGAAGAGGATTGCAGGTTAGGAGGGCGGTGCTGAGTTGAGGGAACCGACTGAGACAAGGTGGGGGGAGGGGAAATGAGGAAGCTGGAGAAATCTGAATTCATACCTTGTGGTTGGAGGGTTCCCAGGCGGAAGATGAGGCGCTCCTCCTCCAGCCGTCGTGTAGTTGTGTTCTGCCGGTGGAGGAGTCCAAGGACCTGCATGTCCTCGGTGGAGTGGGAGGGGGAGTTAAAGTGTTGAGCCACGGGGTGATTGGGTTGGTTGGTTCGGGCGGCCCAGAGGTGTTCTCTGAAGCGTTCCGCAAGTAAGCGGCCTGTCTCACCAATATAGAGGAGGCCACATCGGGTGCAGCGGATGCAATAGATGATGTGTGTGGAGGTACAGGTGAACTTGTGGCGGATATGGAAGGATCCCTTGGGGCCTTGGAGGGAAGTGAGTGTGGAGGTGTGGGCGCAAGTTTTACATTTCCTGCGGTTGCAGGGGAAGGTGCCGGGGGTGGAGGTTGGGTTGGTGGGGGGTGTGGATCTGACAAGGGAGTCACGAAGGGAGTGGTCCTTGCGGAACGCTGATAGGGGAGGGGAGGGAAATATATCCTTGGTGGTGGGGTCCGTTTGGAGGTGGCGGAAATGGCGGCGGATAATACGTTGTATGCGCAGGTTGGTGGGGTGGTAGGTGAGAACCAGTGGGGTTCTGTCTTGGTGGCGGTTGGAGGAGCGGGGCTCAAGGGCGGAGGAGCGGGAAGTGGAGGAGATGCGGTGGAGGGCATCGTCGATCACGTCTGGGGGGAATCTGCGGTCCTTGAAGAAGGAGGCCATCTGGGTTGTGCGGTGTTGGAATTGGTCCTCCTGGGAGCAGATGCGGCGGAGACGAAGGAATTGGGAATATGGGATGGCGTTTTTACAGGGGGCAGGGTGGGAGGAGGTGTAGTCCAGGTAGCTGTGGGAGTCAGTCGGTTTATAATAGATGTCTGTGTTGAGTCGGTCGCCCGAGATAGAAATGGAAAGGTCTAGGAAGGGGAGGGAGGAGTCTGAGACAGTCCAGGTGAATTTCAGGTCGGGATGGAAGGTGTTAGTAAAGTTGATGAACTGTTCAACCTCCTCGTGGGAGCACGAGGCAGCGCCGATACAGTCATCGATGTAGCGGAGGAAAAGGTGGGGGGTGGTGCCAGTGTAGTTGCGGAAGATGGACTGTTCCACATATCCTACGAAGAGGCAGGCATAGCTGGGGCCCATGCGGGTGCCCATGGCAACTCCTTTAGTTTGGAGGAAGTGGGAGGATTGAAAAGAGAAGTTATTCAGGGTGAGGACCAGTTCAGTCAGTCGAAGGAGGGTGTCAGTGGAAGGGTACTGGTTAGTGCGGCGGGAAAGGAAGAAGCGGAGGGCTTTGAGTCCTTCGTGATGGGGGATGGAGGTGAAATCCACAAACCTGCCTGCCCCGGCCGACCCATTGTCTCAGCCTGCTCCTGCCCCACCGAACTCATCTCCCAATACCTCGACACGGTCCTGTCCCCTTTAGTCCAAGAACTCCCCACCTACGTTCGGGACACCACCCACGCCCTCCACCTCCTCCAGGATTTTCGCTTCCCCGGTCCCCAACGCCTTATTTTCACTATGGACATCCAGTCCCTGTACACCTCCATCCCCCATCACGAAGGACTCAAAGCCCTCCGCTTCTTCCTTTCCCGCCGCACCAACCAGTACCCTTCCACTGACACCCTCCTTCGACTGACTGAACTGGTCCTCACCCTGAATAACTTCTCTTTTCAATCCTCCCACTTCCTCCAAACTAAAGGAGTTGCCATGGGCACCCGCATGGGCCCCAGCTATGCCTGCCTCTTCGTAGGATATGTGGAACAGTCCATCTTCCGCAACTACACTGGCACCACCCCCCACCTTTTCCTCCGCTACATCGATGACTGTATCGGCGCTGCCTCGTGCTCCCACGAGGAGGTTGAACAGTTCATCAACTTTACTAACACCTTCCATCCCGACCTGAAATTCACCTGGACTGTCTCAGACTCCTCCCTCCCCTTCCTAGACCTTTCCATTTCTATCTCGGGCGACCGACTCAACACAGACATCTATTATAAACCGACTGACTCCCACAGCTACCTGGACTACACCTCCTCCCACCCTGCCCCCTGTAAAAACGCCATCCCATATTCCCAATTCCTTCGTCTCCGCCGCATCTGCTCCCAGGAGGACCAATTCCAACACCGCACAACCCAGATGGCCTCCTTCTTCAAGGACCGCAGATTCCCCCCAGACGTGATCGACGATGCCCTCCACCGCATCTCCTCCACTTCCCGCTCCTCCGCCCTTGAGCCCCGCTCCTCCAACCGCCACCAAGACAGAACCCCACTGGTTCTCACCTACCACCCCACCAACCTGCGCATACAACGTATTATCCGCCGCCATTTCCGCCACCTCCAAACGGACCCCACCACCAAGGATATATTTCCCTCCCCTCCCCTATCAGCGTTCCGCAAGGACCACTCCCTTCGTGACTCCCTTGTCAGATCCACACCCCCCACCAACCCAACCTCCACCCCCGGCACCTTCCCCTGCAACCGCAGGAAATGTAAAACTTGCGCCCACACCTCCACACTCACTTCCCTCCAAGGCCCCAAGGGATCCTTCCATATCCGCCACAAGTTCACCTGTACCTCCACACACATCATCTATTGCATCCGCTGCACCCGATGTGGCCTCCTCTATATTGGTGAGACAGGCCGCTTACTTGCGGAACGCTTCAGAGAACACCTCTGGGCCGCCCGAACCAACCAACCCAATCACCCCGTGGCTCAACACTTTAACTCCCCCTCCCACTCCACCGAGGACATGCAGGTCCTTGGACTCCTCCACCGGCAGAACACAACAACACGACGGCTGGAGGAGGAGCGCCTCATCTTCCGCCTGGGAACCCTCCAACCACAAGGTATGAATTCAGATTTCTCCAGCTTCCTCATTTCCCCTCCCCCCACCTTGTCTCAGTCGGTTCCCTCAACTCAGCACCGCCCTCCTAACCTGCAATCCTCTTCCTGACCTCTCCGCCCCCACCCCACTCCGGCCTATCACCCTCACCTTGACCTCCTTCCACCTATCCCACCTCCATCGCCCCTCCCCCTAGTCCCTCCTCCCTACCTTTTATCTCAGCCGGCTTGGCTCTCTCTCTCTTATTCCTGATGAAGGGCTTATGCTCGAAACGTCGAATTCTCTATTCCTGAGATGCTGCCTAACCTGCTGTGCTTTGACCAGCAACACATTTGCAGCTGTGATCTCCAGCATCTGCAGACCTCATTTTTTACCTCCATAATACCAGTCAAGTTATAAACACTCACTTTTAGAAACAAATCAGAGAATTTTTTTTCTCCCAAAAATCAAGGAATGGATTCGCCAGGACATTGTGTTACCTGCCCCCTTGGCTAAAACGCTGAAAGTAAAGCCTGAAACAGAGTCCAGTCAATCAGAGTGGACAGCATTGCTCTATGCTCTTTGCAGTACTGGCGCAGTGTGGCCATTGCTGGGTGTTCATGACAAGGAGAACAAGCAAATTTGAGGTCGGCTACAGGGGGCTGAGGGAAAGAGACTGGTGGCACTGTGGGAAGTGCTCGAAATGGGCTCGGGAGATGCATGAAAGAACAATCCTTCATCTCCCACCCCTGTCCCAACCTTGGCCATTAACGTCTTGCATTAGTTAACTGGGTTTCCCTCCAGCATAGGGCAAAACTGTGACAGGGATGGGATGATATTTTTAATCAACCTGGTATAGCAAGCAAGGAAAGGCCTCAATATGCACCAGAACAGGTCACTTGGTGCCTCCCCAAAAAGTCAACGATGAGGAGTCATTCCAATGATGACGTTCTGTCTGAAAAATCTAAACTAGCTTCTGCACTTGCATTGTTATCCTACTGTATTTCCTTTTCAGCTGCTGGATTAGAGCAAGTGCCACAGTTCCAATACTTGTTGGTTTCATTTCCATGCCTAACCTCAAGAATTACTTATTCATAAATGATGAAGATGAGTCAGCAGCAGCTAACACAATCAACTGCAACATCTCTTCACTTCTGCCCATGGAATACACAGAACACAAGAAATGCATCTTAGAATCACCCCAGAGTGGAAACAGGCCCTTCGGCCTAACAATCCACACCGACCCTCTGAAGGGTATCCCACCCAAACCCATTCCCCATACTCTAATTTACCCCTGACTAATGCCCAAGCCTACACATCCCTGAACACTATGGGTAATTTATTCCTGATGAAGGGCTTTTGCCCGAAACATCAATTTTCCTGCTCCTCAGATGCTGCCTGACCTGTTGTGCTTTTGCAGCACCACACTCTCGACCCTAATCTCCAGCATCTGCAGTCCTCACTTTTGCCTATGGGTAATTTAGCATGGTCAATTCACCTAACCTTCACATCTTTGGATTGTGGGAGGAAACCAGACCGCCCGGAGGAAACCCAAACAGACACGGGGAGAATGTGCAAACTCCACACAGACAATGGCCTGAGGTTGGAATCAAACCTGGATCTCTGGTGCTATGAGGCAGCAGTGTCAGCCACTGAGCCACCGTTCCAACGTCATCTGATGCTGAGATACAACTAAAAAAAATGGAAAAGCCCAGCTGGTCAGACAGAACCTGTGAAGAGAAACAGCTGACATTTCTGGTTCAGATGATGAGATTTTGTTGAAGGTCATACTTTTGATGGTCACACTAATTCCCCAACTGGAATGTTGCACTAAATCTCTTTCAACATTGGTGTACAGTGTCTTGCACTAAGTATGAAACAATGATATGTTAAAACTCTCACTTCAGTGAAAACTGCAAGTGTGAAAATGCATCACTGTAAAAACCACACACAACTTTCACTTGATTAACCATGGACTACAACTCTTCTCTGAGTAACTGAATTATAGAAACAAACTACTTTAAGCATTTTCTATGACCCGGGAGAAACCCTAATACATCAATCTTTTACTAAGGTAAGTGCACAACTCACAGTGAAACTAATGATCATCATCAGCTGAATGTAGAGAAGTATGAACTGTTATGTTTTCACGGGAAGAACAAGAAGGTAATATAAAAATGAAAAGGTGTAGGAGAAAAGGTATCAGGGCAGGTATACGTGCATACATTGTTGATGATGTCAGGGCAATGTTGAGAAAGTGATTGATAAGACTAATGTGATCCTTGGCTTTGTAATTAAGGCAGGAGAAGAAAGTAATGCAGTTGTGATGAACCTTGATGAAGCACTGGGTCAGTCCCAGCTGGTGTGCAGCGCTCAGTCTGGGCAGCACATTTCAGGATTGATGTGAAAGCAGTGGAGTAGTTGCAGAAAGGATACATGAGAATGGTACCACGGCTGATGGTTGTCAGTTCCACAGATTTATAAAGGTCGCGTGGTTCTTTGTAATGAGAAGGTTGAAAGGAGATATGACAGAGGTATTCAGAGGGGTCTGGATAGAGTAAACAGCAACAAACTATTTCCATTGGCTTAAAGATAAATAATTAGATAACACTGACTTACGGTGACTGGCAAAAGAACTGAGATTGAATGAGAACAACACTCTTCAACTAAAATGTAGTAAGTGGTTAGAACCTGGATTACGTGACCTGAGAGAATGGTGGAGGCAGATTCAATTATAATGTTGAAAAAAGTCTTGGATAAGGTCTTGAAGCGAAGATCAATTTGCAGGGCTATGGGGAAAGGGCAGGGAAGTGAAGTTAGCTCAGTTGCAGAGACGTGGCCCAATTGGACTTTGCAAAGAGGTTGTTGCAAGCATGAAACCGCAAAGGTTGATTGTACAGGTTTCCACAAACACATCCAATTTTTCTCAATGCTCTGAAGGCCGCAGATCACAGCTGGCAAGGTACTCAAAACATAAAGTTGGTTTTTACTGCACATCTTCTTAATATAATAATAAACATGTTCTGAAGTGAGAAACTAACCTATTGTACAAAGGTTTCCAAAATGGCTGGTTGATGGTCAGACTTTGACACGGTTAGGTTCACGTACACACTGGCTTTTGCAAAAGATTTTCAATTTGCATTGATCAACAGGTCCATGGCATTATTTTAAATATTTTGTGCATCATAGCACTGTGTTTACCACAAGAGGGAGAAAATAAAATCAATTGCCAGCAAACTGCGTCAAGTTCCATTGTGAAAACATCATTGCCCACACACAATGGCTACCTAGTTCAAATTTTCCTGACTTTACAAGTAGATGTCAGCTTGTTGTATGTCAGCCACAGTTTTCTGGATAAAGTAATGGAACTAGGAGCAGGGCAAATTCATGCATAACCACTAAGTAACAAGAGTTCAGTAATAGGTAGCTGAACACGAGGAAAATTTGGAACTTAGATCATGGAGTCTGACACTAAACTCCAAAAAGCAAAGTGGCCAATTTATTATTTGAAATCCTTTTTCCTCACTTGTTTTGGCATGCAAATTGTTTGTCTGCTCACTAACCATTTACACACAGTCCAAAGAATGGAGAACAAGAGGGAAGACACAACAGTACAGGATATGGCATTTGTTTAAATGTTTATGCATTTCAAGGTTACCTGTCCTCTAAAGGCTGGAAAACAGAAAAAGAAAATTTGTGTGTTGTATTTTTGTATAGAGACTGGAAACTGGAGTCTTTCATGGGTCCATACCTAATGTGTATGCCTGAGTGACATGGAAGCGGGTGAGGGACTGGATTTTGTAAGTTGCAATGTAATGATAGGGTATGGAGGGGGCCTTTTAGAAAGGCCCTTTTTGGTTCTGAGAGATAGCAATTCAGCTCCCAACATCACTCCTATGCTCCCTGAACCTCACCTCTCACATTCACCCAACATCTGGGCAGCACGGTGGCACAATGGTTAGCAGTGCTGCCTCACAGCACCAGAGACTCGGATTCAATTCCCACCTCAGGTGACTGTCTGTGTGGAGTTTGCACATTGTCCCTGTGATTGCGTGGGTTTCCACCAGGTGCTCTGGTTTCCTCCCACAGTCCAAAGATGTGCAGGTTAGGTGATTTGGCCATGCTAAATTGCCTGTAGTGTTAGGTGAAGGGGTAAATGTAGGGGAATGGGTCTGGGTGGGTTGCGCTTTGGCGGGTCAGTGTGGATTTGTTGGGCCGAAGGGCCTGTTTCCACACTGTAAGTAATATAATCTAATCTTTCTACTTCCCCCACATGCTCCAAAGTTACACACCCAGTCTCCATCATTAGCAGATTGTTCAATATTTCTGAAACAGACATTAAAAAAAGCAAACATATCGCAATTTAATACAGCTACCTGTGATGCTGGAGGTGCTCAATGAATTCCAGGGTATGGGTGGGTTCAGATGGCAGGGAGATCGGGTAAAGCACATCTGCTCAGAAGTTTACTATCTGGCTCAGTGGTTAGCACTACTGCCTCACAGCATCAGGGACTTGGTTCAATTCCAGCCTTGGGTGACTATTTGTGTGAAGCTCATACATGATCACTATGTGAGCTTCCTCTGGGTGCTCTTGTTCCTTCCACAGTCAAAAGGTGTGCAAATTAAGTGGACTGGCCATGCTAAATTACCTTTTAGTGTGCAGGTTAGGTGGATTTACGATAGGAAATGCAGGGTTACAAGGAAGAGATGGCTCTGGGTGGAATGCTTTATAGAGGGTCAGTGTGGACTCAATGGACTGAATGGCCTCCTTCCACACTGTAGGGATCCTAATACTGTCTTTGCCCTGTCGCAGTGGTTGGCTTCCCAAAGGCCTGGGAATCATGACAAACAACAGGTTAAATCCAAGGTTTCCAGCCTCAGTGATTGCACATACCTTGCCTTGCCTGAACAAAATCCTGAGATTAACTGCTTGGAGTCAATTTCTTGCTCTTTTTGCTCATTTAAAAGGCACCAATCCCACTTGCTCATTAATGTTAAAATTTCCACAAGGCACAGTCTAAACTTTAACCTGAACAAATAGTTGGAATTGTCATTGAAATAAACTGCTGTTCAGATTCCAACAATTGGTCTTGCCCTGATGCATGACATTGTCACTCTTGTTTTGGACAGATGCGATTGAACTGCAGTGCATTGAATTTCTGGTACATCCTGTTTTATTCCAACTAGCTACCGTACAGCTCTTTCCCCCAACCAATTGCGACCTGTTGGATGCCTTTGCCAAATGTCAAACATCACTACTTAAAGTATGCAACAAGGTTTGACCCCCCTGCCTTGAAAGTAAAACGAGAGAGAGAAAGAGAGAGAGAGAGAATGTGTGTGCAGGAATCTAGTTGAACAAAGTAAGCCTTAGGTTCTTATATTTTTTCATTGATTCTAATGAATTCTCGATGCAACTATACAAATGGGGTACGTGGATTAAAACAAAAAACAGCTCCAGGTATAAATCTTCATCATCTTACACTCCCCATTTTAGTACGAGGAATAGATGAAAAATGAACAACTGTCAGGAGACAATTTTCATTTTTAAAAAAATTCAAGGTGTGGCTGGAAGAGAGATTTCTGTTCATTTAAAATACCTGCATAGCCAGTCAGGCCACATGGTAACATTGTACCTGGAGCTGCCAAAGGTGCATGTCAGGATCACAATTTCATGAAAGATTCTCATCCTTTACTGCTAGGATAAAATCTTTGGATAATGAGTTCAAGTTAACTGAAAGCACAAATGGTCTGCAATCTTCCTCTTTAAAGTATTTACAGCCTGTTTTTAAAAGCTCATTCTGGGCATGTGGGCTTACGCCAGCATTTACTATCCACGGCTACACCCAAGAAAGCTGTGGTGGCCCATCTTGTTCAAGAGTTGATAGTAATTTGATACAATGGAGTAGGCTTGCCAGGTTACTGCGGAGGGAAATTAATGTCAATCATGACAGTGGGAGAGAGGCTTCACGTATGGGTTGACCAAATAGGAAAAGCAGGTTGCTCTCCCTGAACAGCATTAGGGACAAAGGCACTGTTATTTAAACAAGTTTGCTCTTTGAATCTACAAACCCCACAGTTTGACATTTTTAATGTTGTACTTAGAACAAAGACATAAATGCTTGCTGGTATTCCAGAAAAAACATTCCCTCTTTGCCTGTTATGTTGATGACATGCTAATCTGTTCGAGGTTGATTCTTCTACAGGACATCATTTTGCTTCTTATTCATTTGAGGTGGGTGGGACTGATTTACCTAGCAGGGCAACACAAGACATTTCAGGTGGAAGAAATGAATTCCAACACTATTCTATGTTCAAGTTGGGGGAAATCCTCGGACACACCAACAACATATTCCTTGGAATCCTCACCCAACTTCTGAAAGGCAGCCCTGCCAAGGCAAAGACCTTTATCATTGGGCTGGATATAACTTGCCCAACCAGAGCAAGTGGGTGGCAGGGGAGAGCCTGGTATGAAGACTTTTACAGGATTCTTGGCTTCAGGGAAACTGGGAGAAATTAAATTAAGGTCAGAAAGGGCCTCACACAAGAATCCCAGCTTCCCTGGATTCATCATACTCAGTTTGATTTAACTGGGCTGATCAATGCGCCCTCAGCTACAGGGATTTAACAATATCAATATCCCAATATTGAACTAGGCAGCATAAGACTTTCAGACCAAATAAAAGCTGAAAGAACTGCAGCTGCGGGAAATCAGAACGAAAAACAGAAGTTGCTGGAGAAGCTTAGTGGGTTTCGCAGCATCTATAAAGTGAAGAATAATGTTTCAGGCCCAGTGACCCTCCCACAGAACTCTTACGTTCTGAGGAAGGGTCACCGGACCGAAATGTTAACTTCGATTTTTCTTCACAGATGCTGGCAGACCCGCTGAGCTTTTCCAGCAACCTCTGTTTTTATTAGATCTTCAGAGATTTACAAGGGTTTTAATGTAAAATTAGTTTAGCACAAACACCAGGTTCCACCTTCTCCTCCTGGACCTTTTTCTCTTTCCAGATTCTAAATCCCCATGGGAGAGGGACCCAGCTCCTTTGCATTTTGAATCAACCTGTTCAGGCATGGCATGACCCACCTCTAGTACAGGATGGACTTGAAACCATGCCTTCTGGTAGAAGTAGGGATATTACTGCTGTGCTATCAGAGCCCTGCCCAGAATGCCACATCCTTTGTTATTTTCCTAACTGATGGTAAAACTGGGTAAGCCAGATTCCTGAAGGAAAGACATTATACTTAATTATTGTTGTTGGTAGGCACTGAAACATATTCTCAAGAGGCTGAAGACATTCCTTTACAATAGATTATAAGTTTATCGTTTTACCCAAAACAATTAGAAGTGCTTTAACATGAATTACATCAGACAACCTTTACTCTGAATCACGTATTGCTACAAGTGATAGATAGCATGAGAGGTCACAGACAGCAGTCAGGAAAACACTACCCTGGCATCTGCCAGCAATCCATAGCTGGGCCCCTGAACAGTCACCACACCCTGCAATAAAAACAAAGTGCTGGACAAACTCAGGAGCTCTGCCATCTACATAGTGAGAAGTGGGGTCCTCTTCAGTTCCAAACAGGAGTCATACTGGACTAAAAACATGAACTCCTTCTCTGTCACACACACACACACACACACTCTCTCTCTCTCTCTGCGTCTACAGATGACGACAGACCTGCTGATTTTTTTTTGCCAGCACTTTCTATTTGCATTTCGATAGACAATAGACAATAGGTGCAGGAGTAGGCCATTCTGCCCTTTGAACCTGCACCACCATTCATTATGATCATGGCTGATCGTCCTCAATCAGTATCCAGTTCCTGCCTTATCTCCTTAACCCTTGATTCCATTATCCTTGAGAGCCCTATCCAACTCTTTCTTAAACAAATCCAGAGACTGGGCATCCACTGCCTTCTGGGGCATAGCATTCCACACATCCACTGCTCTCTGGGTGAAGAAGTTTCTCCTCATTTCTGTCCTAAATGGCCAATCTCTCGCATCTGTAATAGTTTGCTTTTGTTGCCTTATTCTGTGGTACTGCGATCAATGGCAAGCTACCAGTCTCTGAGTGGCCTGCAGCATGCGGAGATAATTTTATCTTTCCACTGGGAATTTGATTGTGTGGAATGTCTGAAGAGATTTAAACAGCATCAGGCTTCCCCTGCAGATATATCTCATTGGGCTCTACACCCTACACTAAAGCACTGCAAATATTGTCTCATTGGGAAATGAACCAATTTCTTTTTGCAGTGTAAAGATATATGTAAATAGTCGTTTGGTAAGTGCAGAATTTAAGTATCATTGGAAAAATGGTACATTTTGTTGACATATTTTAGCTTGCACTCTTTGGGACAATTCGTAACAAAGGGGAAAACCAAGATTTATAACTGTTATGAAGGTGTAGGTGTACCGTACCTTGAAGAGAGACAGAAAGCTGGCAAGGACTTAGAGAAGCACATGGTGTGCTGAAAGATTTAAAAATGTAACATTTGGTTGATACAAATACCTGGTGCTATTTGTGCCACAGAACTGAAGTAAATTTAAATTCGGCCAATCAGTTTAAATTATGCTCCAGAAACCAAAACCCAATCGAATTTGAGTTTCACTGTTTGGGATGACATCAAACCAATGAAATGATCTGATGTTTTGGGTTATAAAATCTGACATTTTGATCAGTTAGGGAGTGAACAGCAATGAGTGTCAATGGATAGATTGCTAGCTGAATAGCTTTCTGAAAGGTACCTGAAAATGAGAAATTGTGCAACAGAACACCAAAGTTGACCTAGAGGAATACACAGAAAGTTTGATATCTAAAGACTGTACCTGGGTTTGATATTGATTTTGCCATAAGTTCAAGAGGAAATTTATCAGACAAGTATTGTGGAGTGGGAGGTAAAAGGTAGGTTCAAGAGGAATGAGTTGTAAATAGTTGTTGGCTTTACTATTCTCTGGATCAGTGGTGCTGGAAGAGCGCAGCAGTTCAGGCAGCATCCAATGAGCAGCGAAATCGATGTTTCGGGCAAAAGCCCTTCATCAGGAATAAAGGCAGTGAGCTGGAAGTATGATACTTCCAGCTCTCTACCTTTATTCCTGATGAAGGCCTTTTGCCCGAAATGTCGATTTTGCTGCTTGTTGGATGCTGCCTGAACTGCTGCGCTCTTCCAGCACCACTGATCCAGAATCTGGTTTCCAGCATCTGCAGTCATTGTTTTTACCTTTACTATTCTCTGCTGAATTTTAAATAAAACTTTTTAAATTTTTTTTATTTTAAATGGTAACCTCTGGGATAGTTCTTTGCCTCCTGAAAGTTAACAGATTATGGTGTGAGCTGAGCTTCTCTGTGTCAGGTTTAGAATGAGCAGAGGGGTTTACCCCTTGTTGTAACATACCATGTGGAAGGAGAGGGCTCATGGATTGGCAAGTTGATTGATTGGAAGAGTTGTTACCACTGAGAATGCAGCAGTTAATGATGGTTGACAGTTAACTGCAGGGCATTGTTTAGAATTTAAACCAAGCAGATCAACACCTGGTCAGAGAGCTACCCTAAGAAATGACCCAGCAGAGTGACTGTCAGCTAACTGTGTTGGATTGAAACAAGCACAGTGCATGCTTTGTGGTCACTCAGTCCTGAAAAGTGTCCAGTCTGCCTCAGACAGGGTAAGGTATCAAAGAAATTTAAGACAAGTAAAGCTACCTGTTTCACACTGGTATTTTGTAGGAACTACTTAAGTGGTATTTGTCACTAGTATGTTGCTGTTAAGCCAAAAGTGCAATAATGTGATGTATGAATTTCAGTGCCAGTGTGATGCCAATGAGGATTTAAAATCTGGATTTGGGCTATTGTCAGGAGCATCCATTTAATGCAAGCTTTTACTAACTACAAAATGGGTTCTAAATGCAAGTAATGTAAAGTAACATAATAAAATGGCTTCAGGCTGCAAATTAACACTTTAAATGGCTTCTCAGCCTTCTAAAAGCTGCATTCCTGCCTTGCTGAGCCTACTAAATCAAAAGATAAAGCAGACAATGGAGCCTTTGCAGTATGGAATTAACTAAGCTAGATAGGACATTACTAACCATCCCAGCTAAAGTCTGGTTGAAGATTTGTAGCTCGGGTGTCCGTTGTTGTGGTTCTGTTCGCCGAGCTGGAAGTTTTTGCTGCAAACGTTTCGTTCCCTGGCTAGGGAACATCAGTGCTATTGGAGCCTCCTGTGAAGCGCTGCTTTGATGTTTCTTCCGGTATTTATAGTGGTTTGTTCTTGCCGCTTCCGGGTGTCAGTTTCAGCTGTAGTAGTTTGTATGTGGGGTCCAGGTCGATGTGTCTGTTGATGGATGTTCTTGCCGCTTCCGGGTGTCAGTTTCAGCTGTAGTGGTTTGTATATGGGGTCCAGGTCCATGTGTCTGTTAATGGAGTTTGTGGATGAATGCCATGCCTCTAGGAATTCCCTGGCTGTTCTCTGTCTGGCTTGTCCTATGATGGTAGTGTTTTCCCAGTCAAATTCATGTTCCTGGTTGTCTGAGTGTATGGCTACTAGGGATAGTTGGTCGTGTCGTTTTGTGGCTAGCTGATGTTCATGGATGCGGATTGTTAGCTGTCTTCCTGTTTGTCCTATATAGTGTTTTGTGCAGTCCTTGCATGGTATTTTGTAAACTACGTTAGTTTGGCTTGTGCTGGCTATTGGGTCCTTTGTTCTAGTGAGTTGTTGTCTGAGTGTGGAAGTTGGCTTGTGTGCTGTTATGAGTCCTAAGGGTCGCAGTAGTCTGGCTGTCAGTTCTGAGACGCTCCTGACGTATGGTAGTGTGGCTAGTCCTTTTGGTTGTGGCATGTCCTCGTTCCGTGGTCTATCTCTTAGGCATCTGGTGATAAAGTTGCGTGGGTATCCATTTTTGGCGAATACCTTGTATAGGTGTTCCTCTTCCTCTTTTTGCAGTTCTGGTGTACTGCAGTGTGTTGTGGCTCTTTTGAATAGTGTCCTGATGCAGCTTCGTTTGTGTGTGTTGGGGTGGTTACTTTCATAGTTTAGGACTTGGTCTGTGTGTGTTGGTTTCCTGTGTACCCTTGTGGTGAATTCACCGTTGGGTGTTCTCTCTACTAACCCGTCTAGGAATGGGAGTTGGCTATCCTTTTCCTCTTCTCTCGTGAATCGTATTCCTGTGAGTGTGGCGTTGATGATTCGGTGTGTTTTTTCTATTTCTGTGTTTTTGATGATTACAAAGGTGTCATCGACGTATCTGATCCAGAGTTTGGGTTGGATTTGTGGTAGGGCTATATGTTCTAACCTTTGCATAACTGCCTCTGCTATGAGTCCCGAGATTGGTGATCCCATGGGTGTTCCGTTGATTTGTTCGTATATCTGATTGTTGAATGTAAAGTGTGTGGTGAGGCACAGGTCTAGTAGTTTAAGTATGCCGTCCATGTTGATAGGTTCGGCCTCCTGTGTTCTGTTATGTATGTCCAGTAGGTTGGCTATTGTTTCTCTGGCTAGGGTTTTGTCAATTGATGTGAACAGTGCCGTCACGTCGAATGATACCATGGTTTCTTCTTTGTCTATGTGTGTATTCCTGATGGCGTCCAAGAATTCCTGTGTTGATTGTATGGAGTGTTTGGATCCGCTGACTAGGTGTTTCAGTTTTTGTTGTAGTTCTTTGGCCAGTTTGTATGCTGGTGTCCCTGGTAGTGATACTATGGGTCTGAGTGGGATGTCTGGTTTGTGTACTTTGGGTAGTCCGTAGAATCTGGGGGTGTTGTTGCTTTCAGGTTTCATTCTTTGCTGGTCCGCTTTGGTTATCTGTCTGGTTTTTTTTGTAGATTCCTTAGTGTGTTGATTTATTCTATTGGTGAGTTGTGGTGTGGGGTCGGAATCCTTCATTTGGTAGGTGTTGGTGTCTGCGAGTAGTTGTTGTGCTTTATTGATGTAGTCTGATTTATCTAGGATGAACGGTGAATTCACCACAAGGGTACACAGGAAACCAACACACACAGACCAAGTCCTAAACTATGAAAGTAACCACCCCAACACACACAAACGAAGCTGCATCAGGACACTATTCAAAAGAGCCACAACACACTGCAGTACACCAGAACTGCGAAAAGAGGAAGAGGAACACCTATACAAGGTATTCGCCAAAAACGGATACCCACGCAACTTTATCACCAGATGCCTAAGAGATAGACCACGGAACGAGGACATGCCACAACCAAAAGGACTAGCCACACTACCATACGTCAGGAGCGTCTCAGAACTGACAGCCAGACTACTGCGACCCTTAGGACTCATAACAGCACACAAGCCAACTTCCACACTCAGACAACTCACTAGAACAAAGGACCCAATAGCCAGCACGAGCCAAACTAACGTAGTTTACAAAATACCATGCAAGGACTGCACAAAACACTATATAGGACAAACAGGAAGACAGCTAACAATCTGCATCCATGAACATCAGCTAGCCACAAAACGACACGACCAACTATCCCTAGTAGCCATACACTCAGACAACCAGGAACATGAATTTGACTGGGAAAACACTACCATCATAGGACAAGCCAGACAGAGAACAGCCAGGGAATTCCTAGAGGCATGGCATTCATCCACAAACTCCATTAACAGACACATGGACCTGGACCCCATATACAAACCACTACAGCTGAAACTGACACCCGGAAGCGGCAAGAACAAACCACTATAAATACCGGAAGAAACATCAAAGCAGCGCTTCACAGGAGGCTCCAATAGCACTGATGATGTTCCCTAGCCAGGGAACGAAACGTTTGCAGCAAAAACTTCCAGCTCGGCGAACAGAACCACAACATCCCAGCTAACCTTGAAATGCAGGAGCAGAGAGATAATGTGTAGAAAAACAATTGTTTCCCAGGAAATATCATGGGTTAACCTGTTGTCCATTGTCATTTTATTACACTTAATTGGATTTAATCTGCAATTTAAGGCTGTGCTATTTCTTAAACATAAAAATTGCCTTTTACAAGTGAATTGTGCAGTTTCTCCATGGAACAGAGAAGCCTTTAACCTCGGTGTTGCTGGACAAACCTGTGCCTGGTGTCGTAATAAATTGTGAAATCTTGCTGAAGCAGACCGTACTCTTGTGGTTTCTTTGACTGATCACAGAACCAAGAGACCCCTCCCAGGGGTAGAGATCTTCATCAGGTGTGTAGATTGTAAACTCCAAAATACTGCTGAATTGTATCAAACAAACTGCATATCCCTTTGGCTGTTCACAACAAGCAAAGTACTGACTGTGTCCAACCAGCCCACGCTTGCAAAATGTGTAAAGTGTCAAACATTTTAGATGCAATTCTGCAACTGGACAGGATTTACTAGATTACTGAAGTGTATAAAGAATCACGATGAGGAGGAGTTGCTTTTGGACTGGGGTGGACAAAGTTACACAAATCACAACACTAGGTTATAGTCCAGCAAGTTTATTTGGAAGTAGTAGCTTTTGGAGTGCTGCTCCTTCATCAGGTAGCTGTGAAACAACAGAATCATAAGTCACAGAATTCATATCAAAAGATTAGTGTCATGCAACTCAAATGGTATATTGATCAAACCTAGTGCTTGAAGTCTTTCACTTTTTAGAATGGGTTGCAGGTTTCAGTCCATTAATATGTAAATACAGAACTTTTAAGTCACGTTCTTGAGATAACTTAAGGTTTTATTTAAAAAGTGACCTCTCAGCTCAAACAATGCATTAAAGGTGTAAGGTTCTGATTCTATTTCCAAAGTAGGAATTTATAAAGTGTTACATGGATTGGACTAATTCTGCGCTGTATATCTCTGCCTGCAGACTGTGCACTTGAGCAAAATAGAATGTATCTGCAAATGCAAGTTCACCCTCTAGATTTGTGTGTATGTGCAAAAGAGACTGTGCATGTGAGTTTTAGTGCACATTAGAGTAAATGTTTGCATGTGTCCATGCTTGCTCAAGTGTGCATGGGAGTATGAAGTATAAGCCTGAGAGGGTATATGCAGGGGTGTGTATGTGAGGGCAGGTCTGCATGTGAGTGTTTAGTGCAGTGGGTCACCTGGAATGTGGCATGAACCCAATGTCCCAGTTAAGACCATCTTCATGGGTTCCAAACTTGGCTATTAGCTTCTGCTTGGCTACTCTATATTGTTGTGTATCCTGAAGCCTACCTTGGAGGATGGTCACCTGAAGATCTGAGGCCAAATAACCCAAACTAAAGTGCTCTCTGACTGGGAGGGAAAACTCCTGCCTGGTGGTTTTTGTGTGATGTCCATTAATCTGGTCTCCCCAACATATTCTTGCCTGCAACGTATGAGATAGACAACATTTGCTGAGTGACATGACATGTAGATGGTGGATGGTGTCCCCATGTGTAATAGTGGTATCCACGTCGACACTGACTCTTCTTGCAGAGGTTGCCATGACAGGGTTGTACAGTGTTCACTGCAAACTGCCCAGCCTTCAGAAATATATCGACCATAACAATGGTCTTTTTAAGGTTTGGCAGTTATTTAAAGTCAAGAAGTGGAGGTGTAGGATGGTCTTGGTGAGGTGCTCATTCTTATTGATAACCAGTTGCAGGCCGTGAAGAACATGGCATAGTTTCTCCACTCTTGAAGTATTGGACAACAAAGAGTACCCTATCAGTTGGATCCTGTCAGTCTCCTGAGAAGGTCATTACAGTTTCTCACTGGCGATTGAGTTGAGCATCATACCACCCACATGCACATTGTCACACAGGCTTGTGCTCCATCACACACTCAAATACACGTTCTCTCCTCTTCCTTTTTTTTCTCTCTCAGCCCCAATTTGCATTTGCAGATACATTCTACTTTGCTCAAAAAGTACACATCCTGCAGGCAGTCAATCCATTTAACATTTTATAAATTCCTACTTTGGAAAAAGAACTAGTCTGATGAAATATTGGGATACAGACAGACTCTAACCTCACACCTTTAATACATTGACTGAGCTGAGATGTCAGTTTTTTTTTGTTTTGATAAAACATTGATTTAAAAGAAGTTCTGGGATTTACATATTAATGGACTGAAACCTGCAACTCTTTCTAAAAGATGAAAGACTTGAAGCATTCTAGGTTTGTTCAATATATCATGTTAGTTGCATGACACTAATCTTTTGATAAATTCTGTGACTTATGATTGTTTCATAGCTCCCTGATGATAAAGAAGCAGTGCTCCAAAAGCTATTGCTTCCAACTACACCTGTTGGACTATAACCTGGTGCTGTGATTTTTAACTAGAAACGATCACACCAACCATCAATTTAGGTTGATCAGTCAGACTAGCAGTGTGACAGAACTTGTATGTACTAAAATCTACATATCTTAGTATACATAGCCCTGCTTATTACAGACAGAACATTTCCATGGAAGATTTGAATTTTGTTTTAATCATTTGTGATACAGGCCTCACTGGCTGAGCCAGCATTTATTGACCGTCCCTAGTTTCTCCTTGAGAAGGTGGTGGTCAGCTGCCATCTTGAATCGCTGCAGTCCAATGTCATCAGTAATTCCAGGATTTTGACCCAGCAACAGTGAGGGAATGGCATTATATTTCAAAGTCAGTATGGTGAGTAGCTTGGAAGGAAACGTGAAGGTGAAAGTGTTCCCATAAATCAATGCCATTCTCCTTCTAGATGGACATGGTCATGGGTTTGGATAGTACTCTCGCAGGATCTTTAGTGAATTTCAGCAGTGCATTTTGTAGACAGCATACATTGATGCTACAGTGTGTCGATGGTGGAGGTAGTGGATGTTTATGGACATAATGCCAATCAAGCAGACTGCTTTATCCTGGATAGTGTCAAGTTTTTGTGGTGTTGGGGCTGTACCCATCCAGTAGAGTGGGGAGTATTCCACTACACTCCTAACTTGTGTCTTGTAGATAGCAGATGGGCTTTAGGATGTCAGGACGCAATATTACTCATTGCATACTTCTAGCTCTGGAATTGTTTTTCTCTTTCAAAGTGCATAATCATGGCTGAATGGTCTCCTTTATGGTGTGTAAGATTCTGCAGTCCTCAAAGCTCGATGATAAGCATTTATTCAACCCACAAAAATGTTTTTAACAACTTTGTGTTTGACACTTACTAATGGAGACTGTGCTGTTGTTGATTCTGAAGATCATTTAGAAGGTACCAATTCAAACTTTCCCACTGAAAATAAATATTTGTAGGGACTCCACGCAATTATTGCAAAGTGGCCTATCCACAGGTTAGATATTAGTCCTTGGAGATAATGGTCAATTTGCGACCTTCAACATTGAAATAATTAAGCTTTTAGTTAGTTATTTAAATCAATAAAGCATCACAAGCACAAGCTTTAGTTCTGAAACTGGTGTTTAAATTGACCTTCAGATGTTTGAGGCACTGTTCAAGGGATTCATGTTGAATTCCCAACTTTCACATTATGTTAATGTACTTTACAATAAACAGAGCAGTGCATTAGATTTGTGTTCAGTTCTGGTTAGCTAAACACAGGAAGAATGATTGTTCTCCTGGAAATAAATTTGCTATCGTCTCTCTCTGAGGAAGAGACAACTGGTGGTGGTTTAACCTGAGAGTCACTACATCTCAAGTGAGGGGTGAGGTCAAGAAGGTGGGACCTTCACAGTGACCTCAGCCAGTATGGGAATTGAACTCTGTCGTGTTGGTATCACAGACCAGCTGTCTAGCCAACTGAGACAACTGGCCTCCACTATCCTGGAAGTACATGTGCAAGGACAGAGGAAGATTTCTGTCATTGTGGTTTTAGGGTTATGAAGATTGGATAATAAAAGGAATGCAGACTGAAAACATATGAAATAGAAACAAAATATGCTCACAAAGTGCAGTAAAAGAGTCATAGTCAAAATATCAGCCGACATTCTCTTGATAGATGTTGGTTGACTTGTTAAATGTTTTCGGCCTTATCTGAAGGATTCCATTTCATTTCGAGACAAAGTCGTGATCTAATGGAGACTTTCACAAATGTACAAAGTTGATCCAAGCAAAACATTTTATCGTCTCGTTTGTCCTTTGATCATGTTAATCATCTGGAGTATTTGGTAGGAATTCAGTGGGTATGTAGTTGATGGCTAAGGCTGATCTGTCAGTAGGACAGGATAAAGTTGAAGGGCTTATGCCTGAAATGTTGCTCTTGCTCCTTGGATGCTGCCTGACATGCTGTGCTTTTCCAGTGCCACACTTTTCTACTCCGGATAAAGCAGACAACTGAACTTTTGACAAGTTACTGACTTGGGATTTCCTCTCTTTATGGTTTGCCTCTGGTATGTGTGGGCTTTTGAAGTTAGGATGCCTTTTTTTATTATCACTCGTGAGTGAGCTTCTCCCACGACTTGAAGTTGGCATCAAAACTTCTGAACATCCTTGTAGTGCTTCCTTTTACCACCACGAGAGCACACTGCTGAATCTAAGTCATCTTGACATAGAATCACCTGTTTATGACGGACTTTCACCCCCCACAGCCCAACTCCGTTGTGACGATGGTATGGGAGCTTGGCAAACCAGCTAGGGTGAGTACCTCAGTGTCTGGTGTGCAGTTCTGCAATCTGATCTTCAGAGGCTTGAAGTTTAGAGAAGTGAGTAACATCTTGACTAAAGCGCATACACTCCTAAAAAGAATTCCACAAGATGGATGTGGAAAAGATTATTTCCTGCTGTGTGGGAGTTCAAAATTAGGAGGCATTGTTTTGAAATCAGGAGTTGCTTTATATTCATTAAATAAGGAGAACTATTTTCTTTCGGATGTTAGAGCGCTCTGCCTCAGAAAGCAATGGAAATGAGGTCACTAAATATTTTTTAAAAGTATTGGTTTGTTTGCCTAAGAATCAAAGGTTATTGGGGGAAATTGGGAATGTGGAACCCATAATAAAACAGATCAGCCATGATCATACGGAGTATGGACCAGGCACAAAAGGCATTTTGAAAAATTCATTCATGGGATATGGTCATTGCTAGCTGGGTCAGTATTTACTGCCCATCCTTAGTTTCTCTTGAAGGTGATAGTGAGCTGCCTTCTTGAACCACTTCAGGCCATGTGCTGAACAGTGACCCACAATGATCTTAGGAGGCAATTGCAGGATTTAGACCCAATAACAGTGAACGAATACCAATATATTTCCAAGCCATGTTAGTGAGTGTCATTTGGAGGGGAATTTGTGACCTCATATGGAGAGCAGGAGGTGATTTACTTGTCTCAGTATTCCTAACCTCTGACCTGCCTCTGTAGTCGCTATATTTAAATAGTGAGTCCAGGTGAGTTTCTGGTCATCATTTGAATGTAAAGGGGTGGAGTTTAGATGATCTCTTATTGGAGATGGTCATTACCTTGCATGTTGTCACTTGTCAGCCTAAGCCTAGATATTGCTCAAGTCTTGTTGCATTTGACCATGGGCTGCTTCAGTATATGAATAGGGTTGAACATAAAGCAATCACTGCCTTTTCTGACCTTTTATAATGGAAGGAACTGAAGATGGTTGGGCCAAGAATACTACACTAAAGAACTCCTACAGAAATGTCCTTGAGCTGATATGATTGACCTCCAAGGGTTGCAACCATCTTCCTCAGTGCCACGTATGACCCCAATCAGCAGAGTTTGCCCCAATATCCATTGATTCCAGTTTTGCTGGGGCTCCTTGATGTGACACTGTCAAATGCAGCCATAACGTCAAAGGATGTCACTCTCCCCTCCCCTCTGGAATTGAGCAGTTTTGTCCATGTTTGACCCAAGGCTGTAATAAGGTCAGGAGCTGAGTGGCCCTGGCAGAACCCAAATTGGATGTAACTGAGCAGGTGCTGCTTGATAGTACTGTTGATGACACCTTCCATCACTTTATTGATGATCAAGAGTAGACTGATGGGATGGTAACTGGCCAATTTGGATTTGTCCTGATTTCTGTGTACAGGACATACTTTGGCAATTTTGTACAATGTTGGGTAGTTGCTAGTGTTGTAACTGTACTGGAAGAGCTTGGCTAGGGGAGCAGCAAATTCTGTAGCAAGTCTTCCATACTATTGACCATGTGACTGCTGATCCATCATGCATGGATTTGCTAACTCATTCCTACTTCCCACATTTCCTTACATCAGCAGAAGCTGGTTAAAATGTGAAAACATCAGTCATTACAAATTTCGGACAACACAGATTGCTTTCGGTAGCAGGACTGAAGAGTGTGTCTATATTTGTAGTTTTGTTTTGAAAGATCAGTACTGAACAGGACATGAAGAATTTTCTTGACCTTGCTTGAAGAATACCATGAAACTGTTTTGCATCCACCCTGAAGAGTGAGCTGCCTTTATCAGTGCAACCCTCCCTTGGTACTGCCCCTCTGACAGTGCAACACTCCTCCAGTACTTCACAGCAGTGTGAGCCCTACGTTCTGTATCCAGGTCTCTGGAGCTGAGATTTCACTTACAAATGCCTGACTCAGATAAGACTACTACTTGCCGAACCAAGACCGGTATCTCATCACTTTTTTTCCACACTTATTTTGTAGCCTGTGGACACATTAATAATAGGTATAACAGTTGCTTTGAACTTTTGAATGTTTAATTAGAGTGAATAGATTCTCAGCTTTTTGAATACTGCTGAGGTTTTAACAGGTGCTTTGTGGTCTGACCTCCATGGCATATGCACAGTATGTGGCTATTAAATTGTCAAATTTCCCAAACTCAGATTCCTCCCTGATTTCTGCAGAATCATATCTGACACTTTATTTCTTCAAAGTGGAGAGTATTCCTTCACACTCCTGACTTGCACCTTTATAGATGGTGAACAGGTTTTAGGGAGTCCGGAGATGAGTTACTCACCACAGAATTCCCTGCCTGATTGACTGGAAGGTGCAGGAGTAACTGTACAGAGGCCCCATTCTCTCCTGGGCAATAAAGAGGCTTCTTCAGAATTCTCTAGTGTTTTGACCTTCAGGAAGACAAGACCCAATATTAGTCCAAGACTCCTGTTAGGTCCCACTTCCACCTCTTTCAACTAGGCAAACAGTAGGACAAGGGATAATCAGTGATATTACTTAACATAACTGGAAGTAACTCCTCTCTGTTTCTGAGATACTACTGTGAGATCTTTAAATATCACTTGAAAAAGGCAGATTGTCTGAAAGACAAGACATTAAACTTAAATCCAATGAGTTAAACAGTACTCAATGAAATCAGGCCAGAGTTTGTGGCTACATCTCTGGAATGGGGGTCTTGCCAGCACTGACATTATTCAGGGCTTGAGTCTCAACTGGGCCCTTGGCATCCAGAATGCAATTTGAAGGATTAGTGGTGCTGGAAAAGCCACTGAACTACAGTTACTGCTTCATTTTTGTGGTTTCACGATGGACCCCTTAAGGTGATACCATACACCATTCCTCAGAAGTCCCCACTCTACTCTTATTACTCATGTACAAATGCCTGGCTTGAGCTACATCAGTGGAAGAATAAATGCAATGGACTGGGTAGAAACACATTATGAAGAATTTTGTAGATTTTAAAAAGGTGGTCATATTGATGCTATCAAATTCTTAACTTGTTTGACTGGGTAAATGTTGAGACGTAGTTTTTCATCTTTACTTGGGGTGCAAATCTTGCAATTCTTTGCCCACAGCACTGGTCAGTCATGGAGTATCAGCAAGGCTGAGATTAATTGTTTTCTTGGGTACTAGGAGAATTACAGGATGTGGGGGAGGAATGGGAACCTAAAGTTGATGTAAATAGTGAGCCACAATCATAAGAGTCATACAGACTACTCCTACAAATATCTAGACTAGAATGGTGCTGGAAAAGCACAGCAGGTCAGGCAGCATTAGAGAAGCAGGATTGCTGTGCTTTTCCAGCATCACTAATCTATACTCTGATATCCAGCATTTGTAGTCCTCACTTTCACCTACTCCTACAAATGTATGAATTAGGAGCAGGAGAATTATTTTTCGATTGCTTGAACCTGCTTGGCCTTTCAATAAGATCATGGCTGGTCTGACTGTGGCCTCAACTTTCCTGTCTATCCCAATCCCCCTTTGACTCCTTTTCCTTACGTTCCTACTTTATGGGTCTACCGCATGATGCAGTAATATCCATAAGTATGTGTAGGTTGCAATGGGAAGAAGTTTGAGCGAAGACAAGTGAAGCACTATTGATTCCTTATTTACTAAAAACAAAATTGTGCTTTCCTTGGCACTTTTTTTTCTCTGCTTCTTTATCCCCTGTAGCTCAGCTCTAACATTTCATAATCCTATCATTTTAATCACACTAGTTGAAAAGTGCTTCCCACTTAAATTCAACATCTAACCTAAAAGCAAATCTTTGCAATGAAGAAAGTAGGAAAATCAAGTCATAAAGTCAAAAGGAAGGAAGTGAATCAAGAGAAATGAAAGATAGCAATGGCACTGAAGAATGTTCAAAGGCCAGTGCCACGTGACTTCCATTCCAAGGTCTTGAAAAAGGAGTTGAGAAACTGGAAAACTTTAGTGAGAGCACCTACAAAATTGTGTTATTGTAAACTTAGTGGATTTTATTGTTAGGGTAATTGAACATCTTGAAAATGTTTAGATCAGGTAGAGCCAACATGGGTTTCCAAATAGTCAGTCACTCCTAACAAATCTGATTGAAAAGAGGTCACTAAAACAGTGGACAGTATTAAGAGAATGTAAACCAGTGCTCAAAATGCACAGAGCCTGAGGCTAAATACAGCACACTGCTCCAATCAAGGGGTGGTTTTCTTTTAGTGTTTGAGTGGCAGCGAGAAGGTAAACAGCACCTCCATGAGTAAGGCTACTGGAGCTGGGAGGAGAAGTAGATACTGTCTGGAGACTACAAGGTAAAAGGGCACAGAAGTGAGATTGAGGCCAGGGTGCAGGGCACATGCATGTCTATGTCTGGGTCTGTCTGGGCCTATAGTGGGTGAAATCAAGATTTTAAAATGGAACAGTTTATGCTCATCAACAAATCTAATACTAAGCTTATTGAAAACCTAGAAAAATTTAAGCCACTGAAGTGGTGGAATTCCTTGTAAAGAAATGTGGAGTCTTGAGAGCAAACAAATGTGCAAACATGAGATTGCAGGAGTTCAGGAGCTACCATATGGGGTTCACGCAGGATGGTTGAAGAAAATTTATTTTCATAAAGATTTGCATTTATCTATTATCGCATTTCAAATAATCCCACACACCGAGAATGACTCTAGTTGATGTGACCATGTTAAAGTAAAAATGCAACGGCTAAGCTGTGATCTCACCAGTCTGTGGAAAGTGTGTTTTGAGGTGTTGGCTTTTTGTATACAGAGTTGTCCCTTTTTTTTAAAGAAAGCATTAATTGCTAACTTTTTGCCTGTTTCCTGTGGTACTGGGAAACGGTATTCTTTGTTTTTTATTGTGGTGTGAAGATTTATGGAGTGATGATTAATGATATTGCAGAATTCATCTAATTCTGCTTCTGAGTTCAAATGGCCCATAAATCGACACAAGTTATGATGTAAATTGAATACCTAGTAAAGGAAATGGTGAGAATGAAAACGCTTATGAAAAAACCGCTACAGGACTTTGGTTTTTTTTTTGGGAATTGTAGATAGATAACAATTAATAGAAGCCCTCAAATTCAAGCCCATAGAGTTGAGGATAAATTAATGAACTGGTTAGGAAATTGAGTAATTGGCAGAGACAGTAAGGGTAAAGGGCAGGTATTAAGTGCCCATTAGGTTTATACACAGGAAATTACATGCAAGTTTTCTACCTATGGAAAATATGGTGGAACAGTGGTATAAGCAAATCCCACCATTAAACTCCTATCATGAATATAAGACTAGACTCTAATGGTAACCCTGCCAACAATCCATGACCATTGTAAAAACATATTTGCCTTATGAACACCCTTTTAAAAAGAAGGAAATCCACTAAACCTAGTCAGTGTGTGCATCTGGAATCGCAATAATGTGGTTAACTCTCAACTTCCCTCTGAAATAGTCTGGAAAGCCATTTCTAAGGCAATTAGCAAGGCCCACATTGAAATTATTAAGTTTTCTTTTGTTTGTAATCGTTCAATCAAAACTTTTGAAGCCCAGCCAAACATTCATAATGGAGCAAGTAGCAATGCCAAAAGCTTGTGGCTTCAGTGACAGAACAGAAAGTCATTTCTATTTCCCAACAGAACGCTTGTCAAATCAATGCAGGGTGAACAGACACATAGCATTGTTCTTTGGCAATCAGAAGCAGGAGTTATTAATATTACAGCCAGGCTTGACAGTTCAAGAAATCAGGACTCAAACATGAAAACAGAGGGCATCTTTTAACAATGTTCACTGCACTGTGGTGCTTTCTCCATTGGAAAAGTTCTCTCTCATGCATTTGAACAATTACACAACAAGGGTCAACTTATCTACAAAAGGACAGATCCCTATGATAAATCACTTTATAAAAACTGATCTACATGACAACATGTCACATGTGACATTTTGAAGGTTGTCAAAACATCTTGCGCTTACTGTTCAGAATGTGCCTGACTCCTCAGCAGGCTTCCAATTTTCTTGACAAACTATCAAACCTTACACTTTTTAATGGACTTCCAACCATTTCCCCCAACCTGAGGCAAAAAGGGTGACACGGGAAGAGATCTGATATTCGACCCCCATTTAAAAATGGGGAAACCAACATCCGGGATGGTGAGGGCTAATATTTTACACAGTAAACATTCACGACCCACACAAAGAGCAGGAGAAAATGGTGAGGACTGGGGTGCAAGGGAAATTTGGATTTCCACATAAAATGTGGTTATTTGCACTTCAAAACACAATACTGCAAATAGATAGATAGAAATTAAGCCACTGGATACCAAAAATGGTTACAGGGCCATCTTCTGAAGGTGGGTCATAGAATCCCTATATTGTGGAAACAGGTCATTCAGCCCATCAAGTCCATACCAACCCTCCAAAGAGCATCCCACAGAGATCCACACCCCTTATCCCTGTAACCTTGTCTTTCCAATGGCTGACTCGCCTTCCCTGCACATCCCTGAACACTGTAGGCAATTTAGAATCAAAACGTGTGGTGCCAGAAAAGCACAACCAGTCAGGCAACATCCAAGGAGCAGGAGAGTCCATGTTTAGAGCATAAGCTCTTCAGGAATGTGGGAAATTTTAGCAACTCGCCTAGCCTGCACGTCTTTGGATGGTGGGAGTAATCTGCAGCACCCAGAGAAAACCCACACAGGGAGAATGTGTGCAAGTTCCACACAGACCTCCGAGGGTAGGATAGAATCCAGGTCCCTGGCGCTATGAGGCAGCAAGGCTAACAGCTGAGCCATTGTGCCACCCTATCATTGACCTGAAACATTAGCTTCCCTTCTCTACACAGTTGCCTGACCTCTTAAGTGTTTGCAGCAATTTGTTTTCAATTTCAGATTTTCAGTAACGATGGTGTTTTTGTGTTTTGAATGTACATGGAATAAGGCCATGACTCAGCTGTGAGTTGGCAGAACAGGCTGGGTCCTGTAGCTAAATGACTTCCTCCTCTTCACATTTTCTTCAGAAAAGAAAAGTCATCAATTTGAGACCATTGAGGATGACAATCTAACAATTTCCTTGGGTTTGATTTTTTTTTGCTGCTTGAAGTAAATGGACATGTGACAAAGAAAGATGTACATTACAGTGCGAGCATGCTCAGTATGTACTCTCTGATGATGGCTCTTCTCAGTTATAAAGGTTACAATCTGCTGCTATCAATTTTGGCAATACCCTGATCTTTGATTGCTTTGTGGTATTTCATATTTTATTGTTAAATGCAAATTCAAGTTTATCAATAGTAGATTAGATATTTTTATATGACTATTAGAAGTGCAATCAAATGAACTTTAAGATGTCTCTTTCACAATACAAGCTTTGAGTAGTGTTCTTTTATAATGCAATAGTTACAAAGAGCAAATGTGAACTGAAACATATGAACTCAATATATTTTTAAGTAATTTGATTCACTTCTTTCATAAAATGTTGATGATTGATGGGTTGATATGTAAGAAGTGTCAGCCTTTCCATTGCTATTAAGCTGCCAACTTTAAAAGCATATAAACAGAACCTGGAAGACCTGTTAAGTATGTAAGTGTTCTAGTAAGGACACGCAAAAGAGATATAAAAAGTCACACCAGTGGTAAAATTTAGGAATATTAATTTTCAACGTGCATTGTTTTATTTTAATGCACAAAACCTTCCTGGACTAAAACCATTTTACAAGCGTGAGAAACATGGACTAAAATGATGATGATTGAGGCAGGTTAGGGAACAAACAACCACTTTCTATCAAGTAGCCCCTCGGGGTTGAGGATTTTGGGGATGGGTTTAGCACTGCCTGAATAGTTCAATTCTGGAGCTGTAGACTTCACCATGGGTGAGATTCTGTCTGTTTTCCCCTCCACTGCTTGCACTTGGCCTCTACATGCTCCATTTGGTGATGTTTGGAGTGGCTAGCGGCTTTTGTGGATGTTGAAGGAGGCTTTCCGGTCTTCCATGCAGCATTTCCTCTGCCTCCTAATTGTCTATCACTGTGAACTGAGAGTGGAACCTTTGTTTCCACACCATGCTGGTTCCTTGGCAGCCACTTGCCTGAACTCCATATCTGCCCCACACAGCAGACTCTCTTCCCAAGCTCACAGCGCCCACAATTTGAACCTTCTTGGGGAAATCCTCTCCCACGCCCTTTCAAATGACATGGATTTTTCTGTACGAGTTGTTCTTGCACATTTTCGACTTCTCCAAGTTCACCTGCCACTTGGCAGTGCCTTGGTGTGACCATTTGCCTTCTGGTAGCAGAGATCCCGGGTAGAGGGCCCTCTGCAAAGTTTGACTTTCAAGCACTTGGTTCTGATAGTGACTGAAGGCTGCAAAGGTGCACTAAAGTCGATAATGGATTTTATTATCAATATCTGATCACACTGAGAGGAGGCTCACAAGGTCAGGGGGAAATGACTGTGTTTGACAGGACTGGCCTGGTAAACAAAGTTGTTTTTTGTTTCTGAATGTTCAGTCTAAAGCCAATTCTCTCATGCCTTGGTGATTATGTCAAAAATGGCTTGTACATATGTTTACTGAAGCTCGACAACAATTGGGGAGGTCTTCGTTCCAGTTTGGAGGTGATGTTAGATAAGTTCCCTGCTCATTATTCCACATCCAGAGTGGAGATAACATACATAAACAATGCAATCTAAATTTAAACTACTGGTTTACCTCAGGTAGGTGCCAAGAAACCTGTACCTTTTGTTTCAATTTGCACTTATTTGATAAAAGGTACACAGACTGGAAATGAAAGTGTTGCCTACCACCATCCAGCTTGGAATAATAATGATGACAAATTTAAATACGTGAATGAACCATATTTCTGAAGTTGCTTGCTGGAATGGCAGAAGCTTGCTGGATTTATAAAAACAAAGCCTGGAAGATATGCGCTCTCTCCTGCTCTCAATTTCCTTAACGTAATCTTAAACCAAGGCCAGTGGTAGACATTCTAGAAAATCTAATCCACCAAGAGCTCAAGGATTATAGAAAGTGCTGCTGGTGATACAAGGTATCATTTTAAACAGCTGTAACTTCAGGCTCAACTCCACATATGCAAGGAATCTAAAAATATTTCCTTATCTCAAACTGACTACCTGTGTTTGTATGTGTTCCATGACCAGATTTGATTTTATTTTCTTCTGGGTTAGTAAATCATAAAATTCTTCCTCCTTTCACTCATTAAACCCCATACGTTAATATTGCTCAATCTTGCTCCTTGAATTAAATTTTGGCAAGTGTGATATAAGTGGACCCTAAATTCTTTGTAGCCAGCTCAGGGGCTTTAGAAGTTGGAAGCTGGATCACTCTTCCTCAAGGATACAGAACAACAATAAAGTTCCAGATAAAGTGTCAATCAAATCTCATTTGAGGTTGACACGAGCAGTTAAGACCGCCTGCTGAGTCTTACTGTGCTATAATTAACATCAACCTCACACATTTCAGTCCTCAGATTTACAGTTGACATAAAGGATATCTGATAATATATAAAATCTCCACTAAGGACGTACCTGATCCAGGTTAGCAGTTTACATCAGCTATCAGGACACCAAACTGACTAGAGGGGAATTCAATCCCTTTGACACAGTGACTAACAGCTGAATTTGTAACATGGCTCACATTCAAGTAAAATCTCTTGTCAAGGTCAGTACTGGCAGCTCAGTAGTGAGGAGCCCTTCAAATCACATCATGTAAAAATGCTAATGCCAAGGATCTGACACACCTGCCTTTATACCCATGATGTACACCACCACAAATCCATATGTGGATATTCCCACACTCAATTTTAAAATCTTTGTGAGGAAAGAAGAAAATGAATACCAGATGTTTTGAAGTGAAAGAGTATTCCGGTCCCGTGATGCAACCTTCCATCTAGGAAGGCGATGCTGTGGTAGTCAACTTTGCTAAGTATCACGTGTTGAAGCACAGGGGCCTCACTGATACCCGCACTCTCCTCCTCAGGATCTTCAGAACTCTGAAGAAGGGTCACTATACGCAAAACGTTAATGGTGTTTTCTCTCCACAGACACCACCAGGTCTGCTGAGTTCTTCCAGCAATTTTTTGGTTTTGCTTGTTTTGGATCTCCATCATCCACAACTCCTTGTTTTACTAGTGTTTCGTCTGAAATCTCACCTCCAGCTCCCCCGGCAGATGAATACATAATGCTTTTCTTTCAGTGATCAGTTTTTGGAAAGCTTGGCCTCCTGTAGAGAAGCTGTTAAGTCACCCTGGCCCGTTTCACATTGATCATGCCTAACTGGTCAGCATTATCAACCAACTGCAAGTTAGTGCACTCAGTCCTGACATTCCAGTTCACCAATTGAAGAGTCAATACCTTCTTTCACTGTTTGATTGAATTGCGTGCATCTGTTTAGCAGTGATTCTAATCACACAGTACCCATTCATGCAGGTGGATGGGCAGTACCTTGCTAGTCAGGGGCTGACCAACGGCTCATTTCTCCCACTGGCAGGAACAGTGTCTCAATGCCATCACTCAGAACTGCTGTCTTCCATGTTACGTTAGCATAGGCCAGAGATCTTGGGTACCCAATAATCAGGGTGCCCCCTTGACCACCAATCCAGAAGAATATAAAGCATTACTTGGCTACAGGAGTAGCCGGGCAGAAGTCATCAGTTCCCCCTTTCACTCCACTCCAGGTTTGTTGCCAGGGTTTATTACCTTGTCCTTCAACTCTCCCAAGGTATCTACAAGGCATTGGAGCTCATTATTGGTTGCTGGGAGTTTGGGTCACAGGTGCCAAGGTCCACCTGCATGCTAGTGGGCCTGTATACTGCGTGTCTGGGAGTTAAATCATCTTGGAGCTTCTCCGAATCCTTTAGCTTGGGTCCACGAGTCCAAAAGATGCTCTAAGTCTTTCCTATTTAGCATGACAATAGTGCCACACAACACGACACAGACTATCCTCACACTGTGAAGTTAAAAATCTCACAACACCAGGTTATAGCCCAACAGGTTTATTTGGAAGCACTAGCTTTGCAGCGCTGCTCCTTCATCAGATAGCTAGTGGGGCAGGGTCATAGGACACAGAATTAATAACCTGGTGTTGTGTATTTTTTAAACTTTGTCTACCCCAGTCCAACACCAGCACCTCCACATCATGGTTCAATGTGAAGATGACAGCTTGTCTCCACCAAGACTGTGAGGTGGTCACTCTGACAGGTACTGTCATAGACAGATGCATTCGCAGCTAATAGATTGGGGAGGATGAGGTCAAGTATGTTCTTCCTCAATGTTGGTTTCTTACCACCTGCTGCTAGAATCTAGTACTTTTAGGGCATGATTAGTAGTGCTGTTGTTGAGCCATACCTGGTGATGGACACTCGGAGCACATTTTGTACCCTTTCCACCTTTAGTGCTTTCTCTAAGTGTTGTTCAACATGAAGGACTACTGCTTATAGTATCCCCTATCTTGGCTGCCTTTGTGGTAATGAGCAGCTTTCCTCTTGCGTATTTCAATTATTGCCATGATGTCCAATTCAATGTCAGGAATCAATGGTGAGGTCTCCCAGGGCAACTCGCCTGACTGTCCTCCACTGTGCCACCCCCTCTGCTGGGTTTGTTCTGCCAGTGGGACAGGACATATACAGGGATGGTGATGTTGGTGTCAGGGACATTATAAATCTGACAGTATGAATATATCATGCTTTTGCTCAACTAGTCCAGGAGACAACTCTCCCGGTTATGTCACAAGCCCTTAGATGTCAGTGAAGGAGGACTGCAGCGTTGACAGGGCTGTTACTGCATTGTTGTTCCCTGAAAGGGTATTGTTAACCAGGTAGATTTTTACAACAATCATTTTGTGGTCATTAGACCTTTTTTTTTAAACTTAAAAAAAAAGTCATACAGCATAGAAACAAACCCTTGCATCCAACTAATCCCACTGACCATGTTCCCAAACTAAACTGATCCCACACGCCTGTACTTGGCCCATATCCCTCCAAACGTTTCTTATTCATGTACTTATCCAAAAGTCTTTTAAATGTTGTAACTATACCCATCTCCACCACTTCCTCAGGAAGTTGATTCCCCACATGAACCAATCTCTGTATAAAAATATTTAGTAGTAATAAGTCCAATTTCTCCATCTGCTCTAATAGAATTTGAACCCATGCCCATGGCGCAGCATGAATCTCTGGATTGCTAGACCAACACTACCACTATCGCCTTCGCTCCCCCTCCCACCCCCCT
The DNA here is from genome assembly GCF_020745735.1 of Hemiscyllium ocellatum. Classification (NCBI taxonomy): domain Eukaryota; kingdom Metazoa; phylum Chordata; class Chondrichthyes; order Orectolobiformes; family Hemiscylliidae; genus Hemiscyllium; species Hemiscyllium ocellatum. The sequence goes on along the minus strand of NC_083405.1, from coordinate 123,668,807 downwards.
GTCAAATACCTGCAAAATATAATGACCTTCTTTAAGTTACCTATGTTTTTCTTTTGGTGGGGGTGAGGAAGAGAGAAGAATCTAGTTTAGTGAGTGTTGGAATGAGCTTTTCAGCAGCTGCCACTTCTCTACATAGGCACATATCACTTGGAGTCAGTATTCCCAATTTTGTAGAAACCTCTACACCCATCAGCATCCACTGTTTTCAACAAGTAGCCTAAACCACAGAAAACAAATAAGAGCAGTACACACTTCCTGGAACCCAGACAAGTTACATCTCACAAGATAGTACAAGTTAGTTGCTAGCTATACACACACACACACACACACACACACACCACTTAGTCTACAACTTGTTAACTTTTGTAAGTCAGAAAGTCTGCACAGTTTGAAAGAATACTGTGACCAACAATAGAGTAAAAGAATACTGCAACAAACAGACTGCTGAAGAGAAAAAAAACCATGAGCCTTATCAGAGGTTAATACAATCGTCTTTAACATCAGTATCACATTTGTACCCACAGCCCCCATGTACACGTTTACATTACAGTGATCCATTTGTCAGGTGAGTAATTTACATTTTGGTTTTGATTAATCTGAAGGGAAAGCAAACTTTCAACAAAGGGTCAACCACACACACACAAAGAACCAAGCAGCCAGAGAGAGTGTGCAGAAAACCAGCAAGATCCTGTTGAAAGCCTCCGTGCGCACCACAATCATTTCAGATAGCAACTGAGGAGCAATCAGCCCCACACAACCTGGCAGGTATAGAATGCCCAATCCATTTTGTTTCAGAAATCTGAATAAAGTCATGAAACGAATATATCGCTTCAAAAGTGAATCTTGGCTTACTTTCAACAGCAATTAACCATATTGTGCAAGTACCCAGCTCCAGACTAGTTTCAGGATGAGGCACGCAATTATTCTTGCAGATGAAAAGTTGATCAACAGCATCTAACACATTGTTTTGAAACAAAACACTACACATGAGGCAGAGCCAACTTGCTGCCAATGCTCCCACTTCAGATTGCAGAAAGCCCTCAACACCTTTTTGAAAGTTTGTGCAACTATTTTGAGAATAGCTTAAAGAAAATACCATGATTCTCTCCTTCCGAGTCCAGAAATTCAGACAGAGTTTTCAGAAATGGCAAAACCCTTCTTCAAAACAGCTGCGCAATAGGATTCCAAGCATTCCCAGGAACCAAAGAAAGCTTGACACTTTTGAAATTTTCAAACTGTGTGGGTTAAAAGCTGCTCAAGTATGAATTTCCAGTGAACTGAAGTTTGAAAGGCAAGTTCATATCCATCATAAATTTGAAAGGGTTGGGTTTTCAAGGAATGTTCATTAAGAAGAAAGTTGGTTGCATATAATCAGGTGCATTACAACATTGCTACCTTAAAAATCAGAAAGCATAGGAAAAAAAGTTTACTTTGAAATTAATTGAATTTCTAATACATTTTATTGCAATTCTCAATATTGAAGTTGTCATTAAACTCAATTTTTATCCACACACTATGGGCTCGATTTTACAGTCCATGGTCTCCGTTTCCCGTTCCTCAAGAAGGTGGTGGGAAGCATTCCACAACCTCAAACTCCACAGCAATTTAATCCGGGGAGTAGCTTCAATTGATCTAAGGCAAGAATTTTGTCCCTTGTTTGGGAGCAAATCCAAGCTTGGAGTTCTGCAATCGTTACTGCTGGTCAGTCCCGCTTTGCCAAGGATACTCCAGAATAACTGGTTCAAGAGACCACAGGAAAAAAGTTTAAGGGTGGGAAAGATTTTGAGATGAGTATTATTGATGGGCCCCAGGGGTAGTCTGAATTATCATTTTGATACGTCCCTCAAAATTATCTGTCCTGCTTCTGTCTTCATTTCTCTTTTACTTCCACATGCTTTTGCTTTTCTTTCCAACTGGAAAGTGAGGTTGTGCTCCAGAATAACGTGAACAAGAAAGAAGCCACCACAAGACGCTTTTAGATTGAGGCGTTGGAAAATTGGGGCACTTTTCATACCTCACACTCCTTTCCTGCTGCTTTTTGTTCATGGAGTTTAGATGCTGGCCAAGCCAGTAACATCCAATGCCCATCCCTGAATGCCCTGGAGCTGCTTTCTTGAAACACTGCAATCACTGGAGTGTAGGTACACACAAACTGCTCTTAGGGTCCCAGAGGTTCGACCCAGCAACATGAAGGAATGGCAATATAGTTCCACGTCAGGATGGTTAGTGGCTTAGGAGAGGTCGAGAGCGGGAATTTGTTGTTGGTCTTTCCCCCACTCCTCCCCGCCCCCCCCCCACCCCAATCTCCTCTATCAACACCTCTCTTCATATCCAATACCCTGTTCCCCCCCAAAGGAACTTACTTGCTTTTTTTCCCAATTTCTTTTTAAAACAGGAAAAAATAATGGCAAATTAAGATGTTTGACAAATGCACAATAAATGGAAATTAATTCAGTCAGGAAGTTCGTGCTGATGCTAGATTTTTTTTTAAAAAGAGATATTAAGGTAACATCAAAAAATGCCTGCAATTATATAATCCGATACCAATATTATCCCAAACTTTAAATCTTGTAGCATGCACTTTCTTTAGGTGATTTCTGTAAATGTTGTGCTTACTTATTTGCAATTTAAAATGAAAACTCATTAGTAACTGAAGTAATGATTCTGACACAAGACACTAACTTAAATCTGTATTAAAAACTTTGATATTTAAACTAGAATCAAGTGTCAGAAAATAACATTTCTTCTTTTCTAGCTCTCAAAGCTAATGTAAGGTTAAATTAAACATTTCTAAGTTTAATAATTTACATTAGGCTAGGGGGTGAAGAAGTTACTGTCAGAACCATGCAAGCTAACTTATGTTTCTAGAAAAGGTCTATTCGACCCTAATTGAATCTTCTCTTGTAGCTGTGGATCAGTTGACAACACTGTTGTCTTCATTTCAAACAGTTGCAGGTTCAAGTCCCATTCGAGCCAAAATAATCAAAGTTAATACTCCATGCAGGACTGAGGGAAGGCTACACTCTTAAAGTACTTTCAGTTGTCACCATAATTTAAAAAGCTGGATGGAATGTGGATTGATTTCTTTCTTCATTTGCTAACTAACTCTTCGGCTGAAACAAGGCTAAGTAAGCAACGCCTATTTTCCACACTTCGAATTCCTGAGCCAGAAAAAAAACTTGGACTGACCTTCATCAAACATCTGAAGAAATCGATATGTGCCATGCCAAAAAGTCCAAAATCATTCTAAGTTACAAATAAGGAACGGCGCTCTGAAATCTAGAGCTTCCGAATACACCTGTTGGACTATAACCTGACGTTGTGTGATTTTTAACTTTGTCTACCCCAGCCCAACACAGACACCTCCAAGTCATTATAAATTTTTACTTTGCTTATAAATAGAATTCAGTGGCACTGTTTTGGTCAATATTTGTCTTGCACTGACAAAGGCAAGTGAAGAAATTAAACTGCCACTTGTTACTAATTAAAGAAGCTCATCCCTTCACAAAATTGCCACTACTTTGGTGTAGATCCACACACCTCGGGAGGAAAAGGTTTTCCACTTGCAGGCAAGACCAGAACTGAGGGCCACGAATATAGTAGTTGTTATTAATACCGGTGGCTCAGCGGCTAGCACTGCTACCTCACAGCGCCTGGGACCTGGGGTCGATTTCCACCTTGGACGACTATCTGTGTCGAGTTTACATCTTCTCCCTGTGTCTGCATGGGTTTCCTCCGCATGCTCTGGTTTCCTCCCACAATCCAAAGATGTGTAGGCCAGGTGAATTGGCTGTGCTAAAATGCCCGTAGTGTTGGGCGCATTAGTCAGGGGTAAATATAGGGTAGGGGAATGGGTCTGGGTGGGTTACTCTTCGGAGGGTCCGTGTGGACTTGTTGGGCCGAAGGGCCTGTTGTCATACTGTAGGGAATCTAATAAATCCAGCAAAGAATTAAGAAGAAGAATTTTCCTTAACAAACAATGTGGAATATACAATAAAAATAAGTTGTTGAGACAAACAGCATCTACTGTTTGGAGATCAATGTACTGGCACCATTGGATTTGATTTAACAGGCTGAAAGGGGGTGTATGCAGGGCACAAACCTGTTGTGCTAAATGGCTACTTCTGTGTTGTAAATAATTTGTAATCATATACAGTGTCTTTCACAACCGCAAGGTATTTCAAATGAGCTTTAAAGCCAATAAAGGACTGAATCACTAAAGCAGCCAATAGGAGAAAGATACCACAAGTAGCAACTGAATAAGTGACCAAGTAATCTGCTTTGATTGAGGTACCACTCAGGGTAGCAGGGAGAGATGCACTGATCTTTCAGGAAGTGCTGTGCACCTTTTACATCCTCCTAAAGGAGGCAAAAACAAGAGCGTTCAGCTATCTTGAGGTCACATTTGATCTGGATCTGGGTTTCTGACCACATTTTCATACCATCACTAAGAATCAATAACATCACATGACTCTTGCCTGCAGAGCTGGCTTACAGCTTCAGAGGATTTGTTCCTGAAGTCTGCAATGACAACTTCTCTGAACTGGGTGATTAGAAAATATGCACACTGAAGATTGGTAATCCTTTGCAATCCTGCTGCAGAAAAGGGCAGTATTTGCCATCAAATAGTATGATTTCTGGGATGCAACATGGGACCAGCTATCCTTGAACTTCCACTGAGGCTACACCTCTTGCTGCTAGCGCACAGGAGTATCACAACAGCAGAGAAGAGAAGGAGGGCAGCTACAGAGTCATACATCATGGACACAGGCCCTTTAGTCCAACCAGGCAACACCAACCTGGTTTCCAAACTAAACTAGTTCCATTCGCCGCCTTCTGGCCCTTATCCCTCCAAATGTTTCCTTTTCATGTACTTATTCAAATGTATTTAAACGTTGTAACCAGTTCATTCTCTGGCAGATCATTCCACACACAAATCACACTGTGTAAAAAAAAAAGCTCCAAGTCATTTTTAAAACTTTCTCCTCCCACCTTAAAAATATGCCCCCTAGTTTTGAACTTCTTCACCCTAAGGAAAGGACCTACTGGTGACTCGTTCTAACATCTCCTTGTTGGTTCAGTGTCCAAGTTTGTTTGATAAAGCTACGGTAAAATGTCTTGACTGCTTTCACTATTTTAAAATAAAACTCAAGTTGATGAAAAAGGACAATAATGCAAGGTTAGGCTACAAACTACTGCAATAACAAGTCGTAAAAATATGCACTTTAGTCACTTTATTGTGAGTGATTGATTGTGCTTGAGTTATAAATGTTAACCATCTCATTGTTTCTCATATGTATTTTTCACTGCAGCCTGTTACACAGAATGCTAAATGGAATTTGCCAGATTGGTGAAATGTGCACTAGTGCTAACAGTTTGAAAACCAATTCAACAGGGGTGCTAAACCTCCTGAAACGCAGTAAAGAATCACTTTAGTTTTTCAAAGGATCCAGAAGAGCAATAGTTATTAAGTAAGTTTTACTGCTTAATCCAACAAAAATTTTTAAAAATGCAGCAGCTCTGGCAGCATCTGTGGTGTGGCAGCAGAGTGAACATTGGTGTGGGTGGATGGGTGGGGGTTTGTTGAACACTTCATCTCTGCACCTTTTTCTGGGAAGAGTCCTCTCCCTGTCCTACAGACCCCAGCACCTATCCCCAATGCTCTCCTTCAACCCGTACCCCACACTCTGGTGTTTTACCTGCATTCAAGCAGTTCATTAAGAACTGCTGATGTTACATCAGTTGTCTTAGTATCAGGGAGGGAAGTACAGACATTATCTCCCTCTGAACTTACTGTGCTCAGTGCTCTCAGATCCAAGCTGGATGACAAAGGTGGTGCTGACGTTATTATGATTTCTACTTTGTGGAGGCTGAGTGCCAGCTCTCAGACACTTCCTTCAATCTCCCATAAGATCGAAGAGCAGAATTTGGCCATTTGGTCCATCAAGTCTGCTTCACTATTTGATCATGGCTGATATGTTTCTCAATTCCATTCTCCTGCCCTGTAACTTTTGATCCCTTTACTCTATCTCTGTCTTAAATACACTTAATGACTTGGTTTCCACAGATTTCTGTGGCAATGAGTTCCATGGAGTCACCACCCATTGCCTGAAGAAATTCCCCCTCATCTCAGTTCAAAAGGGTTGACCCTTCACTCTGAGGCTGTACCGTCCAATCCTAGTCTCCCGTACCTGTGGAAATATTTTGTCCACACCCACTGTGAAACTTACAGAACACAGAGGCATGAACAAAGAGATCCCCTATCCTCGTCCCCCTAAGTAGAATCCAGACTGTGAAAGGAGGCCATTCAGCCCATTGTGTCTGCACCACCCCTCCAAAAAGCATCCCACCCAGTCCCAGCCACCCACTCCGACACTATTCATTTATTTCCCATGGCTATTCCACCTAGCCTGAACATCCTTGGACACTACGGAACAAGTTAGCATGCCAATCCACCTAACCTGCACATCTTTGGGAGGAAGCCGGAGCACCAAGAGGAAAACTACACAGACACAGGGAAAATGTGCAAACTCTACACAGAGAGTCACCTCAGGGTGCAATTGAACCTGGGTCCCTGGTACTGTGAGGTAGTAGTGCTAATCACTCAATCATCGTGTTATCTCTCATCCTTCTAAATTCCAGACCCAGAGTCCTCATCCACTCCTCATCTGATAAGCTCCCAGTATCATTCTTGTGAACCTCCTCTGGACCCCCTCCAAATGCTAGCACACGACTCCTTAGATACATGGCTAAATTTGCTCACAATATTCCAAATGCAGTCTGAACAGAACCTAATACAGCCTCAGGAGCACATCTCTGCTCTTGCATTCTAATCCTCTTGAAGTGAATGTTAACATTGCATTTTCCTTGCTAACTGCCAAATGAATCTGCATGTTAACCTGAGCAAGGACTCCTAAGTCCCTTTGAGCTTCAGAATTTGAAATCTTTCTCCATTTAAAAATTGGCCTACATGTTTTTCTCCATAGTTATCTGGACTAAACATCCTCACACCATGCTTCCTGTTAAAAACCCAATCTCATTCTCCCAGTTTCTCTGTTATGATGATGCCACCTTCCGTAGGGTCTGAGAAGTATCCATCTTTTTCTATAACTGAGGTCTTTAACTGATTTGACAAGGGAAGGGGGCAGACAGTAGATGTAAAGTCCAATCAGGTCCAAAAGGAATGATGGTACAGTCCAATTAGCAGAGAAGACATGGGCAGGATAATGCACATGTGAGGACCAGAAAGCAAAATTGTATCTATTTTGATGCAAGGACTTGACTAAGGCAGATGAACTTTAGAGCAGTGATTAGCACTTAGGAATACTGTATATGTTGCAATCATATTTGAAGGATGGACAGGTCTGGTAGCTCAATTTTCCAGGGTATAGAAGTTTCTGACTGATAGGGGGGTGGGGAAGAAAGAGTTGGGGGCATCACATTATCGATAAAGGAAACCATCACTGCAACAAAGATGGAATATATCCAAGAAAGCTCTTCAAAGGAGGTTCTGAGTAGAGCTTAGAAATAAAAAGGGGCAGTCATCTTGCTGGGATTATACTACATGCCTCTGAACAGTCAGAAGGAGACAGAGAAGCAGATATGTTGGCACAACACAGAAAGGAGTGTGAGAAACAGAGATATCGTTTTGGGGATTTTAACTCTGTTAACATTACTGGGATTACCTGATGTGAAAGAAGTAGTCAGGGTGGAATTTTGAAAGTGTACCCCACAAGATCTTTTACTGCAAGTACATAGAAAGTCCATAGAGATGGGGCAGTGCTGGATCTAATCCCAGGGAATGAAGTTGGTCAAGCGGTTGAAGTTTCAGCGGGCAAGCATTTTGGGGATAGTGACTAACTCTAAGTTTCAAATCATTATGAAAGGGATAAGGATAGTGCAGAAGTGAAGTGCCTAAATTGGAGGAAGGCCAACTTCAATATCACTAGACAGGAGCTGGCAAACATAGACTGGGTGCAGTTACTTTCAGGTAAGTTTACATTTGGAAAGTAAGAGTCTTAAAAGCAGTATAGTGAGAATTCACGGCTAGTGTATTCCTCTAAGAGTGAAGAGCAAAGGCAGCAATTCCAGAGAACTGTGGGTGTCAAGGGATATTAAGAGAGTTGGAAACATTAAAAAAAAGGAAGTAGATAACAGGTACAGAGCATTTAAAACAGGGAGGGCTTTCAAAAGGTATAGAGAGAGTGGAAGGGGTTTATTCAAAAATAAATCAGGAGGGCAGACAGGGGCCATGAAATAACTTTAGCAGATGGGATCAAGGAAAACCCCCAAGGCTTTTGAGAGGTATATTAAGGGTAAGAGGATTATCAGGGAAAGAATGGAACCCTATCAGAGATCAAAATGGTAACCTGGCCTTGGAGCCAGTGGATGTGAGTGAGGTCGTGAATGAATACATAACATCTGTACACACACAGAAGAACGACAGTGTAGTTGTGGGATTTTCTTGGGATGGTGAAGTTCTGGAACACATTAAGATTAATAAGGACGAGGTATTAGATGTTTTAGCTGGAACAAGAGGTGCATAAATCCCCAAAGACTGAGGAGATCTATCCCAGGCTGCTATGGGAAGCAAGGGAGGAGTACATAGTTAACACTCCACTAGCCATAGGTGAAGTGCCAGATGACTGGAGGATAGCAAATGTGGCTCCTTTGTACCAAAAGGATAGCAAGGATAGACCTGGTAATTACAGACCAGTTAGTCTGACATCAGTAGTAGGGAAGTTATTGGAAAAGATTCTGAAGGATAAGATTAACCAATACTTGGAAAGGCAGGAATTGATCAAGGAGTGTTAGCACAGATTTGGTAGAATGAGATCCTGCCTGACTAATTTATTGAGTTTATTGAAAAGGTTACTAAAATATTGACGAGGATAGTACTACTGATGTAAGATCTTTGACAAGGCCCCACACAGAAGGTTGGTCCAAAAGGATTCAAGGCACGTTAGCAAACTGGATCCAAAATGGGCTTGCAAATAGGAGGTAAAGAGTGGAGGGTTGTTTTTGTAATAGGAAGCCAGTGACCAGTGGTGTCCTACGAGATTTGGTGATAAGACTTTTGCTGTTTGTTATTTACATTAATGACTTAGATGTGAATGTAAAGGTTACAATCAGTAAGTTTACAGATGACATGAAAATTGGAGGTGTTATTGATAGTGAGGAAGATGGTCTCAGGCTCCAATCTGATATTAACCAACACGTAAATTGGGCACAGCAATGGCAAACAGAATTTCATTCTGCAAGTGCCAGGTGATGCATTTTGGGAGGGCTAACAAGGGAAGGACATACACAATAAATGGTTGAGATCCCTAGGGAGGATTGAGGAACAGAGGGACCTTGGTGTACAAGTCTATGGATCCCTGAAGTTATCAGCACAGGTAGACAAGGTGGTGAATAAGATATATGGGATGTTTGCCTTCATCAGCCAGGGTGTAGAATATAGAAGCAAGGAAATCTTCGTACAACTTAATAAAACATTGGTTAGGCCATAGATAGAATACGGTGTTCAGTTCTAGTTACCACACAATTGGAAAGACATGTTTGCACTGGACAGGGTGCAGAAGAAATTTGCCAGGATGTTGCCTGGGATGAAAGGTCTCAGCTATAAGACAAGATTAGGCTGGACTTGTTATCCTTAAACAGAAGAGGCTGACAGGAGATCTGACCAAGATAAGCAAAATTATGAGTGGCATAGATAGAATAGATCATGAGAATCTCTTGCCCATGGCAGATGTGTCTAACACCACAGGGCATAACTTTAAAGGTGGGGATCAAATGGTTTAGAGGGAATCTGAGTAAAAGTTTTGTTTATCCAGAGGGCGGCATGGTGGCACAGTGGTGCCACCCACAGTGGTGCCTCACAGTGCCATAGACCCAGGTTCAATTCCTGCCTCGGGCAGTTTTCTGTGTGGAGTTTGCACATTCTCCCCATGTCTGCGTGGGTTTACTCCGGGTGCTCCGGTTTCCTCCCACTGTCCAAAAATGTCCAGGTTAGGTGAATTGGCCATGCTAAATTGCCCATAGTGTTAGGTGAAGGGGTAAATGTAGGGGAATGGGTCTGGGTGGGTTGCTCTTCAGAGGATCGGTGTGGACTTGTTGGGCTGAAGGGCCTGTTTCTACATTCTAAGTAATCTAATCTAATCTAAAAGACAGTCTAAAACATCTCATTTCCTATGACACCATACATCTGTATCATGATGCTTTTGTTCCATCAAAATTTGCTATTTGATTTTACGTACCAAATTTTAAAATGAAATACTTTAATCCATTGAAAATTTCTCGCATCCCTCCTCAATTTATGGTTGCCAACTTCAGTTGGGTATCCTCCTGGAGGTTACAGTACATGACCTCCTACCTCGAAGTGCTCTGCCCCAGGGACTGCAGGACAAACAAAATTGATCTTGCAGAGGACCAGCTTGAGCTGGTGCAGCTGAACAGCTCTCCCCCCCGCTCCCCCCCCCCTCCTTCTGTGCTGTAACCATTCCATCTTTCTTCCATGTTATTCACAATGTTGCTTGTGATATTAAGCTTCAACCTTTGAGGATTCCAAACCAACCTGGAAGAGTTGCCAAAACTGGTGACAACAAAAATAGGTGGAAAGGCAGGTGGCAAGAGTTTACAAAAAGATAGTGATAGGCTAAATAAGTGGGCAAAACATTGGCAAATGGAGTGTAATGTAGGAAAATGTGAAGTTGTTTATTTTGGAATGGGGTACAAGGAGCAGAATATTATTTAAATAGAGAAAAACTGCAGAAAGCAGCAACACAAAAAGGACTTGGGGTTCCTGTGCACAGCAGGTACTCAGGAAGGCTAGTGCTGTGTTGGCTCTTATTTCAAAGGGGTTGAAGTATAAGAGCAGAGAAGTCTTACTGCAAATGGACAATATGCTGGTAAGACAACATCTTGAGTACTGTGAGCAGTTTTGCTCCCCTTATTTAAGGAAATATATTATTTCATTGGTGGCAGTTTAGTAAAGGTTCATTAGGATGATCCCTGTGTATGGAGGGATTTTCTTATGAGCAAAGGCTAAACAGGTTGGGTCGCTACCCACTGAAGTTTAGAAGAATGGGAGGTGATCTCTTTGCAACATATTGTGCGCTCTTCAGAGGCTTGACAGGATAGGTGCTGCTGAGAAGGCATTTCTCTTCATGGGATGGGTCCAGGACCAGAGGGTATAATCTCAGAATAAAGGAGTGACAATTAAAGTCTGAGATGAGGTGGAATTTCTTCTGATGGCTACGTGTCTTTGGAACTACTTGCCACAGGGAGCTGTGGGGGCAGGGGCCTTGTGTATATTTAAGGCTGAGATGGATAGATTCTTGATCAGTAGAGCAATCAAGGATTACAAGGAGAAGGCAGGAAAGTGGACATGAAGAATGTCAAATCAGTCATTATTCTACTGAATGGCTAAACAAGCTTGAGGGGCTGAATGGCCTACTCCATGGCTCATCCTATTGAATGGCTTTCTCATGCTCTTATGGAGAGTTATTCACTGCTTGCATTGCATCCAGATGAGCAAAGTTCATAACATGCTTTTGCTTTGGGCAATGTAGATAAAGCCCATACTTGCAGAACCACAATGGCAAGGAACATTGCCCTATGGTACAAAAGATAAAATCAGCCTTTGTTGCAGCAGTCACATTACTGCTAAACACTTGAATGCATCATTAAAAATGGGAAACAGTCAAACAACCTTCCCATCTTCACACGCCAGCAACCTACTTAAAGAAAAGAGGCAAATTTGAATACTCGGTCCTATTTGCTTATATCCTCTCCTCAAACAAACTCCATTATAATGAACAAGCTGAAAATCCTGTATTTGCTGAGAAGTGTGAACCAACTTTAAACTGAGGTTTGGTTTTGAGGGCTAGGGCCATGCGTTGCAAACAATCACGACCATCTTTTATGAAAGATTAAATCAATCTGACCAAACAAGACAGAGATCTGCAAACATAAACAAAACTTTGAAATATTCCAAGCTCATCATCTTCTTTCATTTAAAGTTTGTGCTTTCACAAGCAAACCTGCACTCAGGCATGCTGTACTTCCTTCAGAAACCACAGATTATTAAATGCTGATAATGAACTGCATACATCTTGATTCAACACAAACTGTAGAACATTATTACTGTTAAGAACATTGCAAAAGTGATTTATTCTATTTGTTTCTCACGCCAACCACAGTCCCAAGTGAAGGGTGGGTCATACCAATGTCTGCAGAGGTGCCATTCATTTTATTCTTGATCTGACTTCAAATCAGATCCAAACATTAAGCGAGGGGTCCCCAACACCACATAACCTTAAGTGGCTCCTGGGGGAGGTGACATTGGTTGGGGTTGTGGGAAGTAGGCGGTGTCTGTTAGAAGAAGAGGAGGAGGATGCAAAACTCCTTTGAACAATTTATTCCAAACAAAAACAGATTCTGCCTGGTGCTGTGGAAAGGAGAGATTACCCTGTCATTTTTGGAGCTTCGGTTGACCTTAGCGGAGTTAAATGGAGTGGTTTTGTAAAAATATTAAAATCCATATGAAAACAGATTTGGCCAAATTTCTAACGCACAAAACAAAGCTTCCACTAGCTTCCCACAAACAATAATCTCAAAGGGAGATGATGGCACTATATCAATGTCAGTGGATTAGAAACCAAAGGACTAGATGAATGCTCTGGGGATGTGGATTTAACTCCCACTGTAGTGATTAGAATGAGGTTGGCCAAGTGGATCTGACTGAGAATGAGGTCCCTGATTGGGGTTGTTAACCTAGCCAAACCAGGAGCCCTGGCTGACAGACATAAACAGGACTCTCAGGGATTCTCCTCAGTCCAGGGAGTGGCTCTGAGCTAGCTAGTCAGAGTCCATGTACCGTGAATGTGTAAATGACTTGGTGACGAGATACAGCCTCCACGGAGTTATTTCACTCATCATTAAAGCTGATGGAATTTCAATTTAATTAATAAATAAATAATTGAAACCAAGTCTGTGTCTGCATCTGTCATTCAGTGTGGTAAAGGAAAGCCTATCTAGTTCCCTCAAGTTGTTTAGGAAAGGAAATCTGCCATCTTTACCCAGTCTGGCTGACATATGACACCAGAACTTCACCTCCACAAACTAAATTCCTTGGCGGTTTAGATAGACTAGTGGAATGGACACACACACAAACAAAACAATGCACACTACCCACAAAGCGTTCCAAATCATACTCATCTGCCAATTTCTGCATACTCACCAGCCATTATAAAGGGAATGTCGGGATTAGGTGGGAGGACAGTGGACTGACCATCCACAATATTTTAAATGACACCCTAACTCTGACCGAAAACATGTCCAATGGAGATCTGGCCCTAAAATCAAGACCATGAATTGTTCACACTCGCATGGGAACAGCAGTCTATTTGATATTAAACGTATTCCAACCTGGCTGCTTATCCCAAGGATAGACTTGCGATGAACGAAATCTGACCAATTGTAATAAATGTTACCTTGGTAACAATTTAAAGAGATGATTTTTTAAATGTAATTATTGTTATGCTTGTGATTGGCATTACCAAGGTAACATTTTGAAGTCATTACATGTTACAATTTTATAGTTTGTCTCTGCAGGTTTTTTTGCTTAGGATACACAGTGCAAAAGACAAATTGTGCCTTTTAATTAAAAGACAGCTGTATCTTTTATTATATCCCTGTAACTGCTAGTGCATGACCAGATTTTGATCTTGCCTCCAAATAAAAACAATTTAAACTGTACTGTTAAATCCTATTTCATAGGTTTTCCAAAAGGGACTAAAAACATTTTATAAACTGTGGTTTAATTATTGAGCTGTTAATGTACCAGGTCTGAACTGAAGCATATATCATAACCTATCTGGTGAACAAAATCTCTCAGGGCTTCTAATGAAGGAAAGTAGAAAGTGAGGACTGCAGATACTGGAAATCAGTCAAAAGGTATGGCGCTGGAAAAGCACAGCAGGTCAGGCAGCAGCTGAGGAGAAGGAGAGTCGACGTTTCAGGCATAAATACTTCATCAGGAATGTGGGGGGTGGGGGGGAAGTCGCAGGGCGGGGGGGAAGGGGGCTGTGAGGGTGGGGATGGGGGAAGGTAGCTGGGAAGACAATAGGTAGATGCAGGTGAGGGGGTGATGATGATAGGTCAGAGGGGAGAATGGAGCGGATAGGTGGGAAGGAAATTGGACAGGTGGGACAGGTCAAGAGGGCTGTGCCGCGTTGGATCTGGGGGTGGGAAAAAGAGATAAGGAAACTGGTGAAGTTGACTTTGATGCCATGTGGTTGTAGGGTCCCAAGGCGGAAGATGAAGTGCTATCCCCCATCTTTTCCTCCGCTGCACTGATGACTGCGTCGGCGCCACCTTGTGCTCCCACAAGGTGATTGAACAATTCAGTAGTTTGGATCTGATTAATTAACCTCTCAAACATTAAGCTGCTGTTATTGAATGGCATTTGTCCCCTTTGGAAAACATCTGAAAAAGAATTAGTCAGCATAATGTTAATCATATGTCATGTTTAAGATTTTTTTAAACCATAGTTTTACTTCATAGAATCCCTACAATGTGAAAGCAGGCTGTTTGGCCCATGGAGTCCACAATGACCCACCACAGAGTTCCCACCCACTTACCCTATCCCTGTAACCCTGCAGCTAATCCACTTGGTTTGCACATCCCTGGACACTATGGGACAACTTAGCATGGCCAATCCACTTAACCTAGGAGAAAGTGAGGCCTGCAGATGCTGGAGATCAGAGCTGAAAATGTGTTGCTGGAAAAGCGCAGGTCAGACAGCATCCAAGGAACAGGAGAATTGACGTTTCGGGCATGAGCCTTTCTTCGGCTCATGCCCGAAACGTCGATTCGCCTGCTCCTTGGATGCTGCCTGACCTGCTGCTCTTTTGCAGCAACACATTTTCAGCTCCAATCCACTTAACCTGGCTACCTTTGGATTGTAGGAGGAAACCAGAGTACCCAGAGGAAACGTACACAGACACAGGGGGAATATCTGTGTGGAGTCACCCCAGGATGGAACTGAACTCGAGTCCCCAACACTGGGAGGCATCAGTGCTAATCATTGAGCCACCGTGCCACCCACAAAATACTTGTGTAATCCTGGAAAGTTCAGGACTGCTACAAAGCACCCTGTCCTTTTGTCCTTCAACCTAACCTAAATCCAGACCGATTCAATCCCTAAATTTGCACTGGTCTACCTCTTAATTCTCGCCCTTGGGCTCTAGATTCAAACTATGTTTTGGGTTTATTGGCCGTAAAGCATGTTAGCATTGCCAGGTCATGAAAGCTCCTGTATAAAAGGCAAGCCTATTAGATTTTCTAATGCAAACAGAAAATTCACATGAAAGCAGCATGGTGTTAGTCAATGCAAGCACAGGGGCTCTCGAGTTCAATATTGGCTAGAACAATGTTGCTGGAAAAGCGCAGCAGGTCAGGCAGCATCCAAGGAGCAGGAGAATCGACGTTTCGGGCATAAGCCCTTCTTTATGAAGGGTCCTGAAGAAGGACTCATGCCCGAAACATCGATTTTCCTGCTCCTTGGATGCTGCCTGACCTGCTGCGCTTTTCCAGCAACACATTTTCAGCTCTGATCTCCAGCATCTGCAGTCCTCACTTTCTCCTTGAACAATCTGGAAAAGCTTGATCATGAAAGATCAATTCTTGACGTTTCGTCACAGTCAGCAACAAACAGCTACTCAATCTGAATGACAATAAAATTGTTTTTGTTCTATCCCCGTATTGTTTCATGGGACACGGGTGCTGCATTTGTTACCAATTGCCAGTTTCACCTTGAATGATTGCCCCTCTCAGTCGATTCATGAGGTCCTAGCAATGAGAGTCTTCAGCAAAGAAAAGAATTGCAGATGCTGGAAATCATAAACAAAAACTGAAATGGCTGGAAAAACTCAGCAAATCTGGCAGTCTCTGTGGAGAGAAAGCAGAGTTAACATTTCGGGTCCAATGAACCTTCTTCAGAACTGATTGTAGAACAAGGGAAAAGAAAAAGTACGCTAAAGATAGGTTGGGGGTGGCCAAGAAGTAAACAATAAGTGGAGATACAGCTCAAAGAGAGAAAAAAAAAGTTGGGTAAACAAAGAAGGTAAAAGGTCAGCCTAGGAGAATGAAGAGATGCTAATGGGGATCATGAAAGGCTGGCAATGGGTTGATTGTGGTAGGCCTTGTATAAATGATCAAACTATTATTGATACCCGAGGAATTTAAAACTGTCCGAGTATCACTTACAAATATTATATTTGGAAGTCTAAAAGCAATTTTCTGCTATAGTGCTGTAATCTGATGCAAATTGAGTAGCTGTTTGAGAAACCAAGGATTAATCTTTGACAACTAGGCTTGTCAAGGTTGTTTTAGTCAATACGTAACTTGAGGGCCTCTTTGCTTGTATTGATTAACACAATGCTGTTGCATATGAATTTTCTGTTGCACAAATACAAAAGGACTGCCGTTAATAAAGCACATTTAACAACCTTAGAATATCTCAAAGTACATTGTAGCCAAATGGAAATACTTTTGAAAATTAGTTACTATTGAAATATAGAAAGTGCAGCAGGATCTCAAATCTGCAGTGTGTTAATGTCTACATGATCAGTTTTAGTGATGTTGGTTAAGAGATGCACATTGGCCATGGAATAAATAAAATTCCAGTCTATTATTGAGAGTCCTTGATAAAAGATTCCCTTGTTGATTCTGGCAAATTCTAGATAAATTTTCCACTTATTTATTTTGGTTAAATCTAATGCAGTTGCCAGACCTATACATATATTTGGGAACTTGTGACAATGTAAGGAAATGTCAACACTGACAATACTATCTAGGTTTCTTTACATTCAGTGGCTCAGTGACTGATGATGAGTACGCATCTCTTTTGCAACTGCCCTCTTTCTGGAGCAAATGCTTTTTTGAAAATTGCAAATGTGAAACTCAAAAATAAATATAGTGGAAATATATAAAAAATATGAAGCACGGAGTAGTTCATAGTTAGGTGCAGAACAGTAAGTACAGATGAACATTAACTCATAATTCTGATCATCCATAATTCTATGTTCAGCTAAAAATGTTCTACATCTGAAAACTTCGATTCTGTTGATGCCCACAGGCGCTGAGCTGTTTCCAGCATATTTCTATCATTGCTTGCATCACAGTATCTAATAGTTCTTTGAAATCACAAAAATCACTTACAGCCTCTCTTTTTAAAAAAAATTATTTCTCCTGCTCACAAAAACTAAGTATTTTGTCCCAGTGTCACATTTAGAGATGCTAATCTGAGGGATAGAACAAAAAATGTTATACGCCTTGTGTATTCTAGTTATCTTTTGGTTTCCAGATGTTTCAAATGAA
The DNA here is from genome assembly GCF_020745735.1 of Hemiscyllium ocellatum. Lineage (NCBI taxonomy): Eukaryota > Metazoa > Chordata > Chondrichthyes > Orectolobiformes > Hemiscylliidae > Hemiscyllium > Hemiscyllium ocellatum. The sequence goes on along the minus strand of NC_083405.1, from coordinate 123,651,425 downwards.
ACAAACGCACTTTATTCCAGAATAATTATTGCAGTTCACCTTTCACCGGTGTTACTTGCTGCTTCAAACTTGCTTTGCATCATGTACTAATGTGCTTTCAAGAAGCTAATTCACTTTCAAAACACACACGTTTCCTACACAAGTATAGAGATTACATTTTAAAACTACTCTATTGGTTTTGAAGCATTTCAGGACATGCAGATCCCATGAAAGATGCTGTATAAAGTCAAGTCCTTTCTTCCATCAACTTAGATTTAGCCTTTTCCTGGCTCTTGATACACAGAGTTCGAAATCTGGTTCCAGCCTGCTTTCCAATGATCTTTAATGCTTTGATCAGTAATATCCATATGAACGAACCAAACACAAACACGAACAGGCTTAGAGATTCCAACCAGAACACCGAGGTAGTAACCTCCTCCAAAGTCCATGGTGAAGGTACACAGACACAAATTCGCATCAAAGAACAAAACAGCACAGGAACAGGTCCTTCAGTCTTTCAGCGCGTTTTGCCTTCCATGTTAAAACTGCCTTCTCTTAGAGGATCCGTATCCTTCTATTCCCTTCCTATTCCCCTGGTGCTTCTTGAATGCTGCTATTGTGTCTGCTTCCACCACGTCTGGCAACACCCTCCAGGCACTCACCACCCTTTGGGTCGTACATCTCTTTTAAACATCCTTCCCCTACATCGTGAACATGCGCCCCCTAGTAATTGACCCCTTCTACCCTGGAGAAAAGGTGTCATACTTACCACCCTATCCATGCTGTTCACAATCTTATATTTGTTCTTATATTATATATCATTTAAGGCATTGGTACAAAGTTCAGAGAATGCAACTCATTTCAGAAATAAAAACTTCAGACTGAATATTACTGTATTTTGGCAAAGTACCATTTTGTTGAATTTCACGGAGTGTTTCTCTCCACAACCTCTCGTGCTATTGTCTCAAACTTGCCTCCTTCTGCTGTCATCTTGTCCAATGCTAGCCAAATTCTCCCACTTTCTGTAGCCATAGAATTCTCACCACTTCCGGGATATCCTGGGATCCCAACTGCTGTTGTTAAAGGGCCATTTTGAATCTGATCAAACACTCAGTCCAGAGCTGCCCTGCTCGGCTGTTGACATTTGCCATGGATTTGGCAGATATGGGGAGATTGGCATTCGGGGACCTGTTGGCCAGGAGTTGTACAGAGAAGGGATATCCTCTTACAAGGGTCAGTAGAGGAGGCCATAACAGCAGACCCTACTAGATAGCCCAGTGTGAGGTAGCTATCTGGGTCAGTGCAGTCTTAGCCATTTAGACTAACACCCATCAATTCTTCAGGTTGGTCAATGACCTTCTCCATTCCACCAAGTTAAATCTTCTCCCTGCGACTGCACACAGTTCTCACTATGATTCATGTTCTACCACACTGACGAGTGCATGCAACATCTCCTATCACTCACTCTTAACCTCACAATTCTCCAAACCATTAATTCTGCATAGCCTCAGCTCTGCCTACTCACTCACTGGGGACACCTCATCACCTTTCCCCCACCAGCGCTACATTGTTCCATCTACTTTCAATCCTTTCCTTTCTCTCATTCCAGGAGATTACAGTCCACAACAAAACAAAAAAGGGCCAAGACAAGGATTGGACTGCCTTACATTTGGTTCCTCACTCCTTTGGAGATGACCGGAGATGTGGTTGGGGCAGGTTCAATTGAGGCATTCAGGAATGCATTGGATGATAACGTGGATAGAAATGGTGTGCCAGTCTATGGGGAAAAAGGCGGGGGATTGGCACTAGGATTAGAACTGGTGCAGGCATGATGGGCTGAATGGCCTCTTTCTGCACCATCACAATTCTGTGATTCTGTGATGAGGAGTCTTTATCTACCTTGTCTTTCCCTGTTAATATCCTGAAGACTTATTAGACCAGCCCTTAAAACTCTAAATTCAAGAGAATAAAGGCCTATTTTGTCTATTTTCTCCTCATAACTTGACTCCTGAAGTCCAGTATCATCCTTGTAAACCTGCATTGAGCTCTCTCCAGCGCCAGAACATCTTTCCTACTGAAATGCCCAGATCTGCTCACAGGATTCCAAGTGGATCCAACTAGGGTTTTGTATAATGGCAGCATAATGCCTGCATCCTGATTCTCCAGCCCTTTAGGGGTGGCACAATGGCTCAGTGGTTAGCACTGCTGCCTCACAGTGCTAGGGACCTGGGTTCGATTCCAGCCTTGGGTAACTCTGTGTGGAGTTTACACATTCTCCCCGTGTCTGCGTGGGTTTCCTCTGGGTGCTCTGGTTAGGTGAATTGGTCATACTAAATTGCCCATAGTGTTAGGTGTATTAGTCGGAGGGAAATGGGTCTGGGTGGGTTACTCTTTAGACAATTGGTGCAGGAGTAGGCCATTCTGCCCTTCGAGCCTGCACCACTATTATGATGATCATGGCTGATCATCCTCAATCAGTATCCTGTTCCTGCCTTATCTCCATAACCCTTGATTCCATTATCCTTATCCTTGAGAGCTCTATCCAACTCTTTCTTAAACAAATCCAGAGACTGGCCTCCACTGCCTTCTGGGGCACAGCGTTTCACACACCCACCACTCTCTGGGTGAAGAAATTAGAGAGTTGGTGTGGACTAGTTGGGCTGAAGGGCCTGTTTCCACGCTGTCGGGAATCTAATCCAGATGTGAAGGCCAGCTTTCCATGAGCTTTCTTGATGATTTTCCGCACCTGTTCATGGCATTTTAAAGAGCTTTGCACCTGAACCCCATCTGTTTTGCTTTGCCCATTGACCTAATCACACAATATTCTGTTGTAATTTTATGCTGTCAGCAATATTGTCTACAATGCCAAATTTTGTGTCGTCAGCAAACTTGGATATTTGATTATTATGTCATTATCCAAATTGTTAATGAATATTGTGAATAATTGAGTCCCTAACACAGAACCCTGTGGGACACCATTAATCTCGTGCTGCCAATTTGAGTACTTATCCATTATTCCAACTCTGTTTCCTGCTACTCAACCAATTTCCTATCCATGTCAGTAATTTACCCTCAGTTCTATGGGCTTCCATCCTAGCTGACTGTCTCTCGGATGATATTACTATCTCCATGTTCTGGTTGGAATCTTTAAATCTTATTAAAAGACTACTGGGTGTCCGTACAATAAATACTTGGTACCCCCAAACTTGCAAATTGACTTATCCACATCAAAAAGTATCAACAAAATTGAACTTACACAGGGAAAACGCATGTGTCCATGATTTATAATCTATTTTTATACTTATTTTTAAATGAATTTCTTTATTTGCTGGGGTTGTCAGGAACTGAACTCTCCCTGACATAGAGGAATTACTGTACAAACAGCACCCACTGACTTATCTTGGTCCACCACCTGTGTCACCTCTTCAAAAAATTCTGAGGTTTGTCAGGCATGACTTCCCCTTCATGAATCCATGCTCATCCTCCCTGATTAATGGGAATTTTGAGATGGTCAGTTACCCCATTCTTGTTTATCGACTCAAACAATTTCCCCACCCCAGATATTAGGCTAACTGACCTGTAATTCCCTGGTTTCCCTTGGTCACCCTTCTTAAATGGGAGAGTGGCAAGTGCAAACTTCCTATCCAGAGGCGCAACTGTTGAATGCTCCAGTTGCTTTTTGCTGGATCAATGCAAAAGGAAGCTTGGCTTTTGTCATTTCTCTATTGCTTTACTTTCCATGCACTTTTCAATGAGTTTGCCTTTCACTCTACATGTTGCAATGTTCTACAACTTATGGCTACCTCCCAAAAGGACAAATCAACACAAGCAGCTTATTTTGCTGCTGGCAAATCCATTTCTAAAAAACAAATGCACAGGAAGGCATAAGCTATTGAGTCGGAATGAGCTGTCAGGATTACTATAAAGCCATAAAATATGTACACACTCAAATTCAGAAAATAATCTTTTAGAAGATGAAAAATAGTCATACCCCATTCATAAATTCTCTACCATGAGTTACTTTTTTACAAAAGTTATGTACTTGGGTGCCCTTCTAAACATATGAGTGGAAGAAGGTTTGTGTGCTTAAAAAGTACACTGTGCTGATGTGTTGAAATCAATGTTTCAGCCCTGAACTTTTACAATCTTGATGAGGAACATGGATAAATTCCAGCAAGGTTGGAGGTAAATTTAGCTTTCCACCATAAACTTGACCTGTCAAGGACAGCCAAAACTGATGTTGACTAAATCTTACTTAACAGCAAATTCTAAGTTCCAGTTGGGAAACAATATCATAGCCTTTTAAAAACACTTGGGCCAAGCACTTTCTTAAGGGTGCTGCTACCCCAAGTTCAAGTGTGGGGAAATAGAATTTTCTTTTGCTTGTTTCCATTCACTTTCACAACGATGTTTTCCTCTTAGAGAATTCTTAGATGCTAGCAACTCCCTCCAGCAGTATTATTTGATCCTCCCCAAGAGAAAATGCCCATTTTTGACCCGTATAAAAGTGCTTGGCCCGAGTGTTTAATTTACCCCCAGCCTTGGTGGAATTTATCCACGTTCGTCATCAAGATTGTAAAAGTTCAGGAATGAAACAGTGGTTCCAACACAGCAAGTTATTTTAAACTTAAGCAATTCCTCCCCAGTCCTTTTCTGTACTGACATATACATTCACTGGTCCCACAGTGTAATCAGCCACTGATGGGTCAGACTACTCTTCAAGCTGAAATCAGTGAAAATTTACATACAAACGTTCAGTACCCACATGGCCATGGCTGAATGTATCTTGCGAACATGCATACACACACGCATACACACACAAAAGAAAAGGTGAAGTGCTCAAAGTATCAGCACGTGCACAACATGTCAAGTGTAAAATTTGACTTTATTATTGAGAGTGAGAGTCTTTGATCATATGGAGAAGGTTTTACAAGAAATAATTAACAGCAACAATACTCAAAAAGGTTTCTGAAAAAAATTGTAAAGCAACGAATGATTGTTATGGCACATTTAAATGCCCAAGAATTGAAGACTGGAGACAGGGAACACCGAGATATACCAAAGAGTGAAAGGTACTATACATACAGACCTGCAACAATATCGGCAAACAATACACTTAGAATTTGCACGCATTAAATCAATCACACGATGATCAGCAACACTTTGAAATATTTACGATGTAATAAATTTTAATAGCCTAAGTTTAAGATTGATTTAGAGGGCTCCAGTTTAATGCACAAAATAACTTGTCCTTGGCATTTGAGTATTTCACAGAATGACTTTCCATTTGTACTTTTCAATTCTACATCCATTGCAGTACAAGATTTAAAATATCCACAACAGCATTATGGCCTTATGGTCCCCATGTCATACTGACTTGGAACAAAACCATCCTTCCTTCAATATTGCTGGGAAAATCATGGAACTCTCTTCCTAACAGCACAGTATGTGTACCTAGCCAACATGGACTGTTCACTATTACCACCTCCAGAGCAATGTTTGGCAGAAGTGACTGGTCTAGCCTACACTGTGTGCACAAATTAAGTAAGAAAAATGGGAATAGAATGACCATCAGTGGAAAGGAAACCCAAGCATGTTCTGATTTGTAAAGGTGGTTTAGTAAGGAGTGGAATGAGTCTTATTAGGGAAGAACAGGCAAGATATGCTAAGAAGTGACAAGGCTAGAATACTTAGTAAGTACTTTGTATCAATGTTTACTAAGAGGAGCAATGTGATTATCAACAGACGGAGAGGTGAGTGATAGGTTAGCTCAATTGGCTGGAAGGCTGGTTGTGATACAGATATAACAGCAGTTCAGTTTCTGTACCAGCCGAAATCACTGTGAAGGCCACACCCACTCAAACTTGCCCATCACCGAAAGGCATGCTGACCCTTAGGCAAAACTCACTATCAGCCTTCTCTGGCGCAACAGCAGTCTATGGGACACACTTTTTGAAACGGAAATGGTAGAATTGATGAATCGGGTGAAACTGAAGAAGGTGTTAGAAAGATTGGCTACACCTCAGAGAGGAGAAAGTGAGGACTGCAGATGCTAGAGATCAGAGCTGAAAATGTGTTGCTGGAAAAGCGCAGCAGGTCAGGCAGCATCCAAGGAGCAGGAGAATCGACGTTTCGGGCATGAGCCCTTCTTCAGGAATGGATGCTGCCTGACCTGCTGCGCTTTTCCAGCAACACATTTTCAGCTACACCTCAGATAGGTAAATCACCTGGTCTGTTGTTTGCATTGTCAGTCACTGGAGGAAGTGAGGGTGGAAATAGCAGAAGGGCTTCCCATTTCTACCAATTTTCACTAGAGATGGGAGGGGTTTTTGAAGGGGACTCGGGAGTGACAAATGTGACACCGTTCTTCAATAAGGATTAAGAAAAGTCCTAGCAATGACAGGGCAGTTAGTTTTACATCAATAGCGAGTGAGGTTTCAGAAAGAAAAACAAAGGAAATGACGATTAGAGGTTACAGTTAAATAACGGAATTACTAACTAAGCACAGATTTAAGAAGCAAATTATGCTTAGTTAATCTAATGAAATGTTTTAGATGAAGAACAGACAAGTTTGAACAGAATGTGGTGGATATTAGCAAATGTTTTCACAAAATCATATATCCAAAGTACCACATAAAACGCTGGTTAATAAAATTGAGGCTCATGGCATAGAAGGGCCAGTATTTAATTGGTTTAAAGACAGAAAGCACTGAATAGTCATGAGGTGATTGTTTATCAGACTGGAGGATGGCCAGTGGTGGTGTTTCCCAGCAGTCAGCACTAGGACCACTGCTTCCTCTTTTGCAGTATATCAAAGTGATTTTGACCTTGGAATACAGGGATGAATTTTCAAAATTTGTAAATGATAACAAACTTAGAGGAATGGAAGATGGTATATGTGACATGACTTCAACGTGTCATTAAGCAGCAGAATGGACAGGCAAGTGACAAATGGAATTTAATGTACAGCAGTGCCAGGTGACAACATTTTGGCAGGCAATCTACGCAGTGATTGTAGTTCCCTGATTGGGCTGTTAATCTGGTCCAATCAGGGAGCCCTCACTTACAGATGAAAAGGGGAGTGTTGGAAATTTGAATAAAGATTTGTGCACCTTGTGTCTCTCACACCTGCACACACACATGGGTGCTGGGGAAAAATATGCACGACCACAGTTAGGTGGTAGTGTGGGGGTTAATAAAAATAGAGAAAAAGAATGAGTGTTAGCATTGCCCATTGATGTGAAGGACACTGATTGTCACTGGACCACTTGGGTGAAAAAAAACAAACAAAAAAAAAATAAAAAGGAATGTTCACACAGCATTGCCTTTTGTGAAGGGCACTGCTTGTCACTGGATCACTTGGGTGTTTCCCTATCTTGAGTGCTGGATCAGTGAGAGTGTGTGCCTGCACAGAAAAAGAAAAAAAAAGGAAAAAAGAAAAGGGGAGTGTTGGAAATTTGAATAAAGATTTGTGTACCTTGTGTCTCTCACTGTCTCACACCTGCACACACACATGGGTGCTGGGGGAAAAAAAATAAGCACTACCACAGTTAGGCGGTAGTGTGGGGGGTTTTAAAAAAAAGATTAAAAAATTAAACAAAAGAAAAGGGGAGTGTCAGAGGTGCTGGCACTCAGAGCTGATGATGAAGAGTGGAGTCAGCTGTAAGAGTCAAGGACGATTCCTGTAAATAAAGGGTGACTTGGCGATAAGGTATCAGCCTCTTTGGTAGAGGTTTACTAAATTTTGACTGTTTTGGATAAGGTAGATAGAGGTGGACACAAAGTTTAGGTTTTAGAAAAAAACAAAAGGTAAATAAGAGAAAGAATTTTTTAGGCAGCGAACGGTAATGTTTTGGAATTCACTGCCCACAAGAATTGTGGAGGCAGATTTCAAAGTGGAATTGGATAGGCACATAAAAGGAAGTACACTTACAGGTCTACAGAGATTGAGTCGGGCTGGGGGATGACTGGAGTACCTTGTACAAAACAGGATGCAGGCTCAACTGGCTGAAGAGCCTTTTTCTATGGTGTAAATGACTAATTTCCTTTCGGGAATCTGCCATCCTTATCAAGGCCAGCCTGTATGTGACTCCAGCCTCATAGAAACGTGGTCAACTCTTAACTGGCTCACCAGGGATGAGAAATAAATGGCAGACTTGGGCGTGAAACCAACATCCTGAAGATGTGTCAAAAATAATGCAGCAGAGTGAAATGGTGCCGTTGAGAGCAGAATGTATTGAGAACCCTCCCTGTGTGGGAAGATGAAAGCTTGTGAAACAACAGCGGCAGAGCAGAAGTTGGCAATTACCAATCAAGTAAGAAATAATGAAACATCAACAGCTGCATCCACCAAAACAAACTCTCGGTTCTGTAAGGAAACCAGATGATCTCATTTAGCCTTCAGCTGGTGCCAAACTCAATCACGGAGACCCAGACTTTTCCTACAGCTTCTTAATCTGTCTGCCACTTCTTTGCAACTATCTTTTATAAAAAAATAATTTCAACAATAAAATATGTTTAGACATCATAAAACATAGGAAAGCTAATTGACATATGATTCTGTTTTCTCACTGCAGTGCAATAGCACCAAACCATTAAGCAACTTGGTATCAGAGTCAAGTCCATTGACTAGTCGCCTCACAAAAGAAATGCACAAATTCAATTCTTTCATGCATCCTTCCCCTCCCTCTTCCTTGAATCAAAACAAAATGCTATATTCTCTCCCAAATATAGAATCTCTACAGTGTGGAAGCAGGCCATTCGGCCCTTTGAGTTCGCACCGACCTTCCGAAGAGCATCCCACCCAGATCCACCCCTCTACCTATCCCTGTAACCCTGCACTTCCCTAGGCTAATCCACTCTTTGTGCAGCTCTGAACTCTTTGAAATTTAGCATGGCCAATCCACGCACATCTTTGGACTGTGGGAGGAACTGGTGCATCTGGAGGAAACCTACGCAGACACGAGGAGAACATGCAAACTTCACACGGACAATCATCCAAGAGTAGAATCAAACCAGGGTCCCTGGCGCTGTGAGGCAGCAATGTTAACCACTAAGCCACTGTGCCACCCCAATGGCTAAATACAGCTGAACCCTGGATTTGAACGAGAAAACTGCACTTAAGCCCATTAGTGAGGATAACCTTAGCTAGACTCTCAGGGCAAGTATTCCAAATGGAGAATTATGCTACACTAGATGCCAAAGCAGACTCAAACCTGATTTCCTGATATCTGACAAGAAGGTCAAGTGAAAATTACCTCCATGATCTGCTGAGGAAATTGCAGACTCATGTTTAAGGTCAATCCTGGAAAGTAAGGAATTTCCTTTGTTGAAAAGCGGAAGTCATCTCATTTAGAGCTGGGAATCGACACAACCAAACTCAAAAGAATGTCAAGGAAGTGGAGGCAAAACAGCTAGGAAAAAAAAATCTCTTCAACTGCTTAATAATTAGATCAGAAGCTGGCAGAATGCTGCAGGAAAAATGAGATGCTGGTTCGGAAGTCAGAATTGTGCACAGTTAGAATAATTTAGGAAGCCAAAAAAAAGAGCAGGATTGCGAGATGAAACTAAATCATAGTCAGAATTTACAGGGAGAGAGAGCAAATGCTGAGACAATAATCAATACTTTTCCTGCTGCAAAAGCAAGAGACTGACCAAGGAGGGCAAAAAGTGCACTGAGAAGATAATGATCGTGGAGCCCCTTCTCTAAAAAGGACTGCTGAGATGCTAAGGCTCCAGTGATGTTTAACATCATGAATCTGGGCAAGACCTTGGTTAAAAGGACCCAGGGGACTAAGACTGCATCAGAAGCCTCAAAGCCCGTGATGAATCAATATGGTGGAGATTGTGACTCGTGAAGTGCAAACCAAGGAAACTGTCAACAAACAGATCCCAGACAACAGCGGTAAGGACACTGAAAAAGTTTGTCATCCATTTACCCTCTTCATGAGGTTTACGTTCAAAATGTCAAAACTTTAAAGAAGTTCAAGTTGGGCAAACTGATGGAAGTGCATGATGAAGGAGAAAGTGTCTCTAGCAAACCAACAGGTGAAGAAACTGGTACTAACGTGGATCAGGCGCGGTGGTAGTTTGGCGCACTGACCTGTATACCGCTGAAGCCAAACGCCAGCTCGCGGACACCTCCTCTTATCGCCCCCTTGACCACGACCCCACCTCCCACCACCAAACCATCATCTCCCAGACCATCCATAACCTCATCACCTCAGGGGATCTCCCATCCACCGCCTCCAACCTCATAGTCCCACAACCCCGCACCGCCCGTTTCTACCTCCTGCCCAAAATCCACAAACCTGCCTGCCCCGGCCGACCCATTGTCTCAGCCTGCTCCTGCCCCACCGAACTCATCTCCCAATACCTCGACACGGTCCTGTCCCCTTTAGTCCAAGAACTCCCCACCTACGTTCGGGACACCACCCACGCCCTCCACCTCCTCCAGGATTTTCGCTTCCCCGGTCCCCAACGCCTTATTTTCACTATGGACATCCAGTCCCTGTACACCTCCATCCCCCATCACGAAGGACTCAAAGCCCTCCGCTTCTTCCTTTCCCGCCGCACCAACCAGTACCCTTCCACTGACACCCTCCTTCGACTGACTGAACTGGTCCTCACCCTGAATAACTTCTCTTTTCAATCCTCCCACTTCCTCCAAACTAAAGGAGTTGCCATGGGCACCCGCATGGGCCCCAGCTATGCCTGCCTCTTCGTAGGATATGTGGAACAGTCCATCTTCCGCAACTACACTGGCACCACCCCCCACCTTTTCCTCCGCTACATCGATGACTGTATCGGCGCTGCCTCGTGCTCCCACGAGGAGGTTGAACAGTTCATCAACTTTACTAACACCTTCCATCCCGACCTCAAATTCACCTGGACCATCTCAGACTCCTCCCTCCCCTTCCTAGACCTCTCCATGTCTATCTCGGGCGACCGACTCAACACAGACATCTATTATAAACCGACTGACTCCCACAGCTACCTGGACTACACCTCCTCCCACCCTGCCCCCTGTAAAAATGCCATCCCATATTCCCAATTCCTTCGTCTCCGCCGCATCTGCTCCCAGGAGGACCAATTCCAACACCGCACAGCCCAGATGGCCTCCTTCTTCAAGGACCGCAGATTCCCCCCAGACGTGATCGACGATGCCCTCCACCGCATCTCCTCCACTTCCCGCTCCTCCGCCCTTGAGCCCCGCTCCTCCAACCGCCACCAAGACAGAACCCCACTGGTTCTCACCTACCACCCCACCAACCTCCGCATACAACGTATCATCCGCCGCCATTTCCGCACCTCCAAACGGACCCCACCACCAAGGATATATTTCCCTCCCCTCCCCTCCCCTATCAGCGTTCCGCAAGGACCACTCCCTTCGTGACTCCCTCGTCAGATCCACACCCCCCACCAACCCAACCTCCACCCCCGGCACCTTCCCCTGCAACTGCAGGAAATGTAAAACTTGCGCCCACACCTCCACACTCACTTCCCTCCAAGGCCCCAAGGGATCCTTCCATATCCGCCACAAGTTCACCTGTACCTCCACACACATCATCTATTGCATCCGCTGCACCCGATGTGGCCTCCTCTATATTGGTGAAACAGGCCGCTTACTTGCGGAACGCTTCAGAGAACACCTCCGGGCCGCCCGAACCAACCAACCCAATCACCCCGTGGCTCAACACTTTAACTCTCCCTCCCACTCCACCGAGGACATGCAGGTCCTTGGACTCCTCCACCGGCAGAACACAACAACACGACGGCTGGAGGAGGAGCGCCTCATCTTCCGCCTGGGAACCCTCCAACCACAAGGTATGAATTCAGATTTCTCCAGTTTCCTCATTTCCCCTCCCCCCACCTTGTCTCAGTCGGTTCCCTCAACTCAGCACCGCCCTCCTAACCTGCAATCCTCTTCCTGACCTCTCCGCCCCCACCCCACTCCGGCCTATCACCCTCACCTTGACCTCCTTCCACCTATCCCACCTCCATCGCCCCTCCCCCTAGTCCCTCCTCCCTACCCTTTATCTTAGCCTGCTTGGCTCTCTCTCTCTCTTATTCCTGATGAAGGGCTCATGCTCGAAACGTCGAATTCTCTGTTCCTGAGATGCTGCCTGGCCTGCTGTGCTTTGACCAGCAACACATTTGCAGCTACTGGATATGAACCCCCAGTCCCAAGAAACTGTCTAAGTGTGTAGTATAAAACATCTCTTCTATTTCCAAAAAAACTCTGAATAATGCAAAAAGGAGCAAATGGACAGATTATAGAACCCCTACTTTGTGGAAACAAGCCATTTGGCCCATCAAGTCCACACTGACCCTCTGAAGAGCTTCAAACCCCTCTTGCCCTATCCCTGTAACCCTGCATTTCCTATGGCTAATCCACCAAACCTGCACATCTTTGGACTGTGAGAAGAAACTGGAGCACCCATAGGAAACCCCACAGACATGGGGCGAATGTGCAAACTCCACACAGTCACCCAAGGGTGGAATTCAATCTGGGTCCCTGGCACTGTGAGGCAGCAATACTAACCACTGAGCCACTGTGCTGGCCTAGCTTGCTTCTTACAGAGTTGCATTGTGAAAATGTGAGGGGAAAAGGCAACCCGGAGTCATTGTCAGGTGACGACGAAACTGCCGGCAAGGATGACAACAATTTGCATTTATACTGCACCTGCAGCACAGAAGATGCCAAGCTGCTTCACGGGAATGGGGGGGGGGGGGGGGGTCAAACAAAATCTGACACATTGCCAAAAAATGGATTTTTAAAAAAAAACTTTTTTGGGATGAAGCCATTGCTGGCATGGCTAGCACTTATTGTCCATCCCAGTGGAGAATTAGGAGTGAACCACATTTCTGTCAGTCTGGAGTCACTTGTAGGCCAGACCAGGCAAGGATAGCAGATTTCTTTCCCTAAAAAGACATTTGTGAACCAGATGGGTTTTTTTTCCCTGATATTTGACAGTGGATTCATGGTCACCGTTAGACTTCTAATTCCAGATTTTTATTGAAATAAAATTCTACCATCTGCCAGGGCAAGACTGCAACCCAGGTCCCCAGGACCTTAAGGGGGTCTCTGGATTAACAGCCCAGAGATAATATCACATGGCCATCACCTTGCCACTAATGGGAGGTGTAGAGGTGTGTGTGTGTGTGTGTGTGTGTGTGTGTGTGTGTGGTCAAAGCTTCAAAAAAGAGACTTATGAACAAGCCTCCGAGAGAAAGATCACATTTCAGGAAGGCATTTTCAGAGCCTGAGGCTGAAGTAACTGAGGCACCATAGCTAATAATGGAGTAAAGAGAATGAGCAGGTGAGGCCAAAATTGGAAGAAGGTAGATTTCTCAGTGGGTTGTAGGGTTGGGGGAGATGACAAAGACAGAGAGAGACAGTGAGAGAGAGAGAGAGAAACTGGAATACAAGAAGGAAAACTTTAAATTTGGATTGAACAAGGTAGCATCGAAATATACCCAATCAAGAGAGGAAGACACAATTACTAGTGTAGCAGACAACAGAGAGGTGTGAAATGACCTGGAAATTCAGAAGCAAAAGATAGTTAATTTGATGCTCATATTGTGTTAGCATTCATCCTAAACCATTGTAATTCTCCATTAGATCTCCTCTACATTAAATATATAAATATTATGAGTAAAGTCTGGGAGTCTTAGAAATCATATCGGATAAAAAGATGATATTTATTAACTATTTACACTATGCAAAGAGATATAATTAAATCGAGGTTCATTAGAACCTTTTTAAATCAAGCCTCAATCCCATATGATCCAAAATCACTGATGAAGCAGCGTAGCTAGCACCTATGAATCCCATATACTGCATTAGACAGCACCAACTCACCACCAAAATAAACACCTAGCACCATCCTGTATCTGCAATGGATTGCTCCAGTAAAGAGTTCTGAGCTTGCTACATATCAAATTCCCTACCTAACTTAAAATGCAGAGGAAAATTGAGATGCTTTCCAATAAAGAGGAAGACACTTACATAACAGGTTTTAACAAATCTCCCATTAATACTTTATACACAGCAAATTATTGAAATTTTAAATGCACTGTTTAAAATGGTGGTAACAGATTCAGAAGGCAATTAGACTGAAGTAGAAGCAAAGTACAGGGCTATAAGGAGAAAGGTGGAATGCAGTGATTGGAACAGGTCAGCCAGGTTTTCCTCAGAGAATATGAGTTCCCTGATTGGATCAGGTTAACAGCTCCAATCGGGAGCCCTGGCTGACAGATATAAACAGAGCGTCAGGGGTTCTGGCTACTCTAGAAGCTAGCTCTGAGCCAGCTGGGTCAGTGTCATGTACTGCACACGTGAACACAAAGGGTAACTTGGTGACAGGATACCAGCCTTCATGAAGTTATTTCATAGAAGACAGATTAATGCTCTAGTAAAGAGCACAAAGAGTCAAATGGCCTTTGCTGGATTATTTTAGGAGTCCAAATGCACTTGGCAATTGTGAAGGCAATTAATGCTTATGACCCATTAGGATGAAAAGCTCAGTTGAAGAAAATGAGTCCAAGAAAAAGATTTCTGAAAGGGAAAGGGGTCAAATCAATTGAAGTGTCTGTTGCATGGGGAGAGGTGTCAGGAAGAAGAACTGACAATTAAAGAATTGAAAAAATATGAAATGCAGGACTAATAGAGATTGGGTCGAGTTGGAGGAAAGGTTCACATTTAGCTTGTTGCAGATAGGCAGCCAGTGTGGATCGTCGACTGCAATGAAGGTAACAGATTTGTGGTTGCAACTTCATGTACTTGGAACCTATGCAAATTAGAGACAAAAAACCTGCAGATACTGGAATGCAAAGTATATAAGCAGAAGGCTGAAGAACACAGCAAACCAGGCAACATCAGGAAGTGGAGAGGTCAACATTTCCTGAAGAAGTGTTATACCCAAAACAATGACTTCTCTACCTCCTGATGCTGCCTGGCTTGTAGGATTCTTCCAGCCTCCTGCCTGTCAACTCTGCCTATGCCAATTAAGTAACCAGATAAAACAACACTGAAGTAGTAAGCAGAAGATGACAAAAAAAGGTGGTTAAGTGATAGAGGCAGTCAATTAAAATGGTTTTGTGCTTGTGTGAAACAAAAATCAGAAAACTGCTAGAAATACTCAGCAAATCAGGCAGCAGAGGGGAAGGTGTTAACATGTCAGGACAGTCATTGTCCATCTGCTTCTGATGCAGCTAAGCGTTGCTAGCAATTCACTGAGAAATTGCACGTGCCATTTAAAACCTGAAACCACTGCACCCTGCAATACTAGCTGCTACAGCACCCACTTTAACAAAAACTGGAAATGCAATGTCATTTTCAGGGCCAGCACTACTGGAAATGTTAGAAGCAAAGTAGCTGGATGACTCATTTCCTTCATTAACACTGTCAATTTAAAAAGAATATTCACAGACTGCTCTCCCTTCCCAAGGGGGCATTCCTGCAGAGACAGGAGCCTGACTGCACATTTCCTCAAGGGTTCCTGCACCAGTTTGCTCTTTACTGAAATTCAACAAGCTAACTGTTTACCAACATAAACACACAAACTCACCCCCCACTGGTAACCCCCTCCCTTTCACCTGAAGAGAAGGTGTCTGAACTACAAAGCTTGGGAAGTGAATGAGTGAGATACTGACATGAAGTGCCGTGATGTGGAGGTACCAGTGTTGGACTGAGGTAGATAATGTCAGAAATCACCCAACACCAGGTTATAGTCCAACAGGTTTATTTGAAATCACAAGCTTTTGGAGCGCTGCCCCTTCATCAGGTGAAGTGAGAGGGAAGTGCATAGTCACAGAATTTAAGGGCAGAGAGATCAAACGATCATGCAAATAGTGTGTGTGAAGTGTTGAATAACAAGTCCCTGCAGGTGACCAAAGATGTTAGACGGCTTGAATAAAGTGTCAATAGCTGAATAACAATGAAAGCGATGACCTATAATTTTCCCCGAAACATCGATTCTCCTGCTCCTCAGATGCTGCCTGACCTGCTGTGCTTTTCCAGCACCACACTCTCAACTCTAATCTCCACCATCTGCAGTCCTCACTTTCACCTATAATCCAATTAAATGAGGCAGAGAGAGAGAGAGAGAGAGTTACAAAAAAATTAAAATTAAGGTGGTGCTGCAGATAAACCAAATGGAACAGACAAGCCATGGAACACAAACAGAAACCGCTGGAAAAGCCCAGCAGGTCCAGCAGCATCTGTGAAGAAAAGCCAGAGGAAGGGTCACCGGATCCAAAACATTAATTCTGAGTTTTCTTCAGCTATTGACACTTTACTGTCTAACACCCTTGGTCACCTGCAGAGACTAATTACTCGACACTCCACTCACACCACTTGTATGACCTTTTGATCTCAATCCAAAGCTAGTAGCATAATTGTACAAACTGGATGGACTCACATGGGAGACCTCCAGTAATAACTGAGTTCAGTTCTTTATTGCCCATCAGAACAAAGAGAAGGCCACTCGGCCCTTCAAGCCTGCTCTGCCATTGAATAAATCATGGCTAATTTGATTTTTATCCCAACTCTACATTCCTGATAATCTTATATCCCCTTAGTAATGAGAATATACCTTGGCTTTAAAGTATATTTAAAATTTGACATCTACTGTATTTTGAGGAAGGGAAATTCAAATACTCACAGCCTCAGAAAAAAAGTTTCCTCACTTGTTGCAAATCATAGAATCCCTACAGTGTAGACTCAGGCCATTCAGTCCACACTAACCCTCCGAAGCGCATCTCACACAGACCCATTACCCATCCCTGCTGTAAAATACTACGATGCAAGTTTGGACATATGCTTTAATGAAATCATGATCTGAATGGGAGTGACAGAGCCCAAACTGAGTGTCAGTAAGTACATTATTGTTGAGTAAAAGCTCTTTGACAGCATCATCAATAACACATTCCATTATTTTACTGATGATAGAGAGCAGATTGATAGGGAAGTAATTGATTGCATTGGATTTGTCTCTTTTGTGTGCACTCAGGTATAACTAGGCAATTTTCCACACTGTTACGTAGATGTCAGTGTTATAATTATACATGAAAACAGCATGGCTAAAGGGTGCAGAGAGTTTTGGAAGATGAATCTTGAAAGCTATTGCCAAGTTGTTGTCAAGGCCCATAATCTTTGAAGTATATTTTTTAAAGTATTTATTATTGAGAAATGGGCTATTGAGAGTAGGCCAGCATTTATTGACCATCGGAAGGTGGTGGTGAGCTGCTTTTTTGAACCACTGTAGTCCAGATGGATCAGGTACACCCACAATGCTGTTAGGAAGGCTGTTCTGAATTTTGACCCAGAAACACTGAAGGAACAGTAATATATTTCCAAGTCAGGATGGTGAGTGGTTTGGTGATGAACTTGTAATGATCCCATTTATTTGCTGGCGTTGTCCTTCCAGATGACAACATTCATGAATTTGGATGGTGCTTTCAGGATCCCTACTAAATTTCTGTAGTGCATCTTGTAGATGGTATAGACTTTTGCTACTACATGTTAGTAATGGAGGAGTGGATGTGGTTCCTTTCAGCAAACCACTTTGTGCTAATGGTGCACCCGTCTAGGCAAGTGGGGAGTATTCCATAACACTCCTGATTTGTGCTTTACAGGTGTTGGATAGACTTTGGAGGACTCAGGAAGTAAGTTACATACTGCAGAATTCCTAGCCTCTGGCCTAGTTTTGGAGCCACAATATTACATAGCTGGTCCAGTTCAGTTTCTGGTCAATCATCCCCAGGATGATCAGGGAATCAGAGCCTTTACCCATTTCTTCATGTCATGTGGAATGAATCAAAAAGTGACATTTGTGATGCTGGAGACAACTGGAGATGAGATTGAGCATCCACCAGACACTTCTGGCTGAAAAGAATTGAAAATGCTTCAGTCTTCTCTTTTGTAATGATGTGTTAGGCTCCTTTTAGGGCGGCACAGTGGCTCAGTGGTTAGCACAGCTGCCTCACAGCACCAGGGACCCAGGTCCAATTCCAGCATTGGGTGGAGTTTGCACATTCTCCCCGTGTCTATGTGGGTTTCCTCCAGCTGCTCTGATTTCATAGAACATAGAACAATACAGCGCAGAACAGGCCTTTTGGCCCTCGATGTTGTGACGACCTATGAACTATTCTCAGCTCGTCCCACTACACTATCCCAAAATCATCCATGTGCTTATCTAAGGATTGTTTAAATCTCCCGAATGTGGCTGAGTTGACTGCATTAGCAGGTAGGGCATTCCACGCCCTTACCACTCTCTGCGTAAAGAACCTGCCTCTGACATCTGTGTAAAATCTATCACATTCCTTCCACATTCCAACGATGCGCAGGTTAAGCGAATTTGCCATGCTAAATTGCCCGTAGTGTTAAGTGCATTAATCAGAAGGAAATGGGCCTGGGTGGGTTACTCTTCCTTCCCACCAGTGTGCTGCCATAGCTATTGATATGGGGGTGCTGTCAAAGACACTGTCTATTAGGTATGATTCTGAGAGCATGGTTATGTCAGGCTATTTCCTGACCAATCTGTGAGGCAGCTTTACCAATTTCTGAGAGAAACCATCCCACATACGTTAATAGGGAAGACTCTGTAGTGTCACAGTGGATACAGTAACATTTCTTCCAGTGCCTTGGAAGATGCCTGGGGCTCCATCCAAATTCATTTCTTTAACCCAGGCTTTGTTGTGGTTTAATGCAATGGATTAGCTTTCTAAAACAGGAGGGATGGGACATCAGCAAACCACGTGGGTTTTTTTAATGACAGTGGTTTCACAGTTATTGTTAGGCTAGCTTCGTTTAACTTCCAGATTTTTATTCATTGAATTCACTCCCATCACTGCTGTGATGGGACTCAAATCCATGTTCCCATGGAAAGTCTTGTTTTCTGGATTACAAAACAATCAAAACAATACTACCACACCTGGATGCATTAGAAATTCATTTCAGAAATCAATTAGAAAGAACACACTTGGGATATGATAAAGCTCTTTCAAGAAGACTCAATAGTTTTCTGAAGAGGATTGAAGGGTTTAAGCTACAGAAAGAAGCTGAATAGACTGGGGCTATTTACCCTGGATCGTCAAAGGCTGAGGGGTGACCTTATAGAAGTTTATAAAATGATGAGGGGTATGGATAGGGTTAATAGTCAAAGTCTTTTTCCCAGGGTAGCAGAGTTCAAAACTAGAGGGCATAGATTTAAGGTGCGAGAGGAAAGATTTAAAAGAGACCTGAGGGGGAATGTTTTCACGCAGAGGGTGGTACATATATGGAACGAGATGCTACATGTGGTGGTGGAGGCTGGTCCAAGTACAAGGTTTAGAAGACATATGGATGGGAATATGAATAGGAAGAGTTTAGAGGGATATGGGCCAAATACTAGCAAGTAGGACTGGATCAGTTTAGGATATCTGATTGGCACAAATGAGTTGGACTGAAGGGTCTGTTTCCATGTTGTGTAACTCTATGATTCTAAGACAGTGTTGCATAGTTGGTTTTCAAAAAAATGTCAGGTAAGTTTTATTCTACTGTAAACAACCCTATGTCTGCAGTTTGCTTTATTGCATTATTCAGTTAGTGAGCAATTTCCTCTCAATGAAGTAGAGCACGAAACAATATGTCGACCACTTCAACGTGTTAACATAATGAATTGTTACTAAAGAAAATGAAAGAATTGAGGATGCTGCAGATCAGAAATTGCTGGAAATTGCTCAGCAATCTGCACAGGTCTGGCAGCATCTGTGAAGAGAAATAAGAGTTAACGTTTTGGATCCGGTGAACTCAGAACCCTTCCTCAGGAGTGGGAAGAGAGAGAGTGAGAGAGAGAACGAGAGAGATTAGAGAGAGAGAGAGAGAGAGAGGGAAAGAGAAGAAAAGGGAGGAGAGAGAGGGGAGAGAAGAACTGGAATTCTGAGGAAGGGGTCACTTGACCCGAGACATTAGCAATTTCTGTTTGGTGTCAATCGTTAATATAGGTCATGTTTGTGGTTGTACATTTAGAGTTATCAGCATTGTCTTTCTTTTCCCCACATGCATATATGTTCTCATACATGGGGAAATAATTATTCAGAGGTGGACATGACACAATACTTTTTTTAAGCCTATCAATCTTTAGTTTAATGACCCTCGGATAGAGTGTCATTAAACGTTGTTCCATATGGGCAGTCAGTGTTGTCTACCATTACAAAGGTATCACCAGCAGAAATGCTCATGCTCCAAATTTCACATCTTGAGTAGCAGCTGGCACCAAGTGACACATCCATGAGACTGACAGCTAGATAGATAACACACTTCTGCATATGGTCACATTATTGCTTATGGGTGTGCAGGCAGAGAAAGTGACGACCAGTCAGATGGTGAAAGTGGGGGGGGGGGGGGGGGGGGAGGGAGGGAGAGACAGACAGACAGACAGACACAGAGAGAGAGAGGGGGGCAGAGAGAGAAAGAAAAAAGAGTAAGAGAAAAGGAGAAAGCAACAGAGAGAGAGAAAAGAAAGAAGAGCTGCTTTGACTCCAAGGATTGAAAATTTCCTCCCTGTAGTTCAGGCCTTGGAGTCTTTCACTGGGGAGTATTTATTTAAACTTGTGAGGGGAAAGCAAATGCGTACATAGATTCAGGAGAGAAGAATACGGCTCTAAGGATGAGGAATCATCACACAGTTGGTGGGCTGAAGGGTCTGTTCCTGTGCTGTATTGTATAAGAAAAAAAAGTTAGAAATAATTCTGAAGAGCAAAAGGAGATTAAAACTAGATAATAGGAAACAAATTAATTATTCAATGATTAGTGATTAAATACTTCAATATAAGAAGCAAATAACACTGATGAACAAGGGGCACAGGTAGGCACTGTGATAAAGTTATCACTGACTCTTGATATAAAAATTCCAATTCAACATTCCTGGTAACAAAGTTCAAGTGGTAGAAAGAGGCGTATATTTTAAAAATAAGATAGTGGTTATCACAATACTGATTAGAAAAAAAACACAGCTGACAGGAGAGGATGGGTGTGCTGGACAGAGAGAGCATTGAAACAAAGCCATAAGGGTAGTATATGGGAACAAGAAAAGGGCAGTCAAGGAAAAAAGAAGAACAAACACGTAGGTAAATTTCTGAAAAGTAGGACTTTGCAAAATTGTACAATTATGCAATTCTAAATTTTAGAATTTTAACTTTTAGATCAGGTCTATCCTTTTCCACAACAACTTTAAAACTAATAGAGTTATGATCACTGGGCCAAACTGCTTCCCCACTGACACCTCAGTCACTTCAGCAAATATTGAAGTGAACGGGCAGAAGAAGTGGGAGAAAGTGAGGACTGCAGACACTGGAGCGGTCAGAGTCAAAAAGCGCTGAAAAAGCACAGCAGGTCAGGCAGCATCCAAGGATCAGGGGAGTCAATCTTTCCTGCATAACCCCTGATCAGGAATGTGGAGGGGGAAGGGGAATGAGAGGTAAATTAGGGGGTGGGATTGGGGCTGTGGGGAAGGTACACTGGAAGATGATAGGTGGATGTAAGTGGGAGGGTGGGGGTTAATTGTGATAGGCCAGTGAGGAGGGTGGAGTGGATAGGTGGGAAAGAAGTTGGACAGGTAGATCAGGTCAACAGGACGGTGCTGAGTTGGAGGGTTGGGTCTGGGATGAGGTGGGGGAAGGGGAGATTTAGAAACTAGTGAAGTCGATGTTGATGCCATCTGATTGGAGACTGTGGGGGTATGGGTGGAGATGTGGGTGTGGTTCTGGGTGTGTGTGTGTGTGTGTGTGTGTGTGTGTGTGTGTGTGTGTGTGTGTGTGTGTGTGGGGGGGGGGGGGGGAGGTAGAGGTGAGTTGAAGTGGTCAGCCATAGGGTGGTGGGATTGTTTGGTGTGTGCATCATGATACTTCAACTCTCCCTCTTACTCCCCCAAGAGCATGCAAATGCTAGGCCTCTTCCACCGTCATATCAAAGCCACCTGCCAAGGTCAACTCTCCTGATCCTCAGATGCTGCCTGACCTGCTGTGTTTTTTCAGTGTCACCCTTTTTGACTTTGCCAGAGGAAGTGGTAGAGTAGTACAATAAAAATAATTAGAAAGGCATATATGAATATATATATATGGGTATATGAATAGGAACAGTTTAGAGGGAAATGGGCCAAATGTTGGCAAATAGGACTGGATGGGACTTAGAATATCTGGTCAGCATGGACAAGTTGTACTGAAGGGTCTGGTTCTGTGCTGTATATATCTATGACTTTACGATTCTAAATTAGAGATCAGGCCCACATTTGAAACTTTGGAGTCATGGGCTGATAGGCAGCAATTGTTGTCAACAAGCTCCACCCCATGTGACCCCACTCTCACAGGTCATCTCTCCCTGCCCTCTGCTCTTCTAGAGCAAGAGGTTGTGACAATTTTCACAAAGTAAAGTGGAAAGACAAAGCTGACATTAGTGTGAAATATCAAATGGGATAAACAGTGAGGAAGGAAATAAAGACATGTTTGGCAGGCTTGAAAAATGAACAAATCACCAGGTCAAGGGAAGCAAGAGTTGAGACTTTGATCATTGTGTTCCAATGCTCTCTGGCTATTAGCGAGGTTTCAGAGGACTGGTAATATATCACTGGCAAAGAGAAATACCAAAAAAATTGCAGATCAGTGAGCCCAACCTCAGTGATAGGCAAGTATTTGAAAAATATTTGAAGAACAGTTTAAACTAAAGTCAGAAGGGTTTTATTGAGGGGAAGTCATCTCCAATACCTTGGCTGAATTTTCTGTGATAAAAAGAGGATTCATGACAACAGTGCACTAATGAAGGCTAATTTTGATGGTATTAGGCAAGAATTTTCAAAAGCTGATTGGGGGCAGATGTTCGCAGGTAAAGGGACAGCTGGAAAATAGGAAGCCTTCAAAAATGAGAGTCCAGAGATAGTACTTTCCTGTTAGCATAAAAGGAAAGGCTGGTAGGTGTAGGGAATGCTGGATGACTAGAGAAATTGAGGGTTTGGTTAAGAAAAAGAAGGGAGCATATGTCAGGCATAAACAAGAAAGATCGAATGAATTCTTTTAAGAGTATAAAGGCAGGAGGAGTATAGTTGAGAAGGAAATCAAAAGGTCAAAAAGCAGAGATAAGATTGCCATTTGACAAATTGAGTTAAGGAGAATCCAAAGGGATTTTACAAATACATTAAGGACAAAAGGGTCGCTAGGGGGAGAGAACAGGGCTCTCAAAGATCAGCAAGGCAGTCCATGTATGAACCACAGGAGATGGAGGAGATCCTAAAGGAGTATTTTGCATCAGTGTTTACTGTGGAGAAGGACATGCAAAATAGAATATGGGGAAATAGATGGTGACATCTTGAAAAATGTCCATATTACAAAGGTGGTGGTTAGAAATGCATAAAAGTGGATAAGTCCCCAGGACCTGATCAGGTGTACCCGAGAACTCTGTGGGAAGCTAGGAAGTGATTACTGGGCCTCCTACTGAGGCATTTGTATCATCGAAATCTGAGGTGAGGTGTCAGAAGACTAGAGGTTGGCAAACATGGTGCCACTTTTTAAGAAAGGTGGTAAGAAAAAGCCAGGGAACAATCGACCGGTGAGCCTGACATTGGTGGTGTGCAAGTTGTTGGAAGGAATACTGAGGGACAGGATTTACATGCATTTGGAAAGGCAAGGACTGGTTAGGAATAGTCAACATGTCTTTGTGCATGGGAAATCATGTCTCACAAACTTGATTGTGTTACTTCTTCAAAAAACTCAGAGGGTTGATAAGGGCAGAGCAGTAGATGTGATCTATGTGGACTTCAGTAAGGCATTCGACAAGGTTGCCCATGGGAGACTGGTTAGCAAGGTTAGTTCTAATGGAATACAGGGGGAACTAGTCATTTGGATACAGAACAGGCTCAAAGGTAGAAGACAGTGAGTGGTGGTGGAGGGTTGTTTTTCAGACTGGAAGCCTGTGACCAGTGGAGTGCCACAAGGTTTGGTGCTGGGTCCACTTTTTTTCATCATTTATATAAATGACTTGGATGTGAACATAGGAGTTAGTAAGTGAGTAGTAAATCTGCAGACGACACCAAAATTGGAGGTGTAGTGGACAGTGAAGAAGATTACCTCAGAGTACAACGGATCTTGATCAGATGGGCCAGTGGGCTGAGAAGTGGCAGATGGAGTTTAATTTAGATAAATGTGAGGTGCTGCATTTTGGAAAAGCAAATCAGAGTAGGACTGATACACTTGATGGTAAGGTCCTGGGGAATGTTGCTGAACAAAGAGACCTTGGAGTGCAGGTTTATAATTCCTTGAAAGCAGAGTCACGGGTAGATAGGATAGTGAAGAAGGCGCCTGGTGTGCTTTCCTTTATTAGTCAGTGCATTGAGTATATGAGTTGGGAGATCATGTTGCGGCTGCACAGAACATTGGTTAGGCCAATGTTAGAATATTGTGTGTAATTCTGGTCTCCTTCCTCTCGGAAGGATGTTGTGAAACTTGAAAGGCTTCAGAAAAGATTTAAAAGGATGTTGCCAGGATTGGAGGATTTGAGCTATAGGGAGAGGCTGAACAGGCTGGGGCTGTTTTCCCTGGAGTGTCGGAGGCTGAGAGGTTGCCTTATAGAGGTTTATAAAATCATGAGGGGCATGGATAGGATAAATAGAGTCATAGAGTCATACAGTTGTATAGCATGGAAACAGACCCTTCGGTCCAACTTGTCTGAGGTGGGGCAGTCCAGAACGGGAAGGCTGAAGTTTACGGTGAGAGGGGAAAGACATAAAAGGGACTTAAGGGGCAACATTTTCTACATAGAAGGCGGTGTGTGTGTAGAATGCGCTGCCAGAGCAAGTGATGGAGGCTGGTATAATTACAGCATTTAAAAGACATCTGGATGGGTATATGAATAGGAAGGGTTTAGAGGGATATGGGCCAAGTGCTAGAAAATGGGACTAGATTAGGTTAGGATATCTGGTTGGCAAGGATGAGTTGGACCGAAGGGTCTGTTTCCGTACTGTACATCTCTATGACTCTACGTCGTCTACATGGATTTGAGCAAAGTTTTCACAGTATCTTAAGGAAATGACAAATTGCTCAAAACTTAGACAGCTTGGGGATCCAACAGAGTGAGACCATGGATAAACCAAGAGATCCACTCGCTATTGAAATCCAGGCCTGAGGCATACAAGTCGAGCAACCATGATCTATACAGGAAATCCAGATACAACCTTCATAAGGTCATCAGAGACGCCAAGAGGCAATACCAAACTAAGCTTGACTCCCAAACAAACCACACGGACCCCATCCATTGTTTGTGGCAAGGTTTATGACATAACAGGCTACAAAGTGAAGTTGAACAGAATCACAGGTAACAGTACATCCCATCCTGATCAGACGAGCTCAATGCATTCTATGCTCACTTTGAATAGAAAGACAGTAATGCAATGTCACGTATCTCGGATACTCCTGTACCTATAGTCATTGCCGCAGATGTTACATCAACCTTCTTGGGAGTGAGCCCTTGGAAAGCAATTGGCCTGGATGCAGTCCTCGGCCATGCACTCAGATCCCATGTGGACCAGCTGGCAGGAGTATTCACTGTCATCTTCAACTTCTCCTTACTATGATCTGAAGTGGTGACTAGCAAAACCTCCTTTAGACCCAGGACAAATACATACCAAACAGACTGGTGATTGATGAAAGCACAACATGAAGATCTGGAGAAAAGATACTGACCTGAAAGGCCTCTCCAAAGGTGTTACCTGATCTGGTGCATGTCCTGCATTTGCAGGCATCTTTAACCTCTCCTCACAACAATCTTAAGTCCCCACCGGCTTCAAGAAAACCACCATCATCCTAGTGCCAAAGAAAAATCATGCAGCATGCCACAATGACTACCATTCGGTGGCTCTGATCTCCATAATTATGAAGTGCTTTGAGACTTTAGTCATGGCCCACATCAACTCAAACGACTATATTTTCCAATTCACATCCTGATGCAACAGGTCCACAGCAGATGCCATCGCCCTGGTCCAACATACAACCCTGGAACATCTTGATAATAAGGATGTCTACAACAGGCTCCAAGTTCCAAGGAGTGATGATCACCAACAAACTATCCTGGTCCACTCATGTCAACACGACAGTCACAAAAACACAACAACACCTCTACTTATTCAGGATGTTAAGGAAATGTGGCATGTCCACAAAGATTCTTACTAATTTTTATAGATGCACCATAGAAAGCATACTATCTGGGTGCATCAGAGCTTGGTATGGCAATGACTCTTTCCAAGACTGCAAGAAACTACACAGAGTTGTGAGCACAGCCAAGCCCATCACACAAACCAGTCTTCCATCCATTGATTCCATCCATACTTCCCACTGCCTCGGGAAAGCAATCAACATGATTAAAGACCCCTCTCACCCGTTTTCCACCCTCTTTCATTGGATAGAAAACATAAAGGTTTGAATACAAGCATGAACAAATTCAATAACAGCTTCTTCCCCACTGTTAACAGATTTTTGAACAGACCTCTCAAATGCTATCTTTCTTCTCTCTCTCTGCATCTCCTCTGTGGTTGGAACACTGTACTCTGCACTCTGTTCTGCCACCCTGTTGCACTTTGCCTGTACAGCTCGCAATACAACACTGTCAATTGTATTTCAATACACATGAAAACGATAAATCAGTCAAGTTAGACTGAAAGTTGGCTTAGTATCAGGTAGATAATGGTTATGGTCATTGGGTGCTTTTGTGACTGGAAGACTGTTTCTAGTAGGGCTCTACAGCCCTCATTACTGGGTTCTCAGCTGTTTATGGTACATTTAGAAGTACCACAAATACAAGGTTGAGCAGATGCAATGGGCTGAATGGCTTGTTTCTGCTCCTGCATCTTAGAGTCATCATACAGCATAGAAACAAACCTTTCTGTCCAACTCATCCATATCGAACAGGTTTTCCAAACTAAACTAGTCCCATTTGCCTGCATTTGACCCATATCCCTCTAAACCTTTCTTATTCCTGTACCTGTCTAAATGTCTTTTAAATGTTGTAACTGTACCTGCATCCACTACTTCCTCTGACAGTTCATTCCACATATGAAAACCCTGCTCCCCATCTGTGAAAAAGTTGCCCCTCAGGTCTTTTAAATCTTTGTCCTCCCACCCTAAAATTATACCCCCTAGTTTTGAACTCCCCTACCCTGGAGAAAAGACCTTTGCTATTCACCTTATCTATGCCCCTCATGATTTTATCAACCTCAATAAAATTACCCCTCATTTTAAGAACTTAATTAACTCATTACTTGTTTTTTAACTCTCAGGAAGGTATGTTCCACCCATTACTCCTGTGTTCACTGACCTGCACTAGAACCAACACCCCAATTTTAAAATGTTAATCCTTGGCTTTCAAAAGCCTCCATGGCCTTGTGCCCTTTCCCATGTGTAATCTCCTCCAGTCTTATAGCCTTGCAATTAAGCAGCTCTAATGAGTCCTATTTTTATAAATACCAACTTCATACTTGCCAGCTTCTAATCTTGAGCAATTCTCCAAGGCCCATTGAATTTGCCATCACTTTAGCCTGTGCCCTGCAGATTTGTTCCATCTCCTTCAGCACCCTAGGAAATATGGCACCTAGCCCAGAAATTTGTTAGTCTTCAGTCCCTTTAATGTGTGAAAATTGCTGGTGAGAGTTCCTTCCAGTCTTCAGGATGTCTCGAAATGTCTTGACTGCACTTCAAAAGCAATTTACTGGCCAACATTACTTAAACAAATATTGCAGCCAAGCTGTACACAAAGAATAAATTAAACAAATGATCAGATTATTTGCCATTTGAGGGGGAAAAAAATTGCTATTTTTCCTTTCAGACTTAAATTGCTGCATGCCCAACGATGGTATTAACAAATGGGAGCAGCAGTGTTTAGTTTTGCACTTTCCCCTGCATTTTCATTCCAACTCAACATTTCCTTGTGCCTCTTCCAAAGTTCTCTCTCACCTTCCTACGTTGTTCCTGTAGGAAATATACAGGAACTCATTAATTTTTTTTTAAATCCTTGGTATCGATTTGATTGACACTTGTTTCTCTTTGTGATTCTTCTCATATGTATTCTTTTAGTTACAAGGCATTAAAGGCAACATTAAAAAAATTTCTGACAAAGTTTGCTAATGGGCTCTCAGCCTGTTTAGGTTGAAAAGTATCCCCATCGAGTCAATGTCCAAGTTGAGACTGGATCTGTATTCTCCAAAGGTTCACTATAACTTCCTTGTTTGTGTGTTTCATTTCTTAATTTACAAAGCCTGTATGTATTTTTAAAATTACTTTTCCATGATTTGGGCATATAAAATCCCCAAGCAACTCTCTTCCTCCATTACTTTTTAAATTGCATCCTTCATTTTATATTTCCTGACCTTGTTCTTACTACAAAAAAGACTTCATAGCTCTCTGCATTAACCTTATTTGCCATGTGTCTGTGCATTCCACAAGCCTGTAAAGAACCTCATGAAATCTATCATTAACTTCCTCAAAGTTCACAATGCTTCCAAGTCTTGTCATCTGCAAATCTTGAAATTGTGCCCTGCACCCCAATATTTCGATCATCAATATAATGATGCTGTTGTTGTCACTACCTTTTCCATATAGTAGACTCAAGTCAGAATGCTGGTGAACTTCCAACAGCGGTGTTTCCAAAGGACACAGTGGGGTCAAACATAAAACAACACTGAGGCAGCATTCTCACTGAAACCAATTCCTATAGCATTATTCATCATCCCAAATCAGCTGGACTTCTCTGGACACTGCCAAATAGTTGGCTTCTGAAGCAGATGCCCTTCTCTTAAGGATGTCACCCAAGGAGGACAGGAAAATTATTTTAAAAGGATACTCTGAAGGCCTGAGTGAAACAGGAAGTAATCGTGGGAGGAACTTGACATGAAACCCAGCTATGCGCTGGCACCTCATCTCACAAACCATGCAATAAGAATCTGACTAAGCAAATGCTGCTGTGATAGAGATATGAACATCGAGGAGAGAGAGCTCAAGAACTTCCTCTTACTCAGAGCAAGTCTTGGCTTCTATGCCTATGGACCTTGGCTCCAGGACTGGCATGCTGAATCACCCAGGGTTATATTAACCATGAACACATCATCCCTGTTTTGAGGGACTCATGATGACATCTACAGAGTACTGTATTCATAGAATCCCTAGTGTGGAAACAGGCCAATCAGCCCATCAAGTCCACAGCAACCTAGGCCCCTAACGTATAACTCTGCATTTCCCATGGTGAATCCAATTAGCCTGCACACACCTGGCAGTACAGACAATTTAGCATGGTCAATCCATCTAACCTGCACATCTTTGAACTGTGCGAGGAAACCAGAGAACCCAGAGGAAACCCACACAGACACAGGGAAAACATGCAAACTCCACACAGACAGGCACCTGAGGTTGGTACTGAACCTGGGTCCCTGGCACTGTGAAGCAGCAGTGCTAACCACTGAGCCATCCTGTTCAATTCTGGGTAATTAACATTAGGAAGGATGTGATAAGATTTACAACAATTATTTAAGAATGAGGGACTTCAATTGAATTATATAAGATGATATTGTTTTCCTCTTGAGAGGAAATTTGATTGATGTGTTCAAAATTACAAGAGGACTCGAGACACATACACACAGAATATTCGCACTACTCATAGGCCCGTATGGCAAGAGAAGGAATGACAACATGAGGTAGAACAAAGAACAATACAGCCTTCAGTCCTTCAAACCTGTGCCAACATATTTTCCCCTTCCATATTAAAATTGTCCTCATTTACAGGAACTTTGTCCCTCTGTTCTCTTCATATTCAAGTATTAATTCAAGTGCTTCTTGAATGCTGCTGTTGTGTCTCCTTCCAACATCTCCTCTGGCAGCGCATTCTAGGCACTCACCACCCTTGCTACAAATGGGAACTAGAAGGGCAATGGATAAGGAAAACATGCCCAGTCTATGGGATAGATCTGAGGACGAGATGACTTGCTCATGCAGACAGCCAGCCTGAATGATTACAGCACTAAAGGAGAACATTGTACCATTCCAATTACAGTGTTCAATATCAGTTAGACTCGGAAAGAGAACCAGAGATTGAAAAAAAGATAGCATTGGAAGAGAAGAGAAATGGCAAAAGTAAAAAGAAATATAATTATTTGCTACAAAGAGAGGTTGGATAAGCTCAGGTTGTTGTCTTTACAGCAGAGAAGGTGGTGTGGGGGAACTTCAATCAGGTGTATAAGGTTATGTGGGACATGGACAGGATAGGTAGGAAGCAGCCATCCTCCTTCATGTAAAGGTCAAGGGGTAGTAAATTTCAGGTAAAAGACAGGAGACTTAGAGGGGATTTGAGGAAACATTTTTCCACCCAGAGGATGTTGGGTATCTGGAATGCATTGCCCGAGGCAGGAACTACTTGGATGAACACGTGAAATGTCATAATATTCAAGGTAATGGGCCAAGTGTTGGATAGTTGGACTTGTGTAAATTTAGAGTCATTTAGTCACTGCAGACTTAATGGACTGAAGGGCTTCATCTGTACTGTATGATTTTATGATAATTTTAAATTACATGCTGTTTCAATTCCAACAATTAAAACTAGAAGTATACTGCTCTATGTTCAGAAGAAATAAAATTTCATGTTTGTAAAGGTTAACTTTTCAAACTAGAGGAGCCCATTGTCAGCAATTAACAACTGGCTGATCTTCAATAGAGCCTCTGACAAGTTTAAATAAACACAATAGAACCTTCAATGGCTCCAAATGGGCCTCATGACACTGAAGGCAAGCCCCCTTCTTTTTTGAAGAAGGTTTAATTATATCCATCACGTACAAGTACAACAAAGTCAATGTCACTGACCCATTTTCTGGGTTAGCCAGACATTGGGATGGCCACCATTGTGGAAAAGACAGTGAAGAGACATGTCCCAGGCTGCAAACTCCCCATTTATTCAGACAGCTTCCCCTTTTTGAAATTACTGCAGCATTTGTGCTCAAACAATTTTGTGAGCACCATTCACATCAATGCTATTGTCACCAGGAAATGATGGGCCAATCTATTTTTTTAGTGATTGTCAACTGACAGATAAATATTGACCAGGAAGCAAAGGATAACGACTCAGTTCATAGAAATAGTATCATCAGAAGATTTGTATTTCTGCATCAGAGGGTAGGCTGGGTCTGCAGTTATCCATTCAGCTGAAAGACAGTGCAGCACTTTTCTCATGGCTTCATTTTTTCAAGAAAGCTGCAGGCCCATGGAGTTCCACTTATAGTCATAGAGATGCACAGCACGGAAACAGACCCTTCAGTCCAACTTATCCATGCCGGCCAGATATCCCAACCTAATCTAGTCCCACTTGCCAGCACCTGGCCCATATCCCTCCAAACCCTTCCTATTCATATACCCATCCAGATCCTTTTAAATGTTGAAATTGTACCAGCATTTACCACTTCCTCTGGCAGCTCATTCCATACACACACCATCCTCTGCATGTAAAGGTGCCCCTTAGGTCTCTTTTATATCTTTTTCCTCTCACCCTAAACCTAGACCCTCTAGTTCTGGACTCCTACACCCCAGGGAAAAGACTTTGTCTATTTACCCTATCCATGCCCCTTATGATTTTATAAACCTCTATAAGGTCACCCCTCAGCCTCCACTCATGGTCGTGAACATCAATCACATCAAGCCCTACGGCTGGCGTAGAAGTGTTCCAGGCTTGACCTTACTGCCCTTGGCTCTGATTACCTGCTGCACAAGTCACTGGCTCTATATCATTGCCTGGAATTCAGTTCTCTTATAAATTGGGATCCCAGTCAAGTCCAATATTTATCCATTCTCACTGTTAATGCTGGCAGAAATGGTCTCAAGGTTCACCTGCCTTTGACGTCAAATTCAACTGAACGTGCTCAGGTTATGTTTTTTAAGAAACAAACTGTTCCTGCCAGTGGCTGAACCAGCATTTATTACCCATTCCTAATTGCCCAGAGGCCAGTTAAGAATCAACCATATTGTTGTACTTTTGGGGTCACATGTAGGCCAGATCAGGTAAGTACTGCAGATTCTCTAAAGGGCATTAGAGATTTTTGAAGGAATGTTGTCCGTGAATCAATATCAGAGCAAGTTCAACTAAAATGACGATGTAAAATTAATTTAGCCCTTAATTTGGATGTCAGCTGGAATTCCTCTAAAATGGAGCTCAGTTCTTGAGTTAGGCACTATCTTTCTGCATGACTAGATTGGAGGAATTCACACAGCTGGATGGATAGATGATCTCTCTATTACTGGTTCCACTCTCAGTAGCAGTTTAACAACCCTTTAGTTGATGCAGAAGCTAAGAAGGGAACCCACTCCAGTTTCTCTGACCCAAGTAAATCATGGTCACAATAACCAAAAATAATTTCCCTATATGTGAATTAGTATGGTATGTGCTACTGTTACTCTGGCATCTTCTATCATGCCATTTAACAAATGAAGATAAATTGTCACAAAGCAAAAGCCAAATACTTTCAACTTTATTCCCTTTGGATTTGCGTTCGTCCCTCTTTGAAATGGTGTTGGATTTAAATACTTGGACAGGAATTCAGACTTCAATTAGCTAACCACCCACATGCTTTTGGTGTTTGTACATGACTCAGCAGGTTACAATCAATCCAGAAAGGCTGAGCTTTCAAGACAATTCTTCCTACCAAAAACGTTGGCTTCGGTTAAGAAAAAGTGGAAGAGTTAATAGTGCATTCGACTGTATTTACAATAAACCTACTTCCCTGTCCCAACTATCAAGAAATTGCGATGCTGCTTTCGATCGCAAGGAGCTCATTCGCACAGGTAATGCTGCTAAGTTCGCCTCTTCCACCTCCCGCCCCCAAAAAAAGGAAATTCCGTTTTAATGAGCCCCATACGTCGCTCTTTGAACTCTGCTCTACTCAATAATTTCCTCTTCTGAAAAAAAAAGAGTAAATGGAATGTATTGACATCCCTTTGTATTTAATTGTGTCTCTCTGCGGACCCTGGACCAGGTACATTTCATTCAACTGAAGGAATTCTTGTGATGTGTTCAATCGGCCTCGATACCCCGAATTCAAGGCTGAGCCTCATCGCCTGGCTTCCCTTGTGGAAGAAGGCAACTGCAACAGAATTTCCTGTCTCAACTTCCCGATGTCCAACGAGCCTCGCTTGCAGTGTTTACCTCTGACCATGAGCCAGGCTGCAGCTTGGCGCTGAGACACCACCTCCCATAACAAAACAAACACCCCCGCCAGTCTCGCTTTATAAACACGCTACAGAGGGGAGGGGACGGGAGGACAGCGACTGCACCTACCGGGATATTCAGGCGCAACATGCGCCTCTTGTTCCTCTTCATCCCGCTTTTCCTCTTACTGGAATCCACGGTTGTGCTTCCCATCGAGTCTCCTGGATAGAGGGGAAGGAGGGAGGCAGGGATTCGGGAGATTCCTGCACTTGAACCTGCGTTTAGCTGAAACCTCTCTCTCTCTCTCTCTCCTGACAAGGAAGAGGAGATACGATGCTGTCTAACCCCCTCTGAAAACCCCCTTCCTAAAATCGTCTCCAACTGCAACAACCCTTCATCTCGGGGGAGTTTTTAATTTGTCAATCCTCCCGAAAGTGCCTGAGCCATTACAGTCAGCTTTAAACACGGGGCTCTTGGCTTTGAGGAGCTGTCTGTTATTGTTGTCTCTTCGCCCTTTAGCCAGCACACGTGAGTGTAGCAATTCCCAATCAAGAGAGACTCCAGACGAAAACAAACGCACATTGAGATAGGGAGAGACCGCACGTTTACTTTTTAAAGGGATGGACGCGATTGAAATAACAATATGCCCCCTTTCTGAAAATCCACGCCCTGTGAAATCAAATCACAGAATGCAACGGGGGAAACGATGTTTAAAGCGCTTGTCAACAGCCGTCTGTCCCACGTTTAAAGGGGGAGGGGAACTTCTTGTGGAAAGTTTTTAAAATGTAAAGTTTCAGGAAGTGAAGAGTTCACTCGATGGTGCTGGTGTCAATCTGACTGCACGGCTGTGTTCAAAGTCCTGACACATTGTATCGTTTGAACCATACTGACGGCCGCGGGGAGGAAACCGCAACAATGTAACGCATTGGTGACTGATAACAAAGTGTTTGATCCCAAACTCGAATAATTTTTCCAGTTTATTTTAATCTCACTCACACACAAACTCTGCTCAGCACATCTCTCTAGGCAAAAGTGAGGACTGCAGATGCTGGAAACCAGAGTTTAGATTAGAGTGGTGCTGGAAAAGCACAGCAGGTCAGGCAGCATCCGAGGAGCAGGAAAATCGACGTTTCGGGCAAAAGCCCTTCATCAGGAATAGACTCAGCATATCTCTCTCTCTAGAACCAAAGTTCCAGGGTACAAGTATATTGTGATCCTTATAAAGTGTTATAAGTTCAACAAGCAAAGGGCGGCGCTGCTGGATATTTATTATTTTAAAAAACTCAAGAACCTCCTACGACTTCTGGAGACATATTTTGCTCAAACTTTATTTTTCTCGTATCTGCTGTTTGAAGAGTGTGGTTAGCCAATGTTCCTAAATTGTTTTATTTTGCCTTAAATTGCAAAATTCCCCCTGTAAGGAGGATTTAACGTGCAA
This sequence comes from Hemiscyllium ocellatum, assembly GCF_020745735.1. NCBI lineage: Eukaryota > Metazoa > Chordata > Chondrichthyes > Orectolobiformes > Hemiscylliidae > Hemiscyllium > Hemiscyllium ocellatum. The sequence continues at coordinate 123,616,809 of NC_083405.1, read as the reverse complement.
CCAGTTTTTTGAAAAGGGCGAGGGGGGGGGGGAGATAAAACACCTACAGCCTGTAAAAGCAAGGATCGCCGTACATAAAAAATACCAGTGGGATCTGCGCAGCTCCTACAGACCAGGGCGGCAGCTCCAGTGCCGGATTTTGGCCTGTTACACCTCCCCTCCTCTCCCCACAAATCCGGGATATCGTGTCCCATCTCGATTTGGTTTTATTTTAGCAAACGTGTGCAAAAGGAGACAGTTAAGGAAATGAGCAAAGTCAACCCGCATGCATTTCCTCGGCGTCCACTGAAGGGGTGCGTGCTCCATGATTGCACATTATTAAATGCGTGTGATTGACGTGGGGATTGCAATAACTCCAGTCGAGAAACCTCCTCCCTCCCGCGTTCAACCGGCACGGTGGCTCGCACTGCTCCCTTACAGCGCGAGGGACCCGGCTTCAATTCTACCCGCGGGCGATTGCCTGCGTGGGTTTCCTGCTGGGTTCTCCAGTTTCTTCCCACAGCCCAAAAATGTGCAGAATAAATGGATTAGCCAGGTTAAATTGCCCATCGCGCCCAGGGATGTGTAGGTGGATTAGCCAATGGAAATGTAGAATTAAAGCGATGGGGTGAGCCTGGGTGAGATGCTCTTCGGAGAGTCAGTATGGACTTGTTGGGCCGAATGGCCCATTTCCGCACTGTAGGGATTCTCTTTGTGCAGCGAAACAGACTTCCCCACTCTAGGTACCACTGCACGCTGCCTTTTGATGCGTGGGTGAAGAATGCAATGAAATCAGGCGTGTTTAATAAGTCGAGTGATTGTGTTTTTTTAAAAAAGGATGTGAGTCAAGCTGAGTTTATTTTTTCAAACTGCAGTTAATGCTTTGGACACGGGGTGGAGAGTCTGTGTAAACAAATCAACTGGGCGACCCTGGCTACTCACTCATTCGGGTCACATCATGATGACAAGTGCTGCGATGTAAATCAACTTAGGAAAAGTGTAAAATAATTAATCAAAATGATAATTAAAGGACAGCATCTGCCACTTCTCAGCCCATTGGCCCATCTGATCAAGATCCTGTTGTAATCTGAGGTAACCCTCTTCGCTGTCCACTACACCTCCAATTTTGGTGTCATCTGCAAACTTACTAACTGCACCTCTTATGCTCACATTCAAATCATTTATGTAAATGACAAAAAGTAGAGTAATGCTTTTGTATAGTGCCTTTGGCACAATAAA